>NC_057722.1:65819714-65902597 GCF_004010195.1 Chiloscyllium plagiosum | reverse complement strand
CAGCATTCCAGTGTGGCTATCTCTCAGTGTTCCACTGTGGCAGTCACTCAGTGTTCCAGTGTGGTAGTCTCTTAGTGTCCCACTGTGGCAGTCTCTCAGCGTTACAGTGTGGCACTGTGTCTGTGGTCCACTATGGCAGTCTGTCAGCATTCCAGTCTGGCAGTCTCTCAGCGTTCCAGTGAGGTCGTCTGTCAGCGTTCCAGAAATGGCAGCCTCTCAGCATTCCAGTGTGGCAGTCTCTCAGTGTTCCAGTGTGATGTCTCTCAGTGTTCCACTGTGGCAGTCTCTCAGCATTCCAATATGGCAGTGTCTCAGTGTTCCAGTGTGGCAGCCTCTCAGCATTCCAGTGTGGCAACCTCTCAGTGTTCCAGTGTGGCAGTGTCTCAGTGTTCCAGTGTGGCAGTCTCTCAGTGTTCCAGTGTGGCTGTCTCTCAGTGTTCCAGTGTGGCAGGCTCTCAGCATTCCAGTGTGGCAGGCTCTCAGTGCTGCAGTGTGGCACTCTCACAGGTTTGCAGTGTGACGGTTTCTCAGTGTGGCAGTGTCATTGTCTCTCAGCGTTCCAGTGTGGCAGTCTCTCAGCATTCCAGTGTGGCAGTGTCTCAGTGTTCCAGTGTGATGTCTCTCAGTGTTCCACTGTGGCAGTCTCTCAGCATTCCAATATGACAGTGTCTCAGTGTTCCAGTGTGGCAGCCTCTCAGCATTCCAGTGTGGCAACCTCTCAGTGTTCCAGTGTGGCAGTCTCTCAGTGTTCCAGTGTGGCAGTCTCTCAGTGTTCCAGTGAGGCTGTCTCTCAGTGTTCCAGTGTGACAGTCTCTCAGCATTGCAGTGTTACTGTTTCGCAGCGTGACAGTGTGATGGTCTCTCGGCATTCCAGTGTGGCAGTCTATCAGTGTTCCACATTGGCAGTCCCTCAGCATTCCAGTGTGGCAGTGTCTCAGTGTTCCAGTGTGGCAGTCTCTGAGTGTTCCAGTGTGGCAGTGTCTCAGTGTTCCAGTGTGGCAGTCCCTGAGTGTTCCAGTGTGGCAGTCTCTTAGGGTTCCAGTGTGGCAGTCTCTCAGCATTCCAGTGTGGCAGTGTCTCAGTGTGCCAGTGTGGCAGCCTCTCAGTGTTCCACTGTGGCAGTATCTCAGTATTCCAGTGTGGCAGTGTCTCAGTGTTCCAGTGTGGCAACCCCTGAGTGTTCCAGTGTGGCAGTCTCTTAGGGTTCCAGTGTGGCAGTCTCTCAGCATTCCAGTGTGGCAGTGTCTCAGTGTGCCAGTGTGGCAGCCTCTCAGTGTTCCAATGTGGCAGTCTCTTATATGCTCCTGTGTGGCAGTCTCTCAGCATTGCAGTATGACGGACTCTCAGTGTTCCAGTGTGGTGGTCTCTCAGCATTCCAGTGTGGCAGTCTCTCAGTGTTCCAATGTGGCAGTCTCTAAGTGTTCCACTGTGGCAGTATCTCAGTATTCCAGTGTGGCAGTGTCTCAGTGTTCCAGTGAGGCAACCTCTCAGCATTCCAGTGTGGCACTGTCTCAGTGTTTCAGTGTGGCAGTCTGTCAGCATTCCAGTGTGGCAGTGTCTCAGTGTTCCAGTGTGGCAGTCTCTGAGTGTTCCAGTGTGGCAGTCTCTCAGGGTTCACTGTGGCAGTCGTTCAGCATCCCAGTTTGGCAGCTTCTCTGCATTTCAGTGTGGTAGTGCCTCAGTGTCCCAGTGTGGCAGTCTCTCTGCGTTTCAGTGTGGCAGCGTCTCAACATTCCCGTGTGATGATCTCTCAGCATTCCAGTGTGGCAGTCTTTCAGTGTTCCAGTGTGGCAGTCACTCAGTGTTCCAGTGTGGTAGTGTCACAGTGTTCCATTGTGGCAGCCTCTCAGCATTCCATTGTGGCACTGTCTCAGTGTTCCGTATGGCGGTCTCTCAGCATTCCAATATGGCAGTGTCTCAGTGTTCCAGTGTGGCAGCATCTCAGCATTCCAGTGTGGCAACCTCTCAGTGTTCCAGTGTGGCAGTCTCTCAGTGTTCCCGTATGGCAGTCTCTCAGTGTTCCTGTGTGGCAGTCTCTCAGTGTTCCAGTGTGGCAGTCTCTCAGCATTGCAATGTTACGGTTTCGCAGCGTGACAGTGTGATGGTCTCTCTGCATTCCAGTGTGGCAGTCTATCAGTGTTCCAATGTGGCAGTCTCTCAGTGTTCCACTTTGGCAGTCCCTCAGCATTACTGTGTGGCAGTGTCTCAGTGTTCCAGTGTGGCAGCCTCTCAGCGTTCCAGTGTGGCACTGTCTCAGTGTTTCAGTGTGGCAGTCTCTCAGCATTCCAGTGTGGCAGTGTCTCAGTGTTCCAGTGTGGCAGTCTCTGAGTGTTCCAGTGTGGCAGTCTCTCAGGGTTCAGTGTGGTAGTCTCTCAGCATTCCAGTGTGGCAGCTTCTCAGCATTTCGGTGTGGCAGTGTCCCAGTGTACCGGTGTTGGCAGTCTCACAGCATTCCCGTGTGGCAGTGTCTCAGTGTGCCAGTGTGGCAGTCTCTCAGCGTTCCAGTGTGGCAGTCTCTCAGCATTCGAGTATGGCAGTCTCTCGGTATTCCAGTGTGACGGTCTCTGAGTGTTCCAGTGTGACAGTCTCTCAGCATTCCTGTGTGGTGGTCTCTCAGCATTCCAGTGTCGCAGTCTCTCAGTGTTCCTGAGTGGCAGTCTCTCAGCATTCCAGTGTGACAGTGTCTCAGTGTTCCAGTGTGATGGTCTTTCGGTGTTCCAGTGTGGCTGTCTCTCAGCTTCCCACGTGACAGTGTTCCAGTGTTCCAGTGTGGCATTCTCTCAAGTTTCCAATGCGACAGTCTCTCAGTGGGCCAGTGTGGCAGTCTCTCAGGATTCCATTGTGACAGTTTCTCAGCGTGACAGTGTGATGGTCTCTCAGTGTTCCAGTGTGGCAGTCTCTCAGTGTTCCAGTGTGGTAGTCTCTCAGTGTTCCACTGTGGCAGTCTCTCAGCATTCCAGTTTGGCAGTCTCTCAGTGTTCCAGTGTGACAGTCTCTCAGCATTCCAGTGTGGCATTCTCTCATGGTTCCAGTGTGGCAGTCTCTCTGAATTCCAGTGTAGCAGTCTCTTAGTGTTCCAGTGTAGCAGTCTCTCACCATTCCAGTGTGACAGTGCCTCAGTGTTCCAGTGTGATGCTCTCTAAGTGTTCCAGTGTGGCTGCCTCTCAGCATTTCTGTGTGACGGTCTCTCAGCGTGACAGTGTGTTGGTCTCTCAATGTTCCAATGTGCCAGTCTCTCAGTGTTCCAGTGTGGCCGTGCCTAAGTGTTCCAGTGTGACGGTCTTTCCGTGTTCCAGTGTGACAGTCTCTCAGCATTCCTGTGTGGTGGTCTCTCAGCATTCCAGTGTCGCAGTCTCTCAGTGTCCCAGTGTGGCAGTCTCTCAGTGTTCCAGTGTGGCAGTCTCTCAGCATTCCCGTGTGGCAGTGTCTCAGTGTCCCAGTGTGGCAGTCTCTCAGTGTTCCAGTGTGGCAGTCACTCAGTGTTCCAGTGCGGGAGTCTCTCAGTGTTCCACTGTGGCTTCTCTCAGCATTCCAGTGTGGCACTGTCTCAGTGTTCCACTGTGGCAGTCTGTCAGCATTCCAGTGTGGCATTCTCTCAGTGTTCCAGTGTGGTAGTGAATGTGTGTTCCAGTGAGGCAGGTTCTCAGAGTTCCAGTGTGGCAGTCTCTCAGCATTCCAGTGTGGCAGTCTATCAGTGTTCCAGTGTGGCTGTCTCTCAGCATTCCATGTGGCAGTGTCTCAGTGTTCCAGTGAGGCAGTTTCTCAGCATTCCAGTGTGGCAGTCTCTCAGCATTCCAGTGTGGAAATCTCTCCGAGTACCAGTGTGGCAGTATCTCAATGTTCCAGTGTGGCAGTCTCTTTGACTTACAGTGTGGCAGTGCCTCAATGTTCCAGTGTGGCAGTCTCTCAACATTACAGTGTGGCAGTCTGCCAACATTACAGTGTGGCAGTGTCTCAGAGTTTCATTGTGATGGACACTCAGCATTCCAGTGTGTCAGTCGCTCAGTGTTCCAGTGTGGCAGTCTTTCAGCATTCCAGTGTGATGTTCTCCAGGCGTTCCAGTGTGATGGTCACTCAATGTTCCAGTGTGGCAGTCTCTCAGTGTTCCAGTGGGAGGGTCACTCAGTGTTCCATTGTGGCAGTCTCTCAGCATTCCAATGTCACAGTGTCTCAGTGTTCCAGTGCGGCAGTCCCGCAGTGTTCCACTGTGACAGTCTCTCAGTATTCCAGTGTGACACTGTTTCAGTGTTCGAGTGTGGCTGTCTCTCAGCATTCCAGTGTGGCCGTCTCTCAGCATTCCAGTGTGGCAGTCTTTCAACATTCCAGTGTGGCAGTCACTCAGCATTCCAGTGTGGCAGTCTCTCAGTGTTCCAGTGTGGTAGTCTCTCAGTGTTGAAGTGTGGCAGTCTCTCTGCGTTCCAGTGTGGCAGTCTCTCAGTGTCCCAGTGTGACGGTCTCTCACTGTTTCATTGTATTGGTCTCTCAGTGTTCCAGTGTGGCGGTCACTAAACGTTCATGTATGGCCCTCTCTCAGTGTTCCAGGGTGGTGGTCTCTCAGTGTTCCAGTGTGGCAGTCTCTCTGAGTTCCAGTGTGGCAGTCTCTCAATGTTCCAGTGTGGCAGTCTCTTCGACTTCCAGTGTGGCAGTCTCACAGTGTTCCAGTGTGGCAGTCTCTCAACATTAGAGTGTGGCAGTCTGCCAGTATTACAGTGTGGCAGTGTCTCAGAGTTCCATTGTGATGGACACTCTGCATTCCAGTGTGACTGTCTCTCAGCATTCCATGTGGTAGTGTCTCAGTGTTCCAGTGTGACGGTCTCTCAGCTTTCCAGTGTGGCAGTCTCACAGTGTTCCAATGTGCCAATCTCTTAGCGTTCCACTGTGGCAGTGTCTCAGTGTTCCAGTGTGGCAGTCTCTCTGAATTCCAGTGTAGCAGTCTCTTAGTTTTTCAGTGTTGCAGCCTCTCAGCATTCCAGTGTGGCAGTCTCTCAGGGTTCCAGTGTGGCAGTCTATCTGAATTCCAGTGTGGTAGTGTCTCAGTGATCCAGTGTGACGGTCTCTCAGTGTTCCAGTGTGACGGTCTCTCAGTGTTTCAGTGTGGCAGTCTCTCAGCATTCCAGTGTGGCAGTCTCTCAAGGATCCAGTGTGGCAGTCTCTCAGCATTTCAATGTGTCGGTCTCTCAGTGTTCCAGTGTGGCAGTCTCTCAGTGTTCCAGTGTGGCAGTGTCTCACTGTTCCAGTGTGCAGTCTCTCAGCATTCCAGTGTGGCAGTCTCTCAGCATTCCAGTTTGGCAGTGTCTCAGTGTTCCAGTGTGGCAGCCTCTCAGCATTCCAGTGTGGCAGCTTCTCAGCATTTCAATGTGTTGGTCTCACAGTGTTCCAGTGTGGCAGTCTCTCAGTGTTCCACTGTGGCAGTCTCTCTGTGTTCCAGTTTGACAGTGTCTCAGTGTTCCAGTGTGGCAGTCTCTCAGCATTCCAGCGTGGCACTATCTCTGTGTTTCAGTGTGGCAGTCTCTCAGCATTCCAGTGTGGTAGTTTTCTCAAGGATCCAGTGTGGCAGTCTCTCAGCATTCCAGTGTGGCAGTCTCTCAGGGTTCCAGTGTGGCAGTCTCTCTGAATTCCAGTGAGGCAGTCTCTCAACATTCCAGTGTAGCAGTGTCTCAGTGTGGCCTCCCAGGGTTCCAGTGTGGCAGTCTCTCTGAATTCCAGTGTGGCAGTCTCTTATTGTTCCAGTGAGGCAGTCTCTCAACATTCCAGTGTAGCAGTGTCTCAGTGTTCCAGTGTGGCTATCTCTCAGTGTCCCAGTGTGACGGTCTCTCACTGTTTCATTGTGTTGATCTCACAGTGTTCCAGTGTGACGATCTCTCAGCGTTCCAGTGTGGCAGTCTCTCAGTGTTCCAGTGTGGTAGTCTCTCAGGGTTCCAGTGTGGCTGTCTCTCAGCGTTCCTGTGTGGCAGTCTCTCAGTGTTCCAGTGTGGCACTGTCTCAGTGTTCCAGTGTGGCAGCCTCTCAGCATTCCAGTGTGGCAGTCTGTCAGCATTCCAGTGTGGCAGTCTCTCAGTGTTCCAGTGTGGCAGTCTCTCAGTGTTCCAGTGTGGCTGCCACTCAGCATTCCATGTGGCAGTGTCTATGTGTTCCAGTGTGACGGTCTCTCAGCATTCCTGTGTGACAGTCTCTCTGTGTTCCAGTGTGGCAGTCTCTCTGCGTTCCAGTGTGGCTATCTCTCAGTGTCCCAGTGTGACGGTCTCTGACTGTTTCAGTGTGTTGGTCTCTCAATGTTCCAGTGTGGCGGTCACTAAGCGTTCATGTATGGCCCTCTCTCAGTGTTCCAGTGTGGTGGCCTCTCAGGGTTCCAGTGTGGCAGTCTCTCAGTGTTCCAGTGTGGCAGTCCCTTCGGCTTCCAGTGTGGCAGTGTCTCAGTGTTCCAGTGTGGCAGTCTCTCAAAATTACAGTGTGGCAGTCTGCCAGCATTACAGTGTGGCAGTGTCTCAGATTCCATTGTGATGGACACTCAGCATTCCAGTGTGTCAGTCGCTCAGTGTTCCAGTGTGACAGGCTCTCAGCGTTCCAGTGTGATGTTCTCTCAGCGTTCCAGTGTGACGGTCACTCAATGTTCCAGTGTGGCGATCTCTCAGTGTTCCAGTGTGGCTGTCTCTCAGCGTTCCAGTGTGGCAGTCTCTCAGCTTTCTAGTGTGGCAGTGTCTCAGAGTTCCAGTGTAGTCATCTCTTATTGTTCCAGTGTGGCAGTCTCTCAGCATTCCAGTGTGACAGTGCCTCAGTGTTCCAGTGTGGCAGTCTCTCAGTGTTTCAGTGTGGCAGTCTCTCTGAATTCCAGTGTGACAGTGCCTCAGTGTTCCAGTGTGGCATTCTCTGAGCATTCCAGTGTGGCAATCTCTCAGCATTCCAGTGTGGCGGTCTCTCAGCTTTCCAGTGTGGCAGACTCTCAGTGATCCAGTGTGGCAGTCTCTCAGTGATCCAGTGTGGCAGTCTCTCAGTGTTCCAGCGTGACAGTCTCTCAGTGTTCCAGTGTGGTAGTCTCTCAGTGTTCCACTGTGGCAGTCTCTCAGTGTTCCAGTGTGGCAGTCTCTCAGCATTCCACTGTGGTAGTTTTCTCAAGTATCCAGTGTGGCAGTCTCTCAGCATTCCAGTGTGGCAGTCTCTCAGGGTTCCAGTGTGGCAGTCTCTCTGAATTCCAGTGTGGCAGTCTCTTATTGTTCCAGTGAGGCAGTCTCTCAGCGTTACAGTGTAGCAGTGTCTCAGTGTTCCAGTGTGACGGTCCCTCAGTGTTACAGTGTGACGGTCTCTCAGTGTTTCAGTGTGGCAGTCTCTCAGCATTCCAGTGTGGCAGTCTCTCAGTGTTCCAGTGTGGCAGTGTCTCACTGTTCCAGAGTGGCAGTGTCTCACTGTTCCAGAGTGGCAGTGTCTCAATGTTCTAGTGTGACAGTCTCTCAGCATTCCAGTGTGGCAGTGTCTCAGTGTTCCAGTGTGATGGTCTCTCAGTGTTCCACTGTGGCAGTCTCTCAGCATTCCAGTGTGGCAATGTCTCAGTGTTCCAGTGTGACAGTTTCTCAGTGTTCCTCTGTGGCAGTCTCTCAGCATTCCAGTTTGGCAGTGTCTCAGTGTTCCAGTGTGGCAGGCTCTCAGCATTCCAGTGTGGCAGCATCTCAGCATTTCAAAGTGTAGGTCTCTCAGTGTTCCAGTGTGGTAGTCTCTCAGTGTTCCACTGTGTCAGTCTCTCAGCATTCCAGTGTGGCAGTCTCTCAGTGTTTCAGTGTGGCACTATCTCAGTGTTCCAGTGTGGCAGTGTCTCAATGTTCCAGTGTGATGGTCTCTCAGTGTTCCAGTGTGGCAGTGTCTCAGCATTCCAGTGTGGCAGTGTCTCAGTGTTCCAGTGTGGCAGTCTCTCAGCATTCCAGTGTGGCAGTGTCTCAGTGTTCCAGTGTGGCAGTCCCTCAGCATTCCAGTGTGGCACTATCTCAGTGTTTCAGTGTGGCAGTCTCTCAGCCTTCCACTGTGGCAGTCTCTCAGCATTCCAGTGTGGCAGTGTCTCAGTGTTCCAGTGTTACGGTCTCTCAGTGTTTCAGTGTGGCAGTCTCTCAGCATTCCAGTGTGGCAGTCTCTCAAGGATCCAGTGTGGCAGTCTCTCAGCATTCCAATGTGACAGTTTCTCAGCATTTCAATGTGGCAGTCTCTCAGTGTTCCAGTGTGGCTGTGTCTCAGTGTTCCAGTGTGGCAGTCTCTCAGCATTCCAGTGTGGCACTATCTCAGTGTTTCAGTGTGGCAGTCTCTCAGCATTCCAATGTGGCAGTCTCTCAATGATCCAGTGTGGCAGTCTGTCAGCATTCCAGTGTGGCGGTTTCTCAGCATTTCAATGTGTCGGTCTCTCAGTGTTCCAGTGTGGCAGTCTCTCAGTGTTCCAGTGTGGCAGTGTCTGTGTTCCAGTGTGGCAGCCTCTCAGCATTCAAGTGTGGTGGTCTCTCAGCATTCCAGTGTGGCAGTTTCTCAGCATTTCAATGTGTCGGTCTCTCAGTGTTACACTGTGGCAGTGTCTCAGCATTCCAGTGCGACAGTGTCTCAGTGTTCCAGTGTGGTAGTCTCTCAGTGTTCCAGTGTGGCAGTCTCTCAGCATTCCAGACTGGCAGTGTCTCAATGTTCCAGTGTGGCAGTGTCTCAACATTCCAGTGTGGCAGTCTCTCACTATTCCAGTGTGGCATTCTCTGAGCATTCCAGTGTGGCAATCTCTCAGCATTCCAGTGTGGCAGTCTCTCAGTGTTCCAGTGTGGCAATCTCTCAGTGTTCTAGTGTGGCAATCTCTCAGCATTCCAGTGTGGCAGTCTCTCAGTGTTCCAGTGTGGCAATCTCTCAGTGTTCCAGTGTGGCAGTCTCTCAGTGTTCCAGTGTGACAATCTCTCAGTGTTCCAGTGTGGCAGTCTCTCAGCTTTCCAGTGTGGCAGTCTCTCAGCTGTCCAGTGTGGTAGTCTCTCAGTGTTCCACTGTGGCAGTCTCTCAGCATTCCAGTGTGGCAGTGTATCAGTGTTCCAGTGTGGCAGTCTCTCAGCATTCCAGTGTGGCAGTGTCTCAGTGTTCCAGTGTGATGGTCTCTCAGTGTTCCAGTGTGACGGTCTCTCAGTGTTCCACTGTGGCAGTCTCTCAGCATTCCAGTGTGGCAGTGTCTCAGTGTTCCAGCGTTACAGTTTCTCAGTGTTCCACTGTGGCAGTCTCTCAGCATTCCAGTTTGGCAGTGTATCAGTGTTCCAGTGTGGCAGCCTCTCAGCATTCCAGTGTGGCAGCTTCTCAGCATTTCAATGTGTCGGTCTCTCAGTGTTCCAGTGTGGCAGTCTCTCAGTGTTCCAGTGTGGCAGTCTCTCAGTGTTCCAGTGTGGTCGTCTCTCAGTGATCCAGTGTGGCAGTCTCTCAGTGTTCCACTGTGGCAGTCTCTCAGCATTCCAGTTTGACAGTGTCTCAGTGTTCCAGTGTGGCAGTCTCTCAGCATTCCAGCGTGGCACTATTTCAGTGTTTCAGTGTGGCAGTCTCTCAGCATTCCAGTGTGGCAGTCTCTCAAGGATCCAGTGTGGCAGTCTCTCAGCATTTCCATGTGGCAGTCTCTCAGCGTTCCAGTGTGGCAGTCTCTCTGAATTCCAGTGTGGCAGTCTCTTATTGTTCCAATGAGGCAGTCTCTCAGCATTCCAGTGTGGCAGTGTCTCAGTGTTCCAGTGTGACGGTCTCTCACTGTTCCAGTGTGACGGTCTCTCAGTGTTTCAGTGCGGCAGTCTCTCAGCATTCCAGTGTGGCAGTCTCTCAAGGATCCAGTGTGGCAGTCTCTCAGCATTTCAATGTGTCGGTCTCTCAGTGTTCCAGTGTGGCAGTCTCTCAGTGTTCCAGTGTGGCAGTGTCTCAGTGTTCCAATGTGGCAGTCTCTCAGCATTCCAGTGTGGCACTATCTCAGTGTTTCAGTGTGGCAGTCTCTCAGCAAACCAGTGTGGCAGTCTCTCAAGGATCCAGTGTGGCAGTCTCTCAGCATTCCAGTGTGGCAGTCTCTCAGTGTTCCAGTGTGGCGGTCTCCCAGCATTGAAATGTGGTGGTATCTCAGCATTCCAGTGTGAGGTTTCTCACCGTTCAAGTGTGGTGATATTTCAGAGTTCCAGTGTGGTGGTCTCTCAGTATTTCAGTGTGGCTATCTCTCATAGTTACAATGTGGAAGTCTCTCGGTGAGCTGCCATGGTGGTCTCTCAGTTACCCAGCCTGATGGTCTCTCAGTGTTGCAGCATGGCCGTCTCTCAGTGTTCCAGTGTGGTAAACTTCCAGTCACCTGGGGTGACCTTAGCATAGACCTCAGGCCTCGAGGTGATTCCACAACTGTCTTCAAGCCTCAAGAGCCTTGCGGTGAAGCTGTGTTCAATCTGGAGTCAAGGCCTGGTACAGACTGATGGAAGGACTATTATTCTGAACATGTTTATTCCTTTATTTCTGTAATCATGTCCCCCTAAGAATTCGTACTTAAGAATCTGTACCTCGGTGGCTTTCTACATAAGATGAATGCGTGAGACAATAAAGCTGGTTCTAATTCTAATTCTGATTCTGATTCTGACCACTCATATGTCAGTCCCGCTGTGTCAGGAATCAGTCTGGTAAGCCTTTGTTGCACTCCCTCCGTAGCCTGAACACCCTTCCTCAGAGTCATAGAGAGTCATAGAGATATACAACATGGAAACAGACCTTTCAGTCCAAACCGTCCATGCCGACCAGATATCCCAACTGTTTTAAAACATTCTCAAGGTCAGGTTCGTAGGAGAGTAGTCTGACACAGAACAAACAGCCAATACTCTTTTCCAGATATAAACATTCATGTGAACAGCAGAGCAAGGCTAAAAAACACATTCCATTCTGGTTACATACAGATAAGAAGATTCACACGGGACTAAGCAACACCTCCATTCCGGTTAGATTCACACATGTATTGGGACATAATTTTACACCACAATCACTTGAAGCATGCTTTTACCACTGTCAATACAGTATATCCCTTTGTGTCAACAGCATGAGAACCCTAGCTGTCTCTGCAGACAACTTGTGAAAATCCACTGTGAGCTTTACTTTCCAATCCATCTGAGGAGATTGAGTCTTGTATGACTGTTCATAGCCTGAGGCAATGAGACTTCCAATTCTTGTCCAAATTTTATTTGTTCCAAGTCCCTTTTTTTTAAAAATATTCCACTTTAAACTATGCCATAGCTGCATCTTTTGAAGCTCTGTTTTAGGTCTCTTGTTGACTGAAAAAAATCTTTTGATTGCTAATGAGATTCAGTTGCAGCTTCCAGCTGACATTGATGCAGATGAGCAATCTCTGACCATGGACTGTTGATATGATTCAGTTGGATTTGAGTTGGCCAGAACAAAGGATATGCTTTTCATTTGCTGCTTGGCAGTTGTTGAACTACAGCTGAGTGAGCTGTTAGTGAGGCTTGACGTTTTGCTCTAACTGTGTGTCAAGTTCGTGCTGATGTTCCCTGTGTATGGTTGTGAAAATGTGACTTGATTTTGGGAGTGGAGGCACATCATTAAACCTGTCTGCAGCTTCAAAGTCCATAAATCTGCAGTGGAGCTCTGAGATCTCTTTCCTGCATGATTGAAGATCCCTTTCTGACTCTATAATCTGAGACATCTCAGAAGCTGTGGTCCCTTTTGGCTGTAAAAATGTCTTAAGCTTTGATTCTTGTTAATCTGTGATTTAAACTAGTCATCTACCAACTTCGCTGAAGTGATCTAGCCTTTAGCGCAGGAAGTAATTTCTTCTTAGAACATTGGAAATCCCAGTTCCACGTCCTAGGTGGGTTGTGCAAAATAAGTAGACATCTTTACCTTTTTTGTTACTTTTTTTTAAACAAAGGGCCAGCAGTGAGTTTGTGAATGGTGTTGTCTAAATTCAATGTAACCGAAAATTCTAAGTTCTCTACCTCCTTCAGTCCTTGGTCCTGACCATGTAAATGAGGTCAGGACTGCCCTCTTGTGGCTGATCACTCCTTTGGTGTATTTTTATCCTGTAATTTTTATCCTGTAATTTTGCCTATTGAGAGAAATCCTCTCTTTAACATCTTGGGGGTTACCATTGACCAGAAACTGGACTCGACTTACCATTTTAAATGCAGTGGCTACCATTCTGTCGTGAGTAACTGCCCATTTGACCACACCTGCAAGACACAGGTCAAGAGTGTCATGGAATAATTTCCATTTGCCTAGATGATGGCAGCTCCAACAACACTCAAAGCTTTAACACCATCCAGGCCAAAGCAGTCTATTCAATTGATGCCATATCCATAAACATCCACTCCCTCCACCACTCATACATAATAGCTGCACTGTGTTTCATCAACAACATGCACTGCAGAAATTCGCTGAGACTCCTTAGACAGCATTTTTTTCAAACCCACAGCCAGCTCCATCTTGAAGGACAAGGGTAGCTGATACTTGAGGCTACTACCTGCAAATTCCCCTCCAAACAACTCCGCATCCTGACTTGGAAATATGTCATCATTGCTGGAACTTGCTCCCTAATGGCACTTTAGGTCTACTTACACCAACTAAACTGTAGCAGTTAAATCTTCAGCTCATCATCACTTCATGAAGGCAGTTAGGAATGGGCAATAAATGATCTAACCATTAAAGCCTATGTCCCCCGAATGGATTTTTTTTACAAGATGTCCAATTTAAAATTTTACTTTACTTGGCATTAACCATGATATCAGATTACCAGAAATTGTCAGTCTGGGAGGTTTCCAAAATCAAGAGCGTGAAATGGTTCCCATAAACCTGCTATTGGCAAAAAGAATTCATCTTGCTCCTCGGCATCCTCTAATGCCTGAACACTTAAAGACTGCTTAAGTCTGTTTCCCCTTTTGTTCTGCTACCATACAGCTCAATACTGATCTTTAGGCACTCAGGAGGTCTGTGATACTCACTGGGCCGAGCTCCTGCTGATGTGATACCTGAAATCTGTGTCTTTGTTTCTTTAAAGACTTCTTGCTGACAAACTTTTGAGTGTTGTTCGCCAATGCTGGTTGTTTTCTTAAAAATAAAACCTGACTGGCTATATTGTTTTACTCAGCACTGATTTAGTTCTGTTGCTTCTTGATGTGTTCTCTGCTGTGGATTTTATCCCACACTTTAAGCTTTTTTGTGCAACCTTTCCGTCTCTGCAGTTCAATATACTTTCTCTGGATTCTTGTTATCTCATTTCTGAAGGCTTCCCATTTTCCAACCGTCCCTTTACCTGTGAACATCTGCCCCCAGTCAGCTTTTGAAAGTTCTTGCCTAATACCGTCAAAATTGGCCTTTCTCCAATTTAGAACTTCAACTTTTAGATCTGGTCTATCCTTTTCCATCACTATTTTAAAACAAATAGAATTGGAAGGAGGCCAAAATTGCTCACAATACTCCAGGTGTGGTCTCACCAAGGCCAGAAGGTCCATACAATATTGGAGCAGAATTGAGGTAAAAACCCATTCAGCCCATCAGGTCAGCTCCAACATTCAACCATGGCTGAAAAAGCCATGTACTCTTGCAATAAGACATTCCTGCTCAAGTACTTGAACCCTCTCACTCAGAAAGCTAATGTACCATTTATCTTCTTCACTGCCTGCTGCACCTACATGCTTACCTTCAGCGACTGATGTATTTTTCTTTCTTTATTCGTTCGCTGGATGAAGGCATCGCTGGCCAGACGACATTTATTGCCCATCCCTAATAGCCCAGAGGGTAGTAAAGAGTTGACCACATTGCTGTGGGTGCAGAGTTACATGTAGGCCAGACTGGGTAAGGACGGCAGATTTCCTTCCCTAAAGGACCGTAGTGAATCAGATGGGTTTTTCCAACAATTAGCAATGGATTCATGGTCATTGTTTCACTCTTAATTCCAGATATTTATGGAACTCAAATTCCATCATTTGCCATGGTGGGATTTGAACCTGGGTCCCCAGAATATTAATTAGATTTCGAGGTTAACTGTCCAGTAATAATACCACTGGGCCATCATCTCCCCTGCTCTAAGGTCTCATTGTACCTCCCCATTTCCAATCTAATGCCATCCAGATAATCTTCCTTTCAGTTTTTGCTACCAAGTGAATAACCTTACATTTATCCACATTATAATTCAGCTACCATGCATTTGCCCTCTCATTCAGCTTGTCCAAATCACACTGAAACATCCCTGTATCCTTCTCACAGTTCACTCTCCAACCCAGCTTTGTGTCATCTACAAATTTGAAGACAGTACATTTAGTTCCCTCATCTAAACCATTATTATATATTGTGAATAACTGTGGTCCAAACACTGATCCCTGCAGAACCCCACTAGTCACTGGCTGCTAGGAAAATGACACGTTTATTATTCCTATTCTTCATTTCCGATCTGCCAACTGCTTCTCTCTCTCTGTAAGTGCAGTATTCCTAATCCTATGTGCTTTAATTTTGCATGCTACGATCTTACATGGGACCCTATCAAAACCCTTCCAAACAAAGACATTTTACAATGGCAATGAATAGCAGAATAGACCTACAACATGTCAGTTCAATTGGTAAATTGCACTGTTTGTGTTGGAAGCTCGTTACTTCTCAAGTCAACCACTAGATGGCAGAGCATACCATAAAATCCACAATTGCCGCCAACTGTCTGAAAGAAGTGTCACAATTTGTACATAGTTTTAATATTTATATTTCAGGCATTTTTTTAAAACAATAATCGCGAACTTAGTAGTACACCAGGCTTCACAAAGCAACAAAGTTGTGACAGGTTATTGACGAACAAGGGAGTAAAAGGTCATTGGAGTTTGTGAGAAAGTGGAATTGAGGTCACAAACAGATCAGCCATATTCATACTACATGGTGGACAGTCCCAAACGGCTAAATGGCATATTCCTGTCCCAATTCATATGCAAGGGATTGCATTTTGGTAAAACAAAAAAAGGTAGTGTTTGTACAATTAATAGTAGGGCCTTGGTTAGTATTACAGATGTTGGAGATCAGGGACCTGATGAAGGGCTTATGCCTGAAACATCGACTCTCCTGCTCCTCGGATGCTGCCTGACCTGCTGTGCTTTTCCAGCACCACAGTTTTCGACCTCAGTTTGTGTTGTAGATCAGAGGTAGCTGGGGGTGGAGGTAGATAATTCTTTGAAGTTTGCGTCACATTTAGACAGGGTGGTTAAATAGGCATTTGGCACGCTTGCCTTCATCGCCCAATCCTTTGAGTACAAGGATTGGGAAGTCACGTTGAGGTTGTATAGGTTAGTGAAGCCTCTTCTGTAAAATGGTGTCTAGTTCTGGTTTCCCAGTTATAGGAGGGATATTTTTAAGTTGAAAAGGGTTCAGAAGAGATTTACCAGGATGTTGTCTGGTATAGAAGGTTTGAGTTATAAAGAAAGGCAAGATAGGCTGGAAGTTTAGTCACTGGAGTGTAGGAGTTTGAAAGGAGACCCAATAGAAGTTTATAAAATAATGAAGGGTGTAGCTGTCTTTTCCCTAGGGTGGGAGAATTCAAGACTAGGGGTCACACTTTTAAGGTGAGAGGAGAGAGATTTAACAAAAAGACATGGGGGCAAATTTTTTTATACAGAAGGTGGGTTGCATGTGGAATGAATTTCCTGAGGAAATGATAGATGCGGGTACAATTAATTACAACTTTTATAAAATGTGAGGATGATTGCATGAATAAGGAAGGTTTGGAGGGATATGGGCCAGGAGCAGGCAGGTGGGACTGGTTTAGTTTGGGAAAATGTTTAGGATGGACTGGTTGAACTGAAAGCTCTGTTTCTGTGCTGTATGACTCTATGACCTTGTAACAATGTCCAATTATGTACACATTAATGGACATTAATCAAATTCCCAAACCAATGGACAAGATAGTCTTCTAGCAATAAAATCACACCGAGCCTTATGAAGAAAAATGAGGACATGTGATTAAAAGCCTTCTAAAAAGTTCAATTGCAAGCACCCAGGCTGCTGAAGGCTTAGCTTGCCAAAGCAGTCCCACACTTAATTAACATTTACTTAAGATGCCAGAAAAGATCATCACCATTACCAACAGTTGCTCTCAGTTTTATTGCATGTTTCCATTTCCAAACAATTTCGAAACACTTAAATTCAATCATCTATCGTGTAGTATCTGCCAGCTTCAAACATTTGCGGACAGGATTTTTCTTAACCTGGAGGCCGGGCTGGGAGGTAAGTGGTGATGAGACTGGGATGGAGTTGTTTCTTTGGGCTGGGCAAGTGGTGGAAGGTTTCCCAGTGACAATGGCACATGTCGATCAGCCTCCATTAGTGAACAGGCAGGCAGCCAATTTAAATTATGAAGGTCTGCATCAGGGATGATATCTTTGGATGTCAGCTATAGCGAGGGTGATCTCCTAGCAGCAGTACAAAGGGGAGGGGAATCCATTGTGACCAGAGGTTACATTGTCCAGTTGAAGGTTGGGATGGGGTGGGGGTGACGACACAAAGGAAAGTCAGCCTCATGGCCCTGGAGGGCTTTTTCTTCTGATTCACTAACAGCAATCTCTTTTAATTAGCCTGACCCTTCTGGGAGCACCATAACATTCTGTGAGTCATCCCAGCAATGTCCTGCTCTCCACTTCGAAACTGTCAGTTGTCTATATCCAAGCCTCTGTCCTCAATAGGCCAACAAGCTGAAAAGCAGCCAAGTAGGAGACTACGCCCAGCAACATTGTGAGGCAGTCTCATTCCCTGAGTTTACAGGCCGGAACAATGAGCCTGATTCCTGGAGAAATCCTGGGAAAATCCTGTCTCAGGCGCAATGTGTTCTAAAGACTGCCTTGGACCTTTGTCTCAACTCCTTCCCATTTGGGGACATCAATGGTTGAGCCACGATTGATTACCCTTGAGAAGTTGGTAGTGAACAGCTTTGTGAGCCATTGCATATATTGGGTGTAGTGCTCGTGAGGGTGGAAGTTCCAGGAGTTTCACCCAGTGACACTGTATTTCCAAGCCAGGATGGTGAGTGGCTCCAAGGGCAACTTGTACGTGCTGGCATTCCCGTGTACCTGCTGCCCTTATCCTTTGAGGTGATTGAGGTCATAGGTCAGGAAGGTACTGTTGAAGGAGTCTCAGTGAGTTGTTTTCGCTGTGTATTGTAGATGAAGTGTACGGCTGTTACTATATGTCAGTAGTGAAAGGAGTGAATGCTTCATGTGTGACATGACTGTGGATTTCTCTTGCATACTCCAAACAACTTTACATTGTCACGGCAATGTTAATAGAACAATAAAATGACAGCACAGGGATTTACCTCCTCATATGAATTAATATATGTATATGCATGTTTTATTATGTCTGTACATATGCCTCAGTAACCAAAAGAAGATGTTATCTGGTAGTTAATCCAGAATAGTTGCAGAGAATAATGTGGGAGACATCTCAAAGGTATTTCTCTGTTTTGTGCACTGAATTGAGTGCAGGGCTGGTAAGATATTAACTGGATGAGCTCCAGTTTCTAAGACTGAGGACAGCAATGTTGTTCTCTCACTGTCAATCACTGAGAGGCTGATAGCAAAAGAAAGATCATGTTGGACTGATACATGGGGAGGTGAGCACTCTGACTGACTGTTTCACACACCACTTAATTTACACACCATCTCTTTTGTCCACTGTCTGACCTCCCCACGGCATGATTGACACACTATCTACTTTAGATGGGCATATGGAAAATGTCTTTCATGCAGCAAGTGGGTGGGATTTGGTGTGCACTTGCCAAGACTGTGATGGAGGCCATTCAGTTGAGGCATTAATAAGGGAATTGGATTATTATCTGAAAAGGAAGAAACTGCAGGATTACCAGGAGAGGGCCTGGCAGTGGTAAATTGCTCCTTCAAAGAGCCAGCACCAACACAATAGGCTGAACGTCCTCCTTAGAACATGGAACAGTACAGCACAGGAACAGGCCCTTCAGCCCACCATGTCTGTGCTGACAACGATGTCATTCTAAACTAATCCCATCTGACTGCACATGGTCCAAATCCCTCTATTCCTGGCCTATTCATGTGTCTGTCTAAATGGCTCTTAAATATTTCTATTGTATCTGCTTCTACCATGTCACCTGCCAACGCATTCCAGGTACCTACCACCTTCTGTATAAAACCTGGCTTCACACATCTCCTTTAAACTTTTCTCCTCTCACCTTAAATCTATGCCCCCTTGTATTTGACATTTCCACCTTGGGAAAAAAAATGCTCCAACTATCCATGCCTCATAATTTTATACACTTGTGTCAAATCAGCCCTCAGCTTCCAATGTTCTAGAGAAAACGACCCAAGTTTGTTCAACTTTGCGTTACAGCTAATACGCTGCAATCCAAGTAACAGCCTTCTCTAAAACCTCTACATCTATAGTGGGATGATCAGAACTGCACACAGTACTCCAAACTGGCCTAACCAAATTACAGTTTAGATTAGAGTGGTGCTGGAAAAGCACAGCAGGTCAGACAGCGTCCGAGGAGCAGGAAAATCGATGTTTCGGGCAAAAGCCCTTCATCAGGAATAGAAGCAGGGAGCCTCCAGGGTGGAGAGAGAATTAACAGCTGTGACCTGCTGTGCTCTGACCTTCATGTAATCCTATGCATCTGTGTTTTACACTTCCCTGCTTAAGATGCAGCACGAGTTGGCAGGTTGTCATTGTTGCAGGTGGTGCTAAAAATGGGGATGTTAGCACACAAAAAGGATAAGGAATATTTCCCAATCAATCAGTGGAATAAAGAGCTTCACCTTCAAACCATGAGGAATAATACTGAAACTGGTGTACAATGGCAATGGCACCTCCAACAGGAATCATCGTTTATACAAATGGATTTCAGAATATATTACTTAATTGAATAATGAGCCTAGTGTTTGCATTAGGTGTGTGTGTGTTCTAAATGAGATTATCCTGATAATTGAAACATAAGAGAAAGTTACCTCAACAGGATAGACTTTATTGAGTATAATGGCTTGTACTTCAACATTGATGTGGATACCTTATAATGAGTGTGTGGAATATACAGGCTGAAGCAATATTAATAGGTCATAGAGTCATAGAGATGTACAGCATGGAAACAAACCCTTCTGTCCAACCCATCCATGCCGACCAGATATCACAACCCATTCTAGTCCCACCTGCCAGCACCAGGCCCATATCCCTCCAAATCCTTCCTATTCATATACCCATCCAAATGCCTCTTGCAATTAAATATGATTATGGACAAAAGAAGGGACTAAGAGATGATCTGAGATTGATCTGAGAATTGGGTAAAATGGACTCTGCTAGTTCCAAAATATTCTCCTGTTCTAAACCAGAAAGTGATCAGAACGTTAGTAATTTAGAGATCTGAACTAATGATACAGCAACATCACTGTGGCAGCTGGAGAATTCAAAACCAATTAATGAAACAAGATTAAAGTAAAACCTGGAATAAAAAGCAATATTGGTGACCAGGAAACTGTTTGATCTTTGTGAAAATAAAAACAAATGGACTCATTCACGTTCTTTAAGAAAGGTAAAGTACGAGATTGGCTGTAAAGCATGGAAGGTACTATATAAATGCAAGTCTTTCTTTTCCCAGTAAATATATGATAACATCCTGTTATGGAAACACATGATGCTTGAAGTCCAATTGCCATATGAGGAAAAACTGAGCAAATTTGGCCTATACTCATTGGATCATAAGGTGTAGGAGTAGACGCAGGTGATTCAGCCTATTGTGTGAGGTCCACCCTTCATTGAGGGTGATCTGATAATCCTCAACTTCTCTTTCACCATAACCCTTGCTGATTAAAAATCATTCTATTAGAATTTAGAAGATTGAGAGGTAATCTTATTGAAGCAATAATGTGGAGATGCCAGTGTTGGACTGGCACGGACAAAGTTAAAAATCACACAACACCAGGTTATAATCCAACAGGTTTATTTGGAAGCACTAGTTTTCAAAGAGCAGTGCTCCAAAAGCTAGTACTTCCAAATAAACCTGAAGGACTATAACCTGGTGTTGTGTGATTTCTAACTTATTGAAGCAACTAAGATACTGTAGAAGTTTTATAGGATGGATGCTGAGAGGAGACTTTGTCATGGAAGTAAACCTAGAACTAAAGGTACATGATTTAACAATAAAAGATTTGAGATGCAGATGAGGAAATTCATTTCTCAATTAGTCTTTCATCTTTGAAACTGTCTCCAGCAAGGAGTGTAGATTAGTCATTGAATATATTCAAGGTTGAGTTAGATTTTGACTGACAAGGGAGTTGTGGATTTTGGCAGCAAAGTGGAATATAGGCCAATTCAAAATTTACTAAATGTCACAGTGGGGTCAACAAGCCAAATGGCCTGCTGTTGCTATAACAACGATGAAAATCATTCTATATCTGTGGCAATCAGCTTCGCCATGACCGTACTGTACACTGAGGTGAGATGTTGAAGATCTATCCTAGCCTTTCCTTTATGTATCTCTCTCTCCTTATAACATGATGCGGAGATGCCAGTGTTGGACTGGGGTGGGCAAAGTCAGAAGTCACATGACACCAGGTTATAGTCCAACTGACGACACTTTACCTGACGAAAGAGCAGTGCTCCAAAAGCTTATGATTTCAAGTAAACCTGTTGGACTATAACCTGGTGTGGTGTTGACTCCTTTATATTCACCAGTGTTCAGGCCTCCAAAGTGAACCATTCACTAGTGTGATTTTTTTCATTAGAATTGCCCATGTTTCTGGCCTTTCTTTAAGCTCTTAAAATGAATGTATCCCCAGCACAAAGATTCCAATGGACACTCTTGAAAACTTATTTTGATTTCATTTACTAAAAAAACTGACAAGTGCATACTAATGATACTAATAAATGATCTTCTGTTGATGTTATGGTCAAATCATATAGCTGACGGGCAATGGACTGGGCACTATGAAAGAAAAGCTTAATTATTGTGATATGCACATTTTCAGCTCTATTAATAAAGCTGTCGGATTTTGTCTGAAGCAGTGGATGAGTGCCTGTCTCTGTGGGTTCAAATACCACTGGATGGCCATGGAAAGTACATTTATAATGCAGACATACTGTTTCATAATCCTTTTAGTACACGCCAGGAGAGATTCCTGGTCAGCTGTGTGGTAGGATGAATTTTAGAGCCTTTGTGATTGCTATCAGTAAGTTTCAGATACAGCATGTATTTAAAGTGCATCATGCCATGACAACTAAGTGTCCTTTGAGGATCATGTTGCTGAATTGTTTGGATGGCTGTACTAGATCAGATTGATGCCAAAATCATGGAGTTTGATCTCAGTTCTAGCTGGGGTAGATCCAGGATCTGCCTCCTCCTGGTGGAGGTCTTTCTGCTGTGGCTGGGACCTGCGATCGGATAGAGAACTTGTAAAGAGCAAAACTGTGGAAGAAGAGTCTTTTCAGAGTCTGTTAACTCTGTGCTTTCTCTCCACGGATACTGCCAGACCTGCTTAAATTTCCAGCACTTTCTGTTTTCTGGATGTAGGTTTGCTCGCTGAGCTGGACATTTTCAGATGTTTCGTCACCATATTAGGTAACATCATCAGTGAGCCTCGGGATGAAGCACTGGTGGTATGGCCTGCTTTCTATTTATCTGTTCAGATTTCCTTAGGTTTGTGATGCCATTTCTTGTGATGGTGCCATTTCTTGTTCTTTTTCTCAGGAGGTGGTAAAAGGGATCCAAGTCAATGTGTTTGTTGATAGAGTTCCGGTTGGAATGCCATGCTTCTAGGAATTCCATGCATTTTTCTGTTTGGCTTGTCCTAGGATGGATATGTTGTCCCTTCCTCATCTGTATGTAAAGATACTAGTGAGAGTGGGTCATGTCTTTTTGCGGCTAGTTGATGTTCAAGTATCCTGATGGCTAGTTTTCTGCCTGTTTGCCCAATGTAGTGTTTGTTACAGTTCTTGCAAGGTATTTGGTAAATGAAATTAGTTTTGCTTCCAGCTCAGCAAGCAAACCTACATCCAGAACCTCAATCTGAGCTACAAATCTTCTCAAAACAGACTTTCTGTTTTCATTTAAGAAAATATTGCACTGGCCTACCATTCTTAATTAAATCAAGGGACATTTTAAAATGAAGGTGCAATTTGGAAAAATATTGCTGATGGCATTATTTCAGTTAAGCATTTTATGTTTGGCAATTTGCAAATTTGAGCAGTAGTTTGAGGCAATAAGTCCAACACAAAGAAGTAACAAGCTTTAGAGTGCTATATGTACGCAGATTACTGACTGCACTCAATGTGCAAATTTGGACTGAAAACAGAGAGTGCAGCAGGAACACAGCAGGTCTGGCAATATTGATGGAGAGACAAACAGAGTTAATGTTTTGTCACCAACTTGATGCTTCTTTGGAATTATTCTGAAGAAGAGTGATTCTGGACTCAAAAGGTTAACTCTGTTTCTCTCTCCATAGACATTGCCGGGCATGCTGGGTTTCTCCAACACTTCTAATTTTTATTTCAGATTTCCAGCGTCCACAGTATTTTGCTTTTAAGTGACCTTGAGGTTGAAAGAGACTTAATTGCCTAATGTTAGAATCAAAATCGTATTAAGGTGACTGGTATGTTTTCAACTGGCCTGTTTTATTCATGAGATGTTTCTTTGTGTTTCTTTCTGGTTTTAACAGGATTATGTAACATTTTGGAGCAAAAATGCAGATAAGCAGACCAAAGCTTGATGCCAAAATGGCAAAGATTTCAACAGCGACAGCGTATTTTCCAGGAGAACTGATGTACGCAGGAATAAAAGTCAACCAAACTGCACAGAAAATCAGCATGCTAAAGGTGATGAATTTAGCCTCGTTGAAGTTATCCGGCAGCTTTCGAGCTAAGAATGCAAGGACAAAGCTCATGCAGGATAAAAGGCCGATGTAACCCAGCACACAGCAAAATGCCATCACTGAGCCTAAATCACACTCAAAAATAATCTTCTTATTGTAATATTTAGTCTGCTTTACTGGAAATGGTGAAGACACAAGGAGCCAAGCAACACAGATTACAACTTGGACAACTGTGCAGGCCAGGACGCTGAGGAGTTGCTGCAGAGTCCCAAACCATTTCATCATGTTATTGTTGGGAAGAGTGGCTCGAAAAGCCATCAATACAACCAGGGTTTTGGCCAGTACACATGAAATGCAGAGAACGAAACTGACCCCAAACAGTGTGTGCCTCAGCATGCAGGACCAGACTGATGGTTGGCCAATAAAAGTCAGCGAGCACAGGAAACAGAACATCAATGAGATGAGGAGAAGGAAACTGAGTTCAGAGTTGTTGGCTCGAACAATTGGCGTTTTCCTGTAATACCAAAGGACCCCTGCAACAGACATTGTGCTGGCTGTTCCAAGCAAGGACACAGTTGTCAATGTGATTCCCATTGCCTCGTCAAATGCAAGGAATTCAATTTCTTTCGGGATGCATTGATTTTTTTGTAGGTTGGACCAGTCTTCCAGTGCACAAGGAACACAGTTCAGTGAATCTGAGAACAAATCAAGTGTTTGCATTGATTTAGTTGCTATAACATGAACACACACACACACACCCTTGTATGGGACTAATGATACGAGAGGTTAGAGCATAAGATTCTGGATTAGAGTGGTGCTGGAAAAGCACAGCAGTTCAGGCAGCATCCAAGGAGCAGGAAAATCGATGTTTTGGGCAAAAGCCCTTCATCAGGAATTGAGGTCCACTTTGAACCACCTTATCTGGTTTCCAGCATCTGCAGTCATTGTTTTTACCTAGTTAGAGCATAAGAGTGTTGCAGCTGGGAATGTGTGCTGTTGGGGGCTGTGGTGGGGAAATGTTTTAGCCTAAGGAAAGAAAGGCTAAGTTCACAGAAAGATCTAAAGTTAAGAATTGGAACATTACAGTGAAAGTTTTAGGAGATTTGGAGCCAATGTATCTGAGAGAGGAAAGGGATATCATGAATTTAGAGTGGGTCAGAATAAGCATAAAAGAATTGGATGAGCTGCAGCTTAGAGTAGATAAAGCTTGAGGTTCCATTAGTTAATCAATTCTTGAAACGTTCAAAGGCATGGAAGTGCGCTTTAGCAGCAGTAGGACAGAGATAGAGAAGGAGGCTGGAAAAAGGGATCTTTACAATGGAGAGTTTATGTGGTCAAGAACAGTTGTGCAATAATAGGGTGGTGAACTATCTGTTCTGAGGAAGGGTCACTCAACCCAAAATGTTAACTTTGACTTCTGTCCACAAATGTTGCCGGACCTTCTGAGTTTTTCCAGCAATTTCTGTTTTTGTTGCTGCTGGTGAGCTATCTATTTTAGCTTGCAATAGTGACTAAAATGAAAATTGGAATCCGAATTTGTGAAATGGGGAAGGACATTGGCTGAACTCTTCCCATTGTTGAGTGGAAGGAGGTCACAATTCGTCGCAACTGGACATTAGCACAAATATAGTGGAGGGGTTGAGAAAACTTTGGAGAGTTGGAGGCTGAAATGTTTCATCCTTGAGTTAAATTGTGGGGATATGCGTCATATTGCATGGGATACTACCATTGGGAAAGCCCACTGGATCAACAGCCTACCAGGCTCTGAAATGTTCAATCACTCTTCTCAGAGAATTTCAGCAATGTCTTTCCTTGCATGAAACTGCCAGCCATTCAGAGAGTGGCAGCCATAGCAAGTAGCAGCACTGCTGCTAAGGCATAGGAAGAACGAAGTCCTGAATCAACAGGCAAGATGTTAACTATTTGGGGTCTTTACATTGGGTGTCTGTCGTGGAGAAAGAGGGTCAGGATGATCAAAAGCAAGGATGGAGGTGTGGCTTTAAATGGCCATTCCTTTTGACCCCATCCATATCCTAGCCAAAAGGGCTGCCAATTTTCTTGCTGAATACATTTAATCCAGGTGATGGTGAAGCGGTCCTTAAGTCAGCCATTGCTTGACTACTTAAAGGCCTTAATTCATGAAGTGCCTACAAGGTCAACCTGGGTCCTTCTGAGCAGTACTTAATTTATCGGTGGCAGGAAGGAGATGGTACCTTATTAGTGCCAACCCATCAACTGCCCCCCGTGACATATACACCACTTATTCTCAGGTGAGGAAAATCCCAGCCAGAGTTTATTGTCATTAACATGCTAATGGAAGTTGACCCCTTATCTAGAGATAATGTCGAAAAATGTGATGCTGGAAAAGCGCAGCCAGTCAGGAAGCATCCAAGAAGCAGGAGAGTCAACGTTTCAACCATAAGCTCTTCAACAGGAATTCCTGATGAAGAGCTTATGCTCGAAACATCGAATCTCCTGCTCCTCAGATGCTGCCTGACCGGGTGTTCTTTTCCAGCACCACACTTTTTGACTTTGGTCTCCAGCTTCTGCAGTCCTCACTTTCTCCTAAAGAGACCTAAGGGGCAACTTTTTCACACAGAGGGTGGTACGTGTATGGAATGAGCTGCCAGAGAAAGTGGTGGAGGCTGGTACATTTACAACATTTAAAAGGCATTTGGATGGGTATATGAATAGGAAGGGTTTGGAGAGATATGGGCTGGGTGCTGGCAGGTGGGACTAGATTGGGTTGGGATATCTGGTTGGCATGGACGGGTTGGACTGAAGGGTCTGTTTCCGTGCTGTACATCTCTATGACTCTATGACTGTATGAGCGCCACACGGGCATGGAAGAGGAGACTGTCAAGAATGGATTTCTGCGGGATCCAGGAATAAAGGTGTAGTGGCAGAAAGAAATGCATTTGATGTAGATCCTCTGTAAAGACCCAAACCAAGTGAGTGTAATCATGCTGAATTGGACAATAGAGGAAAGGAGTTGGAGGAAGATGTATGAACATGGGCCAAGCTAAACACAGAAGTGTTCAAGGAAGTTGAGTCATGACAATGCACAGACAATGTTACTTCAATACAAAATGTGCTGCCTGAAAGGATGGTAGAAGCAGTTCAACAATAATCAACCAAAGAAATTGGATGATTAATTGAAGGCATAGCTAATATTTTGAGTTATTTGGAAAGAGCAACATAGCAGAACAAATTTGGATAGCAACACTAAAGACTGAGGGCAGGTTTTATAGGTAGCATGTTCTTCATTTGTGATCTTTGAATTGTACGTTTCTATGATGTGACCAATTGTCTCAATGTTTATTCATTGGCAGATTATTATTCAACCAAAAATAATTTGACATTGCAAACTTTTAAAAAGTTCAGCTAGATATTCCAACAAAAGTGAGTTCCATTGTTTCAAGATCTGGCAACACAAAGGGGCATGAATCTTGAACACAGTAACTTCCACAAAGATTTTCTTGAGGAATAAAAGGCCAAACCCATTACAAAGAAAACCGAATGGTAAAGGAAAGCAGTTGAGAAAACCATTTTGTTTAATGGAGCCACCAGTGAATGTGTGATTGTTCTACTTAGACAGTAAAAAGGGAGATTTAATGCAAGCGTTCAAAGTAAAATGATGTCTTATCAGTATAACGAAGGATAGATTACTTCCAGTGATGGATGTACTCTGAGGCAACTGGTACCAGAATAAGAGGCAACATGGATAAATTTATACAATGAGTGATTTGTTGTGATTTCAAATGCATTGTCTGTAAAGAAGTAGGAAACAACTCCAAAAGCCAATTTCAAAAGAAGGAATGGAGATGCATTCAGGAAAGGATACATTTACAGGGATGGAAGAAAGAGCTTGGCAGTGGAACTATCTGGATTATTCAATCGATGAGTTAACATGGGGAGCAAGTTCTCATATCTTGATTAAACAGTGTAGGGAGGAGAAAGAATGACCATTAAGTTATCTTGGTTCTTAGAAGGTATGAAGATAAAGAGACCACAGGATACATGCCAAAGATGAAAGGTGTATTTTCAATCTCAGACATCCATCTCATGTTGCATTCTTCCCCTGAATGCAAGATCAATACTAGACTTTGAGGAGAATTCACATCATGGATGGATATGGGAAGTTTTATGGAGAGGTAATAAATTTACCTGTGTCATTACTAATTTCACCATCAGGGCAAGGCAAACAATCAGAACAGCAAAGTGGTTGTCCACGTCGAATTGCTTTCCTCGTGCCAGGAGGACAACTTTCTGTACACATTGACTGGGGAACCTAAATGTTAAAAACAAAAAGCATGCACACAAACTGGGTGTTTAGTTCAATTTTTACAGCATGAAAATGAATAATGTCCATTCACCCATACCTCATCTGTTCACTAACCTACAATGGCTATTGGTCCAGTGAAGCTTAGATGTTAAAATTTTCATCTATTCGTTCAAATTTATGCACTAACTCACCTCTTCCCTATCTTTGTAACCTGTCCTAGCCACACAACCCTGTGAAATCTCATCACACCTCAATGTGGTCACTTCTGCACTCCTAACTTTTATCACCCCAACTTTGGTTGCCAAGTCTCCAACTGTCAAGATAAACCTCTGGAATTTCCTCCATAAACTCTCCTATCTCTGTCCGTCCTCCTTTAAGTTACTCCTTATAACGTACGTCTTTCACCAATTATTTTGGACCAACATCTCATTATGAGTTTCAGTATCAAATGTGCATATCAGTAAAAGTAAAATCAGTAAGCTTCACATGGTCAGGAAGGAGGGATCACACCGAGAGTGTGACACAGTCCAAGTGAGTACATAGTTTGGAGAATTTTGAGGCAATGTAGGATTTTGTACAGAGGGCAACAGGTGCTTTTTGCTTGTTTTTTTTATCATAATTTGTACGTTTTTTTTAACGGGATAATTAAAGCCCAGGATCAGGGGTCCAACGTAAAAGAGAGACATCACAGGTGAACTGTAAGTTAATTGGTTGGTGATGCATACTAATTTGGATATCTATTATGGGTAACTTTCAGATTGTAGGTACATAGGGGAAATGCTATAAGGCAACATAATAAAAGGCCAGTAGAATTTTTTTTTTAAATCAAAAATCAAATTAAGGACTAAGTAATTACAAGAGAGATTCAAGGCCAGGTGATGTGTTGCAACTGCATGATTTGGGAGCTGGTTGACCCCATTGTGGTTTATAGTGACTACGTCTGTAGCAAGTGTTGGTTGCTTGAGGTATTCTGATTGATGAGCTGGAATCTGAGCTTCAAGCACTGTAATACATCAGGGAGGGTACGAGTTACCTGGACACTGTATTTCAGGAGGCAGTCACACCCCTTAGAGTAACTCCCTTGAATTCGGTCAGTGGTCACAGACAGGAGAGTGTGACTACAAGCAAGGAAAGTAGAGGGATCTAGGAGTACTGCTGAAGGAGCGTCAGCCCTTGAGCTTGTCTAACAGTTTTGAGATTCTTGACCACTGCATGGATGAGAGTAGAGTCTACAAGGAGGATGAGCAAACTGACCAGAGCACAGTGATACAGTGAGCCATTCAAGAAGGGGGAAGATAAAAGAAATGTAGTTGAAATCCAGGATAGTATAATCAGGGGAATTGACACTGTTCTGTGGCCAGGATTGAGAGTCCTGAAGGCTTTGTTGCCTGCCTGGTGCCCAGGTTTAGGATATCTCATTTGGCTGCAGATGAATATGCAGTGGGAGGGAAACGATCCAGTTGTCATGGCCCACGTAAGTACCAACAATTTAGGTGGAAAGAGGAAAGAGTTTCTGCTGAGGGAATAGGAGCAGCTAGGGGCTAAATTATAAAGCAGAACCATAAAGGTAATAATCAGAGCCACAAGCAAATTGGCACAGGGTCAACAAGATTAAAGAGGTAATCACCTGGCTCACATATTAATGTGGGAGAAATGGGTTCAAATTCATGGGATGTTGGCACCAAGGCTCAGGAAGGAGGGAACTGTTCCAATGAGGCAGGATGCAGCTGAATCATGCTGGAACCAGGGTCCTGGTGAAATGCATAACTCGGGCCATGGACAGAATTTTAAACTAAATCGTGGGGGTGTAGGTTCAGTTGAACAGAATATTATGGTAAGAGCCAAAGGGTAGGAGGGCTCAGCAGAGGTTATTAAAGTTTTCAGAACAAATTAAAGGTTAGGAATCAAACTTCAGGCACAGCAGATAAAGGGACAACTATGAGAAAAGAGGCAGTCAATTCAGGATTCAAGGTGTTTTACTTAAATACATGCAATATACAAAAGAAAGTATATAAACTTGTAGCACAGATTGAAATATCCAAGAATACACATCCTATCAAAAGCACAGGCATATGGGGAGGGAGGGAATGTTTGGGGGAGGATGGCAGTATTGCCTTGTTAGTAAGAAATGAAATTACATCGATAACAAAAAATGATATAGAATCGGAAGGGGTAGAATCTGTGTGGTTTAAGTTGAGGGACCGCAAAGGAAAAAAATCCCTGATAGTAGTTAGGCACAGGCCTCCTAGCAGGATGTATGGAGAAAATAAATCAGGAGATAGAAAATGCAAATAAGAAAGTCACTATTGCAAAAGATGATTTGATTTGATTTATTGCTGTCATATGTGCTGAGGTACAGTGAAACGTGTATGCTTCAATGCGCAGGTGGACTGGGAAAATTAAGTTAGTAACATGAGGAATTCATGAAATGTCTATGAGACGGCCTTTGGAACATCTTGTAGTAGAGGCCACTAGGGAACAGGAAATTCTGGATTTGGTGATGTGCAATGAGGCAGACTTGATTGGAGAGTTTAAGCTGAAGGAACTACTCGAAGCAGTGACCAAAATATGATAGAATTCACCTTGCAGTCTGAGAGAGAGAAGGTGGAATAAGATGTAATGGTATTACAACTGAATAAAGGTAACTACAAAGTCATAAGGGAGGATCTGACTAGAGTTAATTGGAAGAGAAGACAGTGAAGCAGCAGTGGCAGGAGTTTCTGGGAAGTCAAGGATAACATAAAAAAAAAGCACACAATGTGGTGAAGATTAATGCAGAGCAAAACGATTGGGAAGCCTTTACAAACCAGCAGAATATAACTTTAAAAAGTATTAAAATGGAAGAAGATGCAGTATGAGGGGAAGCTAGCTAATAATACAATTTTATATATTAAATGGTAAGAGAGAGGCAAGAAAGGACATTGGACCACTGGAAACAGAGGCTGGAGAAGTAGTAATGGTGAACAAAGAAAAGGTGGAGGAACTGAATAGATGCTTTGCATCAGTCTTCACAGTGGAAGACACCAGCAGCACACCAGAACTTCAAGAGAGTCAGGGGGTAGAGGTGAGTGTCGTGGTCATCACTAAGGAGAAGACGCTGAGGAAATTGAAAGCTCTGAAAGTAGATAAATCACCCGACCAGATTAAGAGAGTTCTGAAGGAGATAGCTGAAGAGATTGTAGATACATTGGTAGTGATCTTTCAGCAATCATTGGAGTCAGGGAGGATTCCATAAGACTGTTTAAGAGTGGGAGTGAGAAGGCAGGAAATTATAGGTCAGTTGGCCTGACCTCAGTTGTTGGTAAAATTTGAGAGTCCATTATTGCAGTGTACTGCAGAGTACATGACAAAGTAGGCTGGGTCAGAATGGCTTTGTTGAGGAGAAGTCATGCCTGAAAAATCTGATAGAATTCTTTATGGAGGTAATGACCACTTTAGGCAAAGGAGAGCCAGTGCATGTGATTATTTGGATTTCTAGAAGGCCTTTGACAAGGTTCCACACAGGAGGCTGTGAAATAAGATAACAGCACATGGTGTTAGGGGCTAGGTACTGGCACAAATGGAGGATTGGCTGACTATCAGAAGGCAAATAATGGGAATGAAGTAGTCTTTTTTAGGATGGCAAGTAGTGACTAGTGGTGGTCCACAGATGTCAGTGTTGGGACCACAACTATTCGCATTCTACATCCATAATCTGGACGAAGGAATTAAAGCCATGGTCGCTAAGTTTGCAGATGGCATAAAGATCAGTGGAGGGATAGTTGGTGTTGAAGAAACTGGGAGGCTTGGAGAATGGGCAATAAAGTGTCAGGTGGGATGCAATGTGGGGAAATGTGAAGCTATGTGCTTTGGTAGGAAGTATGCAGCCATAGATTATGACAGAGGAAAGGCTTCAGAATTTGAAGCACAAACAATCTTGGAGTCCTAGTTCAGGATTCTCTTAAGGTTAACAGGCAAGTTCTACAGAAAGCTAAGAAGGCAATTGCAATGTTAGAATTTATGTCAAGAGGATTCAAACAGAAGAGCAGGGATGTACTGCCAAGATTATAAGGCTGTGATCAGACCACACCTGGAATATTGTGGGCAGTTTTGGATCCCATATCTCAGGAAAGATGTGCTAGTCTTGGAGTGAGTGCAGAGGAGGGATACAAGAATGATCCTGAGGATCAAAGAGATAATTGGGAACCAATCACATTGAGGTGATACTGGAATGAAAACAAAAATTGCTGGAAAAACTCAGCAGGTCTAGCAACATCTATGGAGAGATGTTGCCAGACCAGCTGAATTTTTTCCAGCAAGATTTACTTTGGTTTCTGATTTCCATCATCTGTAGTATATATTTTTGTGTGATGTGATACTGGAGATTTTTTTTATATAGCATCCCTACAGTGTGGATACAGGCCCTTCGTCCTAACAAGTCCACACTGACTCTTGGAAGAGTAACCCACCCAGACCCAATCCCATTACCCTATATGAGGAATGCTTGAAGACCCTCAGTCTGTACTCGATGGAGTTCAGAATGATGAGGGGGAAATCTCATTGAAACTTAGAGAATACTGAGAGGCCTGGATAGAATGGAGGTGGAGCATATGCTTCCACTAATAAGAGAGGCTAGGACTCTCGGGCACTGCCTGAGACTGAAGCTTTGATCCTTTGGAACTGACATGAGGTTGAATTTCTTTAGCCAGAGGATGGGGGTGATTCTGTAGAACTCATTTCCTCATTGTGGAGTCCAAGTCATTGAGTGTATTTAAGATAGAAATGGATGGGCTGTTGATTAGTAAGAGGTTCAAGGGTTATGGGGAGAAAACAGCAAAATAAGATTTAAAGAAACACCTCAGCAATGATTGAATGGTGAAGCAGAAATGATGGTCCGAATGGCCTAATTCTTCTCCTATATCTTCTGGCCTTATGGTCTTCTTTGGTCATGCTTCTTTGTGTGCTTTAGGTGTTATACAAGTACAGGTTATTGTGGTATTTATTTTCCATCTTTAGTTGCTCTAAAGATTTGATAAGGGGTATGCTGTTCTACTTCAAGGAGATAATTGGGAACCAACCACATTGAGGTGATACTGGAATGAAAACAAAAATTGCTGGTAAAGCTCAGCAGGTCCAGCAACATCTATAGAGAGATATTGCCAGACCGGCTGATTTTTTTCCAGCAAGATTTGCTTGGGTTTCTGATTTCCATCATCCATAGTACTTTGTTCTTTTTAGTTGTGATGTGATACTGGAGTTTTTTTTTAAAGAATCCCTACAGTGTGGAAACAGGCTCTTCAGCCCAACAAGTCTACACCGACCCTCCGAAGACTAACCCACCCAGGCCCATTCCCCATATTTACCCCTGATTAATGCACCTAACCTACACATCCCTGAACACTATTGGCAATTTAGCACAGCCAATTCACCTAACCTGCACATCTTTGGAATGTGGGAGTAAACCAGAGCGCCTGAAGAAAACCTACACAGACACGGGGAAGAATGTGCAAACTCCACACAGACAGTCACCCAAGGCTGGAATCAAATCTGGGTTCCTGGCACTGTGAGATAGCAGTGCTAACCACTGAGCCACCCTCCTGCTCACACACTGAGTACTGCCCACGAGCCATGTGAAGGTTATATCAGGCAATGACATTATTGAAGCAGTCAGATTTGATAAGAGTCAGACAACTTTCACAATATTTGCAAATAATGGCAGTAATATCCTGCAACAAAATCTGTAGAGCTAAATAACAGTTGACCAAACTTACTGTCATTTGATCGTTGTGCCAAATAATATTTTCCTCATTTATCAGAAGTTCGTTTCCCAAACCTAATGCAGCATTAAAGCTGCCAACCTGAACATATTTAATGGAACCATCTGCATTTTTGTGCCAGTTGATTATATCATAAGATGCAAGTGGATCCCCATTCTCATCGAAATAGATTTCTTCCCCTAACTTAGTGGTGAATCTCACCTCTTTCAGGTAATGGAGGAGCTGTGGAAAGATGAGAACACAGGTTAACAGCCATGCTTCAGTATTTAGGCATCAGCATTAATGCTGATGTATTGACAAATGCAATAACCTTAATAAAAGGCACACCATGTCTAAGATACTGCACTGGAACAAAATATAAATCAGATGTTATGCATTGACAATCCTAAAGAAATGTTAAGGATTTCATCCAATAACTTGACTTTCTCTGCCCAAGTGGTAAAAATAAAAATCTCTCCCACTCTTCTCCAAAATTCTGTAGAATGCGGGAAGGTTCCAATAGATTGGAAAGAAACAAATTTAACACCTTTATCCATGAGAGAGAGATAGATAGAAACTAAGAAACCACAGGCCAGTTAGCTTAACATCTGTCATAACATTGTAGCAAGGCACTTTGGAAAGTTCAGCAGAAGCAAGCTGAGTCAACTTGGTTCTGTGAAAGGAAAATCATGTCCAGCCATTGTATTAGAGTTATTTGAGGAAGTGACATGTACTATGGACAAAAGAGGACGTATTAGATTTCCAGAAGACAGTTACTGAGGAGCTGCACCAAAAGTTACTGTAAAAAATAAAGGCTCGTGGTGTAGCAGGAATATACTTCAATGAATAGAAGATTGGCTGGCTAACAGCAACAGATAGTCAGCAATTCTGAAGAAGAATCATATTGGACTTGAAAGGTTAACTCTGTTTCTTCCTCTACAACTGTTGCCAGACTGACTGAGTTTATCTAACATTTTTTGTGCTTGTTTTAGATTTTCAGCATCTGCAGTATTTTGCAGATAATAAGCACAAATGGGTCATTTGCTGCTTGGCAAGATGTAATGAATGCTGTGCCACAATCCCACTGCTGGAACTTTAACATTTCACAATTTATATGAATGACTTGGATAAAGGGACCAAAGGTTCGGTTGCTAATTTTGATAATGATACAAAGAAAATAAGTTGTGAAGGGGTCATAAGGAGGCCTCAAAGATAAGTGAAGAGAGTGGAAAAAGATTTGGCAAATGGAATATAATGTGAGAAAATGTGAAACTATCCATTTTAGCAGGAAGAATAAATAAGGGTCACATTACTTAAATGGAGAGAGAGTGCAAAACTCTGGAATACAGAGGAATCTGGGTGTTCTTATGTATGATCACAAAATATTATTATATAGGTACAGCATGTAATTTGGGAAGCAAATACAAAATTGTCATATACAAAAACAGAAATTACTGGAAAAGCTCAGTAGGTTTGGCAGCAGCTGTTGAGAGAAATCAGTTAATATTTCTGGTCAAGTGACCCTTCCTCAGAACATTATTATCATGTTGTGAGTGGCATTGATTACAACTGTAGGGAGATTATGCTTTAGTTACACAGGGCACTGAAAAATGGTGCACAGTATTGGTTTCCTTTTTAAAGGAAGGATGTAAATGCTTTGAAACCCATTCGGAGAATGGTTATTGGACTAATACCTAGAATGGACAGCTTGTTTAATGAGGAAATTGTAGATAGGCTAGACTTGCTGGTGTTTTAAAACTAAGAGGCAACGTGATTGAAATATGTAAAATTCTGAGAACTCTTGATGGGATGTGAAAATGATGCTTTGTCTTGTCGGAAAAATAAGAAATAGTAATCTCTGTCTAAAAACAAGGAAGTGTTCATTTCAGATAATGACAAGAAGAAATATTGTCTCATGGGGGGTCGTGAGTCTTAGGGACTCTAGTTTTTAAAGGGCAGAGTCTTTGAATATTTTGAAAGCAGAAATAAATAGATTCTTCAGAATCAAGGGGATTAAAGTTTAGCAGAGGTAGGTGGCTTTATGGAACAACCTGATCAGTCATGATCTTATTAAATGGCAGAGCAGAATCAACAAAATAGTTTCATAAAATGGTAGCTCAGTGGTTAGCACTGCTGCCTCGCAGTGCTAGGAACACTGGTTTGATTCCAGCCTTCGGTGACTGTCACTGTGGAGTTTGCACATTCTCCCCATATCTGTGTGAATTTCTTCTGGGTGCTCCAGTTTCCTCCCACAGTCCAAAGTTATGCAGGTTAGGTGGACTGGCCATGAGAAATATGGGGTTACAGGGATAGGGGTGTGTGTCTGGGTGCAATGTTCTTTGGAGAGTCAGTGTGGCCTTGATCGGCCAACTGGCCTGCTTCTACATTGCAGGGATTCTATATATCTAAATGTAGATACAAACAGCACCAAGCTTCATCCCACAATTTTCTCCCTTTTTCAAGGTGCAGCCAACTCCTTGCAAGCTTGCTGCAGCACATCTAACACTAATATTTCTTATACCTGTTAAATTTTTAAACTTAAATTTTAAATGTGTAAACATTACTAATAACATTATTTTCTGTCTCTGTCTAAGTCTTTTTGATCTGTACATCCTTGTTTACTATGATCTCCCTGCTCCGCTCAAAAGCTTTTCACTGTACTTCAGGGTACATGTGTTAATAAGTAAATCAATCAATTAAACTAAAAGCATGGGTACAAATTGACATTCACATGGCACATTTGAACCCACTGGATTTTTCAGCTGGATGGTGTAAAGCCTTAAGGGCAAACCTAATCTAATCTCATCTAATATTCAGACATGTAATTTATCACTTTTGAGAAGTGTAGTAAGAAATCCTGGTTCATTACTTTTCATTTCACCAACCCAAAAGGGTAGTGGCTTGTACCATCTCGAGGATGAAGGAGAGACCAACTTAGTCAATACAGATAATATTGGGCTTGACTTGCTCCATGTGACACAGACTGACCAAGACGGCTGTGGTAAATCAACAGTATAAGATTAGATTAGATTAGATTAGATTAGATTAGAGTGTAGAAACAGGCCCTTCTGCCCAACAAGTCCACACCGACCCGCCAAAGCGAAACCCACCCATACGTAAATCAACAGTATAACATAGTTGTTAGTGAAACAATAAAAAATGGAGTATCCAGAAAATGCCAGATGGATGTAAGTGTCCTCACATTAAAAATGTCAATTTCTTTAGAGTACAAAGTCTCTTACCTGCCATGGTTTGAAGTTGAAAATATTGGCACAGGTGTTATTTGATAGGAAACCAGTGCCATTTTTGCAAGAGTTCAGATTATGAAGGGCATGTGCTATTGTGTATATGGCCTTATACACATTGTAAGAAACCCTCAGTTCAGACACATCTGAATAGATGCTGTAGGTATTGTTTAAATCCTCTATACCTGTGCATTGTCCATGAGGGACTTTGGATGTGTCAATTCCTTTGTTGGGACCTGATGCTCCAAGGGAACATTGAAATAATGTCTCCCACAATTCTCGCACAAAGGGATTATTTGGGGATTTGAAAGGATGGACATGAAGAAGAAAACTCCTCAGGCCTGGAATTTCAGATTTGGGAATTGCAAACCCTATTGTCCCACTCATAGTCAGGAAATTTTCTTTTGTCGCGATTAAAGCAGATGTAACCCAGGCCTCACTCGCTATCCATTGTCGACCAGTAAGATTTTGCTTCACGACTTCTCTGATTAAAGGGTACGCATCTCCCTCAATAGCAAACATGACAATGACCCTCGCAGTCGATGTCTTGATGGTCTCCGTTATTTGAAGTATCCTTTTCCTGGAGTATATTTTTGGAATTACTTCCGTAAAAGCAATGCAAACACCAAGTTTTCTGACTGCATCACTGAATGCTTGAATTCCATTATGGCCATAGTCATCATCACCTGCGATCGATCCAATCCAAGTCCAGCCAAACTGCTTCACCAGTTGAGCAACACCTTGAGCTTGGTGGGCATCACTTGGCATCGTTCTGAAAAAAGCTGGGAACTTATTCCTGTGACTTAGACAGGCACAGGATGCAAAGTAGCTGACCTGGAGAAAGTCAATTATGCAGTTCATAATGTAGCATAGAAAAAGGTTGTTCATAGAATCTTGACATAGTACAATGAAAAAACCATTTGACACATCATGCCTGTGCTGCTCCATAACAAAATAATGCAGTTCAGCCTATATCTCTGCTGATTCCCCATAGTTCTAACTTTGTTTTTCTTTTTCAAGTATCCAATGTCATTTTGAATGTTATTATTGAATCAGCTTCCACCACCTTTTTTTAGACAATGTACTCCAGATCCTTCCAACTTACTCCTTATTTTATTTTCTCCTGTCACCTTTGGTTCCTTTGCCAATTATCTTAAGTCTGTGCCTTTTGATAAATGACCACATTGCCAGTGGAAATTGCTTCTCCCAATTTATTTTATCAGTACCTGTCTTAATTTTGAAACCCTTTCCTAAATTGTCTTCTCCTGAAACTTTCTGCTCTGAGTTTTTCTAAATAACTGAAATTCCTATTATTATTTTATTATCCTAAAGCACCTCCTATATATCCTCCCTGAAATGTGATGGTCTGATGTGGGCATAATACTCCAATTGTCTGACAGGTCAAATTGTATTAAGCATCAGCAAAACAATGCAATCATCTTTCCTTACCTGAAGGCTAAAGCTTTGATGGCTCAAAATGTTTATTCATCATATGTCCCATTGAGATTCTATAGTGTCATGGGGCAGTTGCAAACAAATCAAATCCCTATCTTTACCCAATGTTGACACACTCACTTTGGTACACTAACACCTAAAATCCAAAACAGCAAAACCAGTTAAAAGAAAAAAACTACTCATCCACATCGGTGCCCAGGCCAAGATTTATTACCCATCCCTGATTGCCCTGAGGGTAGTTAAGAGACAATGATATTGCTGTGATCTGGAGTCACATGTGAGCCAGACCAGGTAAAGCCCTCCCATAGGATATTATTGAACCAGATAGGTGTTGACAACAGTTCATTGTGGTTCCACAGTGACTGTAGAAGCAAGTTTTTTTTTATTCCAGAACTTTATTGAACTCAATTTTCATCATCTGCCATGGTGGGACTCAAAATATGATGTCAAACCATTAACCTGGGGTTCTGGATTTAATACCAGTAAAATTTCCACAATGCCATTATCTTCCCTGAATTGAGATGGCAAATCATAATTGAAGAACTAATTTGGGATCGAACTATGCCTGTCTGATTTAGAAACGCAGAAAATAGGAACAGAAAGGACCATTTGGTCTACTGACTCCATTCCACCATTCAATATTATGATGGCTAAACCACCATCTCAGTCCTGTACTATGCTTTCTCTCCATATCTCTTAGTTTCTAGAAATCTAACCACTTATTTCTTAAGTGACTTGTTCAATGACTTGACCTCCACAGTCTTACGTGCCAAGAATTCTACACAGAGTCATAAAGATGTATAGCATGGAAACAGACCTTTCGGTTCAACTTGCCCATGCTGACCAGATATCCCAACCCAATCTGATCTCACCTGCCAGCACCCGCCCATATCCCTCCAAACCCTTCCTATTCATATACCCATCCAAATGCCTTTTAAATATTGCAATTGTACTAGCCTCCACCACTTCCTCTGGCAGCTCATTCCATACACGTACCACCCTCTGAGTGAAAAGGTTGCCCCTTAGGTCTCTTTTATACCTTTCCCCTCTCACCCTAAACTATGTCCTCTAGTTCTGGACTTCCCCCACCCCAGGGAAAAGACATTGTCTAATTATCCTATCCATGCCCCTCTTGATTATATAAACCTCTATAAGGTCATCCCTCAGCTTCCGACACTCCAGGGAAAACAGCCTCAGCCTATTCAATCTCTCCCTTTAGCTCAAATCCTCCAACCCTGGCAACATCCTTGTAAATCTTTTCTGAACCCTTTCAAGTTTCACAACATCTTTCCGATAGGAAGGAGACTAGAACTGCATGCAATATTCCAACAGTGACCTAACCAATGTCCTGTACAGCCGCAACATGACCTCCCAACTCCTGTACTCAATACACTGACCAATAAAGGAAAGCATGCCAAACACCTTCTTCACTATCCTATCTACCTGCGACTTCACTTTCAAGGAGCTATGAACCTGCACTCCAAGGTCTCTTAGTTCAGCAACACTTCCTTGAACCTTACCAGTAAGTGTATAAGTTCTGCAAGGATTTGCTTTCCCAAAATGCAGCACCTCACATTTATCTAAATTAAACTCCATTTCCCACTTTTCAGCCCATTGGCCCATCTGATCAAGATCCCGTTGTAATCTGAGGTAACCTTCTTCGCTGTCCACTACACCGTCAATTTTGGTGTCATCAGCAAACTTATTAACTATACCTCTTATGCTCCCATCCAAATCATTTTAAAAAATGATGAAAAGTAGTGAACCCAGCACCAATCCTTGTGGCACTCCACTGGTCACAGGCCTCCAGTCTGAAAAACAACCCTCCACCAACACCCTCTGTCTTCTACCTTTGAGCCAGTTCTGTATCCAAATGGCGAGTTCTCCCTATATTCCGTGAAATCTAAACTTGCTCACCAGTCTCCCATGGGGAATCTTGTCAAATGCCTTACTGAAGTCCATTAAGATCACATCTATACATCTTGACCACATTCTGAGTTTTTTTAAAATTCTTTAACAGGTTTAGGGCATAGCTAGGGCAGCATGTATTGCCCATCCCTAATTGCACAGAAGCAGTCAAGAGTCAACCACATTGCTGTGGGTCTGGAGTCCAGACTAGACAAGTTAAGGATGGCAGTTTCATTCCTTAAAGGACATTAGTGTGCCAGATGTGTATTTCTAACAATCAACAGTGGTCATCATTAATTCCAGATTTTTATTGAATTCAAATTCCACCACATGTCATGGCAAGATTTGAACACAGTTATCCAGAACATTACCTGGATAATACCATTAGGTCACCACATCGCCCAAGTGAAGAAATTTCTCTTTTCTTAGCTCTAAATGGTGTACCCTTATCCAGGGACTATGAGTTCATGTTCTATATACATTGCAACCCCCTTTCCTCCCTTCCCTACCAACCACCAACACCAGATCCCTCCCCCATACTAATTCCAGACAAGAAACATTATTTCTGTATCCAGTCTGTCCAATCCTGACAGAATTTGATCTGCTTCAATGACATTGCCTCTTATTCTTCTGCACTCTATAAGTTTAGTAACACACGCAATCATGCATTTATTCACAAATGAAAAATAATTAGTGTTAATAATATGCTAACAGTGACTGAAAAGAATTTTTTTAAATGATGGAAGTTTTTGATAGAGTGTTTACAGAGAGAATATTTCCTCTTCACAGGAAAGATCATAAGTAGAGATCACCAATATAAGATAGTCAGCAACAAAATTCAACAGGGAATTCAGCTGATGCTTCTTTAGGTAATTAGTGGTAAGAATATGGAACTCATCATCACAGGGAGTGGCTGAAATGAATCTTATAGAATCATTTGAGGTGAAGTAGAAAACGGAGTGATGATCATAACAATGGAAATTTGAATATGGAAAGATCTGCAAAGCTTGAGTGGAACAGAAAAAATGACATAAACTGCTTAGGTGGAATAGCTTGTTTTTGCACTGTGTAGAGTCGAAAGATGTGGTGCTGGAAAAGCACAGCGGGTCAGGTGCATCCAAGGGGCAGGAGAGTCAATGTTTCGGACATAAGCCCTTCGTCACCCCTCCGATGCTGCCTGACCTGCTGTGCTTTTCCAGCACCACACTTTTCAAACCTGACTCTCCAGCATCTGCAGTCCTCACTTTCTCCTCCTCCTCTGCACTGTATATATATAAGGACTTGGGGCAGAACTTTATTCTTCAGTTGTAGAGGCCTTTGGACAGATTATCAAATGTGTTCGATTTTGAGTACACACATAAGGAGGGAGACTTGGAGGAGGTGTAACATAAATGAGAAACGATGCTGTTGCTAAACTTTATGTTGAGGAAGTGTCTGATTATTGTACATAAAATTATCAAGATACTAGACAGACATAATGTCACCATAGTCCTGCTTTCTCATTAGAAAGAGACAACTGGAGGTGGTTCAACCCAATGGTCACCATGACTCAGGTGGGGGAAGAGGTTGAAGAGGAGAATCCTTCACAATAACCTCAGCCAGCGCAAGAATTGAATCTGTGTTGTTGGCATCACTCTGCATTGCAAACCAGCCATCCAGTCAACTGAGCTTTCTGACAGGGAAAATGGAGCTGAGACACAATCAAAGCAACCGTGATCCTACTGAATGGTAGAGCAGGCTCAGTAAGCAAACTGACCTCCTCCTCCATCTATTTTGATACCACCAATTACAGTGGAGATGCCTTCTTGATTATACGTAGGAGGATAAAGGGAAAACCAAGGGAAAGTCAATGCCTTGAGATTGAATTTAGATTCAAACCTTTGGATCAATCCTCATCCTCCATGCTTACTAAAATGGCCAATTCATAATTTGGACATCTGAGGCAAATTGGCAGCCTGCCACCTTATCACACATCCAGTATCAGTATTATGTTTCCTGTCAAACTAGAGTTTGCAACAATAACAACAGCATGCAATTATACAAATCATCCATTGTAGTAAGATACCTCAAGAGTTTCATCGCAACATATTTGAAGTAAGGACACTTCAGAATAGGTGAGAAAAACTTTGTCAGAGAGGGAAGTTTTGAGGAGTGTGCCGCAAGGAGATGTAAAAAGGTAGTGTGGTGGAGAGATTTAGAAAGGAGAGGACAAAATGTAGGGCCTTGTAAATATGGAATGCTGAATTTCAAGATGCTTGAATTAAGGCACATAGAGTTCTGTCAGGGTTGAGGGACCAGACACAGAGATAAGAAGGGGCAAAGATACAGAAGAATTTGAAAACAAGAATAAAAATATTAAAAATCAAGACATTGTTAATGTGCAGCCAATGTTGGACAAGGGGTACAGGAATGATGAGTGAATGAAAATTAGGTGCAATTTAGGATGCAGGCATCACAGTTAAAGATGAGTTCAAGCGATGTAAGTTAAAAGATGGGGACCAGCTATTGAAAATGCCAAGTTTAAAAGTGACAATGGCTTAGCAGCAGATGAGTTGAGACAGGATAGTGTTGGGCATTGCCACACTATAGAAATAGATAGTTTTAGTGATGGTGCAGATGGGGTTGTGAATGGTATGGTTTGGCCTCAGATATCTGGATTAAGTCTTTGTTCACTGTTGGATGAATGTCAAACTGGAGACCTTGAACTCAAAACATACCATCGGAATTCTGAAAGCGCCCAGTGTTCTTTGTATAATCATCGACTGTGTTGATCCTGAGTCTCCGACAATTACAGGAATGGTGGAGAATCCCTTGCAGTCTTGTTTGGATATTTCTTCATTTTTGCCATTGGTAGATGCTAAGGCTGCTCTGAGAGACTGGGTGTGTGTTGCACAGGTATCATAAATCTGAAAACCCAGTTTTATATTTGGAAGAAGCAGCTCATCCCTGTTTATTTCTTGAATGGCAAAAATCATTGTCTGGATCCAACGAAAAGATCTGAAATCAAAACTGAGAATGCAGGTTCAATGATTAACTTACATTCCATTTTTTTCACAAAACAAACAGAGATTGAGGGTTAGATTTCTAATGTGCTGCCAAAGCATAAATATTCCACATATTAAGACTGCTTGATTTCTATTTTTATGCCAAGCTGAGAAACCTACTGCAAAATTAATTTACTTTGAGATTCATAGTGAAATGGAAAAAAAAAAACCTCACAGAATCCTATTGTTATTGTTCAGAAGATAGCCATTCAGATAGATGTACATTTCTATTGCAGTTTTTACAACTAGCAGATGTCCTAATGTACTCGACTGTGAATGATGTACTTTTAAAGTGTTTAGCTAATGCTTTGGTAAATGAAATCCACCTAAGAATACAAAATGTTGGAAATGGAAAAGAAAGCGAAAACAGGAGAAACACATAACAGGTCAGGTAACATTTGTGAAGAAAGCCAACAGAATGTTTTAGGCTGTGGGCAGCACATCAAAATTTGAGTCTTACAGAGGAACAGTATTGAAAGAAGAAAAGAACAAACAAAGTGAAATAGCAGGAGGGAGTAACAGTAACATATGTTGCAAGGAGCTGAAGTGAAGGAAAAATGGCCAAATCACACAAGTCGCCCAATCAGAATGGAAGAAAGTAAAAGACAAAAATCACACACAGCAGGTTATAGCCCAACAGGATTATTTGGAGGTACTAGCCATTGTTGTGCTGCTCCTTCATCAGGTAACTTGTGGAGTAGGATCATAAGACACAGAATTTATAGCAAAAGATCATAGTGTCATACAACTGATGAGATATATTGAATAAACCTAGATTGCTGTTAAGTCTTGCATCTTTTAGAATGGGTTGCAGGTTTTGATTCATTAACAAGTAAATCCCTGAACTTCTTTCAAGTCACATTCCCGAGGTAACTGATGTGAAGGTTCCAGTCAAGGCATCTATGAGGTACAGGCTTGGATTCTTTGTCAGCTGGTCAACCACGATTGGTTAGGCCAATAAAACTCAGGGTGCCAAAAACTGGGATTTCCTCTTGTAATGACATCAATGATCAGTCCCCCTCCCAGAAACCACCTGATTGATTGTCTTGGCTCGCAGTCGGACTGGGAATCAAGAATGCTGCAGGATCAGCTAGGTCTTTGTCAGGAATGAGATATCAGGTGGGGAAGGGAGGCAGAAGAATCAATCTCTGTGGAAGGGGTGGAATGTCAATCAATGAGTGAGATGGGTGTTCTGAGGGGGAAGTGAACTGATTACTCAGGGCCTTGAAGACAGGTGGTTCAGTTAGCAGATTTCACCTGTAATAAGAGACAATCTAACCAGTGATCCTTGACATTGAATGGCATTCCTTCACTGAATCCCCCACTATCAACATCCTGGGGATTACCATTGATCAGAAACTCAACTTTACATATTAACTTGGCATAGAAAGAGTGCAGAAAAGATTAACTAGGATGCTACCTAGTTTGGGTTTCAAGGAGAGGTTGGATAGGCAGGGACTTTTAGCATAGGAGACCAAGGGGTGACCTTATAGAGGTCTATAATATCATGACAGGCAAGGAAGATAGACAACAACTTTTCCCCATGATAGCGAAGTCTAAAACTAGAGGACATAGATTAGATTACATTACAGTGTAGAAACAGGCCCTTCAGCCCAACAAGTCCACACCGACCTGCCGAAGCGCAACTCACCCATACCCCTACATTTACCCCTTACCTAACACTACGGGCAATTTAGCATGGCCAATTCACCTGACCTGCACATCTTTGGACTGTGGGAGGAAACCGGAGCACCCGGAGGAAACCCACACAGACACGGGGAGAATGTGCAAACTCCACACAGTCAGTCGCCTGAGGCGGGAATTGAACCCGGGTCTCCGGCGCTGTGAGGCAGCAGTGCTAACCACTGTGCCACCGTGCCGCCCATTCCTTCACTGAAGGTTTAAGCTGAGATGGGAGAGATATAAAGGGTTTGGAGGGGCAATTTTTCTCATAGAGGGTAGTTTGTGTCTTGAATGGGCTGTAGAGGTAATGGTGAAGTGAGTACAATCTTGTCATTTAAGAAACACACAGCTGTGTACATAGATGGGATAGTTATGGAGGGTATGGACTAAATGCATGCAAATGGGACTAGTTTAATTGTTAAACCTGGTTGAACTAAGGTTGAACTGAAGGGCCTGTTTCCATGCTGTAAACCTCAATGACTCTATACTAATATACTGGCTACAAGAACAAGTCAGAGATTAAGAATACAGCAGTAAGTAACTCACCTCCTAACTCCCCAATGTCTGTACACAACCTACAAGGCACAGTTCAGGAATATGATGCAATATTCCCCACTTGCCTTGATGAGTACAGTTCCAACAACACTCAAGAAGCTTGTTACGATTTATGGCACCACATCCACAAACATCCACCCTCCACAACCAACACTCAATAGCAACAGAATGTACTACATAAAAAATGCATTGGAGAAATTCACCAATGATCTTTAGACAGCACCTTCCAAATCTATGATCACTTCCAACCAAAAAATAGAAGAACACTATTTACATGGGAATATCACCATCTGCAAATTCCTCTCCAAGTCACTCATTATTCTTACTTGGACATGTTCTTTCACTGTCAGTGGATCCACATCCTGGAATTCTTTCCCTAAGAGCATTGTATCAACAGCACATGGCCTCCAGAATTTCAAGAAGGCAGCTCACCAACACATTCTCAAAGACAGCTATGGATAGGCCATAGGCTGGCCACTAATGGCACTCATGACACCAGAGAGCATGAGAAAAAGTCTGAGGGAGATGGCTAATGGAAGTTGGATTATAGGATTGGTGGCTTGGACATGAATTAGAAGTGTTGGGGAGCTTAGAGGCCTAAGGAGAAAGAGATTGCAGACCTTTTGGGTTGAAGAACTGAGGGACATAAAATGTCATGTGGGTTGGCATCTATCCTAAGGGATATCAGAGGCTTTGTAGGATTGGATCAAAGCTCTGAAGGTTGTCTGAGGCCTTGTAGGTTGGTGTGGAGGCTTGTTTTCGATGTTTGGTAAACTTCATTGTCAACAGCCAAATTCAAAGAGCTACGTGCCAAAGATGTTTACATTCTCATTTTCATATTTAAAATACCAGCCAATGCCCTTGGATCTGGTTTGTTTCCTGATCACATTACCACTTCAGTTAAATATGGAAGTTAGAAAGTTAGAGGTGGATTTGTGTCAAAAATCTGATTTTTATGATTTTAATCCACCCATTCCATCCCAAAGCCAATCCAAACTGACTCTTGCTTTGCTTGAAATTCTTCTCCCAGCTTGCGAACAGCGAGAGAGGGTTGGGGAAAGGTTGGCTGGGTTAGAGAGTCAGAGAAACTTGGCAAATCAAATGAGGAAGGAATCTGATGAAAGAATAAAACAGCCAACATGAGGTGTCCTGGTATTGTCCCTCAACTAACATCATTCAAGAAAAGAGTATTGAATGATTTGGAGATGCCGGTGTTGGACTGGGGTGTACAAAGTTAAAAATCACACAACACCAGGTTATAGTCCAACAGATTTAATTGGAAGCGCACTAGCTTTCGGAGCGACGCTCCTTCATCACCTGATGAAGGAGCATCGCTCTGAAAGCTAGTGTGCTTCTAATTAAACCTGTTGGACTATAACCTGGTGTTGTGTGATTTTTAACTTATCACATTAATGTTTGTGAGATTCTAGTGTTTACAAATCTGCTGCTAGTTTTTCTACTTTATAGCAATAGCTTCATTTCAAATGTCTTCGGCTGTCACTTAACACTGCATTGTGTCATTGGACTCTATCTTTCTAAATGAGCTCAATTGGAATCTGAAGAAACAGCAACTCTTCTTTCAACAAGGAATTCTACAGCTTTCCCAACATAACATTGAATTTACAAATCATAGACCCTGCCCACTCTTTTTTGATCAGCAGTTGTTAATGTTGATTCCATTATTTTTTTGCCCATTTACACATCGTTAGACCTTTTTTTTGCCTCTTTTGTCTATTTTTTACTTTGCATATCATCCCTTTTACATTTTAATCTCTCCTGCCTTCAACTCTATCACAAGATTTCCTTCTGGTACTCTCCTTCTTTCCCTCTTGCTCTGCATTAAAACTGTACCAACTCTAAGCAATCCCAGTCATGAAGAGTCACCACACAGAAATGTTAAGCCCGTTCCTCTCTTCGCGGATGCTGCCTGAATATTTCCAGTATTTTTATTTTAACTGTTGGCTTTTTTGTAATAGGATCATGGGTATTACCATATAAATGCAACTTTTTCTATTTTTCTTTGCTGCACTCCTGAGATCTGGCATGGTTAGATACAGAGAATTTCTGTCTTCATGCTAACATCCAAAAGCTCATCTTCACCTGTACCAATCTGCAAATTTACATTGACAATAACCAAAAATCTGCAGAATGTGCTGTGCTATAAACTTACCACCAAAGTACCAATTTATTACTTCACTTTGAATTAAATCTTTTCCATTCCATACAGCTCTGACTCTACATTGACAGTTGCATATGCCAGGATTCCGTCTGCTATCTCACTGAAAATTTACCATCTCAGGATATTCAATGCTATTTCCCTTTGAAGCCACAGATCATCACAAACTGGAGCTATAACAACGTTTGTTCATTGCCACTGGGTTAAAATCCTGAAACAATCATCCTAACAGCACAATGGGTATGCACAGACTCCATGGACTGCCTCAGTTAAAGAACTGCCTCACTACTTTCTCCAGGGAAATTAAGGATGGGCAATACGTGCAGTCCTAACTAACAAAGCCACATCTACAAACATATAAATTTTTAAAAAGCACTTTATTTCCAGGAAGTACTTTTAAAGTGTGGTCACTGTTGTAATGTAGGAAACAACAATCTTCACACAGTTAAGTTCCATGAATGGCAATGACCCGCTTTTTCGAAGTGAGTTTGAGGTAGGGCAACTATTTGCTGTGACATCTAGGAACCTTTTTCCTGTTTTTCTTTAAAAGGTGCCATGGGTTTTATATTCAGTGAGCACTTCCAGAACTGCAGCATTCTTTCAATACTGGCCCTGAAATGTCAACTGAGATCTGCTCATGTGTCTGGGATGAGTACCGAATCGACAACTGCTGACTCAGAAATAATCATGCTACTCACTGAATCATGCTTAACCCTGACAGAATGAATTCTTTCACATGCGATCCAGAGCACTTAAAAAGCAGCATGCTTTATGATTGTGCAGAGCACCTATACCAAACTCTATTCTCAGCCAATGCCAACGCATGCATTTTCTAGCAGGGCTCCCTGGATTGCTGTCAGCACTGGGGAATCTTGGCATTTCTTTTGCTTCCCTTCTTTAACAGCAATGAGGACAAGGGTAGCAATTTGATTAATGTCTTTGTTGAAGTCATCAGGAATCAAAGTTTCTCAATGTTTGTGGCTCAATACTGCAACAGATATTGTGTTATCTATCAATCCTTCCACTATTCAATAGATATCTCCAATGACAACGGATATTGTATTATCTGACAGAAAATCATAGAATCACAGAATAATACAGCATATAGAAGAAAGGCATTTAGTTTATCCCTAGCTTTTTCTCTTGTAAACGTAATTACTCCCATTCAAATTTATCCCAATTCTCTTTTGAATGTTATAATTGAATCTGTTTCCACTGCTCTCTCAGATCAGATCAAATCAGGTTTCTGGATTAAAAAATGCTTCTCGCATGTTGTTCCTAGTCATTTGTCAATTATCTTAAATCTGTGACCTCTAACTACTGAACAGGTACTGCTGTTTTCTCCTTAAAATAAGTTTTCTACAATCCTAGAAATGCTTTATCCAATAGACAGCATTAATAATCAAGTCAATTACTCACATAAGCAGCTTGAAGAGTGGCATTATAAGTTGTGAGAAGAGAAAAACTCCAGTTAACCTTATTTGTCGAGAAACAGTTAACAATCTCCTTCACTTTTTCACTATCAACTTGATACGGATGTAACCCATGCATGTTTTACTTTTTTTTGCCTCTTTTGTCTATTTTTTACTTTGCATATCATCCCTTTTACATTTTAATCTCTCCTGCCTTCAACTCTATCACAAGATTTCCTTCTGGTACTCTCCTTCTTTCCCCTCTTGCTCTGCATTAAAACTGTACCAACTCTAAGCAATCCCAGTCATGAAGATTCACCACACAGAAATGTTAAGCCTGTTCCTCTCTTCGCGGATGCTGCCTGAATATTATAAGTTGTGAGTGGCATTATAAGTTATGAGAAGAGAAAAACTCCAGTTAACCTTATTTGTCGAGAAACAGTTAACAAGCTCCATCACCTTTTCACTATCAACTTGATACGGATGTAATCCCATGCATGTTTTACACAGCTCAGCGCTCCTGTCAAACAGCTTCAATGAGACATTCTGAAGCTATTAAGTGATTTAGAGCCATATCAATGGAACTATGATCTTTTTGTTTATTTACTTCAGATCAGAATAAATTGATAGCAAACGTAAACCTAAACTTATCAGATCATCAGTTCAAAATGCTTCTCTAATCAATTTTTTTTACAAAATACGAAATACAAAAATTACTCAGAATTTTGTGAGCAGCGGAAAGGAACCTGGGATGATGCTAATTGTCCAATCCTGGAAATATTTCCGTTCACAGGTGGTTCAGTCAAGCGCAGACCTACCCCTCACACTGTGGTGTTACTGCCTTCACTTGAAAGGATGAATCTGGTTGAATTATTCGGTAATGGATTGGAAACAAACCAGCCAGGATCACATCCCCATCCTCAAAGATGGTCGAGACATTAAGCATTGCTCTAGGCTTGCAGCTGGGCTCTGCTACTACAGGAGTTGGGAGCAGTAAAGAAAACAAGGCTGGAAGCAAAGGCACTGTCATCTTGTCTTCATTTGACTATAAAACAATAGGACCCTTCCCATTTATATAGAAAAACAGTTCACACTAAATGCAATGAAACCATGACATTTCCCCATGGCCAGGTAAAGGAAATATAACCCTCATCACTCTTGAGAATATTCATCCCATATAGATAGTGCAATTAAAGGCTACTTAATCTCAAGCTGAAGTGTCATCTATAATGATGGACAGAAATTAAATTATATATGCGGAAAAACTAGAATGCCTATTTTATTTTTTCTTTCTGGACAGGATTTCCCTGGAGTAATCTCTTGTCCATTAGTGGAGTTGCGTAACACTACTGGAAATGTTAAGATCAATAACTTCTGTTTTGAAATAACGTTGAAGGGAAGTAAATTCAAAAGAATATGATGAGACACAATAATGCAAAGTTAATAAAATTTAACTGAACCTACAGCAGTTGTCCTTGGCATATATTTAATTTATGTTCATGGCACTTTGTATCAATAAATTGCAGAGATACTCCTATCTGGAGATCATCCACCTATCACTGACCAAAATAAATAAAAGTCATGTTCCATTGTTTATCATTCAATTAGTTGGGTTACCTTGATATATAAATGTTATCATAAAATAACAGCATAAATTTTGAAAACAAAATGTGCATAGCTGTATTTCCAAAGCAGTCATGATTTGGAGATGCCGGTGTTGGCCGATGTACAAAGTTAAAAATCACACAGCACCAGGTTATAGTCCAACAGGTTTAATTGGAAGCGCACTAGCTTTCGGAGGGCTGCTCCTTCATCAGGTGTTGTGGACCACAACCACCTGATGAAGGAGTGGCACTCCAAAAGTAAGCGTGCTTCCAATTAAACCTGTTGGACTATAACTTGGTGATTTTTAACTTTCCAAAGCAGAATTATTTTCCATCCAATTACCCAATTTTAGACTTTTATCCAGTTTTGTTAACCCTAACTCTAACCTTCAAGGGCAATTAGCGATGAACAATAAATGTTGATCTTGTCAGAGTTGTCCATCTCTCATAAAAGTATTTAAAAAGTTTATGTAAATATAATTAGATTGAAGTTATAGACCCACTTCAGAATGAAGGTGGTGCAATTCAACTTCAGATGCATGGATAGCACAAAGTTTTCTAAATCTCATGATGCAGTCTCGCCCACCAGCAGCACACAATGGCATAACTTGCATGTACTTACATGATTTTCTACCAATTTATTCTATCAATTAGAAATTGATGTGATGCCTGCCTATGAGCTAACAATAAGCACTACAACAAATGGAACTTGCATTTAAATAGCACTATGAACATCCCAATCCACTTCAAATAAGCACTATTAAAACAAAATTGGCATCAAAGTATGTAAGGCAACATTAGAACAGGTGACCAAAAACCTGGCCAAAGAGATAGTTTCGAAGGAGGATCATAAATGATAACAGGTAAGGAGAGAAAGGAAACTCTAAAGAGGAATTTCCAGAGATTGTATCAAAATGCTACCATCAATGATGTGTTAAAGGTAATCAGGAATACACACTTAGGTGGGTGAATTTCCCTATTGGAGTTTCTCTTTTTTGTGGAAGTGGCCCTTAATGCCCTGCAGTCAGATGTCTATCCAAATCTGAAATACATGTTATCCATAGACTATAAGACAATAAAATATGGGAGCAGAATTAGGCCATTCAGTTCACTGAGTCAGCTCCACTATTTGATCATGGTTGATATGTTTCTCCACTCTATTCTCCTGCCTTCTCCCCATAACCTTTGAACTTTTATTAACCACAAACCTATCCATCTCTGTTTTAAATAGACTCAATGGTTTTGCCTTTACAGCTTTCTGTGACAATGAGTCCACAGATTCACCACCCTCTGGCTGAAGAAATTCCTCCTCATCTCAGTTCTAAAAGGTTGTCTCTTCATGCTGAGGCTGTGTCTTTGAGTCCGAGTCTCTCCGACTAGTGGAAACATCTTCTCCATATCCACTCACTCCAAATCTCTCAATATTCTGTAAGTTTCAATGAGATCCCCCAACTTCATTGAGTAGATACTCAGAGTCCACAACCACTCTGCCTATGACAAGCTTTTTGTCCCCTGAATCATTCTTGTAAACCTCCCTGGGACGCCCTCCAATGCCAGCATATCCTTCTTTAGATACAGAGTCCAAAACTGCCTACAACATTACAAATAAATCAGACCAGCCTCAGCAGTATACCTCTGTTCTGCTATTCTTGTCCTCTTGAAATGAATGCTAACATTGCATTTGCCTTCCAAACTGTCAACTGACCTTGCATGTTAGCCTGAAGATAATCCTGATGTAAAATACTTATTCAATTCCTCTGCTGGTTCTTTGTTCCTTATTGTAATGGGGTCAACCAGGTGACCTCACAGAATAAGAGGTCCCTGATTGGGGCTGTTAATCTGGTCCAATCAGGGATCCCTGGCTGACAGATATAAACAGGAGCGTCAAAGGTTCAGTTCGCTTTGATACCAGATGGGAGGAGGTATGGAATTTAACCTGAAAAGTCTGTTTAGGCCCTTGGATGGTGAGCAGGACGGAGGTGAAGGGGCAGGTGTTGCACTTTCTATGGTCACATGGGAAGGTGCTGTGGGGCGGACAGGTGGTATTGGTGGTCATTGAGGAATGGACTAGAATGCCCCAGAGGGAATGGTCCCTATGAAATGCAGATGGGGGAGTGAGGGACTATCTGTTCTTTCCACTTGAACGTTGGCCACATCATTGTCCTGCCATTCTCATATACTCATTCACTTAAACTGCACAATTAGTACCCTTTCACTCCCCACTCCCCATCTATTGTAAAAATACTACTCCCTCCACACTTCATCTCAGCTCTGATAAAGAATCATCTCGACTTGAAACATTAGTTTGTTCCCTCTCCACGGATGGTCCTTGCCTTACTATGATTTCTAGCACTTCTTATTTCAATACAGATCCAGCATCTGCTGTGATTTGCTCCTATACTGAGTATTTTACAGGTTTGTTTCAGGTTTATATATTTGTTAAGCTATAGACTTGTGTTTTAAATTTGTAATAAAAGCAATTAAACAAAATATTTTTGATATAATGAGCAATTAAACAGTGCTATTGTCGATCTACAGTTAATGGAAAGACAAATGAATCATTATATGGTGCCTGAGGCAGTTTTAAGTACAAGCTTATTAATCAACCCGTGTGGTACTTAAAGCACTAACAAGCATTATAACATGCATTTTTGTTTCATCTAAAACAAGATGGAATCAAAGACATGAGGTGAAATAAAATATTTCAATGAGAATAGAAAGCTGATTTAGCATGGGCTGCAGAGTACCAAACAACAAAAACAAATTAATTATTGAATGATAAATTCTAAACTGGTGCGGTACACATTTTTTTTTTAAATGCATTGATTTTGAAATTGGACATGGACTGTGACAGTAAACTCCGGAACTGCTTTTGCCGGCATAAGGTACACCCAGCATTCTGTACTACTGAAGTGAGTAGGACTGAATACTAAACAGGCTATGTTATGAGCTTACAGTGCAATTGCCCAGGGTGTTCTTCCCTTTCCCATTTCCAATTTCAGATACCATATCCTCCAGTTGCATTGACCTTGTCCACCTTTGAATATCTTGTCCAATTCTGGTCACCTATGCAAATGCTTGTAGTTGTGGAGACAATTATCACTACAGAACTGATGCCTGGTGATTTGTCAGACTCAGTTGTCAATGAAGCCACAGAGAATAAGTTTCTCTGCTTTGACCAGAGATGACCACAAGGTGATATTAAAGGGTGTAAGTAGCTGAGTAGAAATTTGGTTGGTGAAGTTGACAATTAAAAGTTCTTGAAGTGATTTGCTGAGAACAAGAAGACTATCTAGAAAAGGGAGCGGGCTTGCAAAAGAGGCAACAGAAAATGTCCACAAAATGTTCGATATGACCGGAAATTGTACTAAAATGGTAAACATACTTGCTTCCTCTTTCAAGTTCCAAGGACAATACATTCATCATAACCCTCACAATGGTGCTTAACAAGACCACATTCAGAGGCAATGTTGTAATCAGAGCATTCTGTGACTTCTCTATTTTGTTTCTTTTGAGATTGTTGCTGTTCATCAAACTGCCACACGCAACTTGTATGGACATATTAATTTTGATTTTTAATTTGTCCCATTATCAGTCCCTTCAGTACTGGATGACAAATGATTTTGACATTTAATCAGTTCTGCGTTAGACCTTATCACATACTTGCTCTTTTGTTTTATTTCTATCCACACCTAGCCCCCTCCCCCAGTTTTCCTCCTCCTTTCATTAGCTTAAAACCTCTTGGATTTTCTATTTTTCTCAGTCTGATGAAAGATAAACCAAAAATGTCAACTCTGCACCTATTTCCAGGGATGCTACATGACCTACTGAATACTTGCAGCATTTTCTGCTTTTATCGTGGTAAATCTGTGAATCTATTACATTATAAACACTGTAATAGGACAGGCTGACACTACATATTCAAGCTACTAAAAACAAACAGATCAAGGACTAATGTCATGAGTTTACTGGATGGTTTCACATTTATGATGCTTGTCCCATGTCCTGGATTGATTGCTGGCAGGAGACAGTTTGTTCTCTATTTTAGACCTTAAACCCTACACAGATGCAGTATGCATTCACATTTTGTCTCTTGTTAAAGTATGTTCCCTCAGTCATTACAAACTTGTCAGCAATGACCTCACTCTTACAGTTTTGCCAGCATCCAGACCAATTACCAGGAACCCCCCCTCCCCGCTCACTGGTACAGTTTCATCATGCCAATGTGTCCCTGAGTTAAGTATCCTGTAGTTGGTCACACTGGTTTTAATTATTGTCTCCTCATTTTGTACAAAGATTTCACTTTAACTGCATTTATGAAAGTGGTCTGGTTTTAACTAGTTAATACACTACTCAATCAAGTTCGATCTATTTACCAATGCTAACCTGTATATATATTTTACATTTTCTTTTATTTTAACTCATATAACTAACATATTTAGAATACTTTTTATATAAGCAGTTTTAAACAAGTTTTGGTATACACCTTTGTATATTAATGTAGGTATTATATAGGTGCAGAAATTAGGATGGACAAGTTCTTCACTGTCCATATGAGATCTCATCATGTTTGTGTCCTGTTGAATACCCATACTTTGACCTGCTACAGCAGACACAACATGTAGATGGTCACACAGTAGTCTGTTATGTAAGGCGACAGCAGGTGATTCTCCCAATACCTAACCAGCATGGAGGGTGATTCAGTCAAGCAGCATCCTGTATTCTTATTAACATTACCACTGACAGATCTTCAAACATATGGGCTTCCTTCCTCGCATATCATCAAAGTCAGACTGCCTGATACTAAGCTCTTAATTTTAAATCTGTAATAGGGTGAGAGGGGAAAGAGAATAAAGGGACCTAAGAGGCAACTTTTTTATGCAGAGGGTGGTGCATGTATGAAATGAACTGCCAGAGGAAGTGGTGGAGGCTGGTACAATTTCAACATTTAAAAGGCATCTGAATGGGTATATGAATAGGAAGAATTTAGAGGGATATGGGCCAAGTGCTGGAAAATGGGACTTGATTGGATTGGGAGATCTGGTCAGCATGGATGAGTTGGACTGAAGGGTCTGTTTCCATACTATACATTTCATTGACTCTATGACTAATAGACAAGGAATTGACTTTTCTTTGATAAAATGCCATTTATACAGGCCTACTAAAATTGTTGCCTAATTATTTTAGACCAAGGTTTTTCTTTAAATTACGGACGGGGTGCTCTATGCGAAATCCCGTGACGGCAGCCTGATTGAAAGTGGTCTGATTTCAACTATTTTAATAGTTAATACACGATTCAATCTAATTCAACCTGTTTACCAATGCTTAACTGTACGTAGATTTTATGTGTCATGCTTTTATTTTTACTCACATAAGTAGCATATTTAAAATACTGATTGATATTTTTATATCAGCAGTTTTTAAAAAACATTTTGGCATACATCATTATAAACCTATATCATATGTATTTACAAATTTTTTCTATTATTTTTATAGGTCTACAAATTTATTTTAAATAAACTGGTAATTTGAAAATAAAAGATTCATACTTTTAAATCAGTTAATAGTAAGTTATTTAAAAAATGCATTACATGTTAGAATGAAATTCATGCTGAGAATTATGGAAGGAGGAAAGCATCAGTATAAAAGGCTCAGGATCTGGTATTTCTAATGTCCTACCATTAGAAAATTTAAAAAAAATTGTGTTTATTAATAATGCATTGTCTTTACCTTCTTGGTGATTTATGTTTTATACATTGGGAAATGCAAATAGATCTGTGATAGATTGCTGATAAATCCTGTGAATATTTGGTAACATTTCATTAATTTAAATCAAATGCTTTATAAAGTGGAAAGATCTTGACAATTGCAAAATGTAAACCAGTTTTCAGAATTCCCTTTTGTTTTCATAGTGACTCAGATGCTAAATGACTGTGCAATAATCACACTTTATTTAACGCTTGTACATTACCAGCAGTGACACCTGAGGCTTTGTTATTGCCACGGATACACTCACTCAACTGTTTGGTAGCACGAAGGAGATGAGATTACATTAAAATTAAACTTAAGTGAAATAGCAGGGTGTATGCATTAAGAGCAAGTGCACTTGACTGGGTGGAACATAGTTCAATTCTTCTATGTCACATTAAGTGAACTTGGTTCATTAACTCACTTAACTTGACAACAGGATTTTTAATTTCCATTTTGGATTTACATTTTGAATTTGTCAACAGCAGTTTCTTGATTGTGGCATAATTTATGAAAGCAGAGAAATCTGCTTGTATATATGAATGATCACTTATTGTTGAACTATCTCAAAGTATTTCTAAAAATCAATCACTCCTGGATTAGTGTCTTCTTAATTGAATAAAATTAATGCATACTTTTATGCATTATACAATCATAAAGTCTATCACTTGCATGCCTGCTGAATCAAGTTATTCTTTGTTTTGATTGTAACGCCTATTTTCCTGTCAAATCAGTGCATTCAGTTCAGAATTCCTGTTTGTTTGTTTTTTTGTGTGTGACATATTCAATTTTCTGTCCATCAGAAAAAAATATACCGGAATAAGAGTAACATAAGTTGGACTGTTGAAAGAGAAATAAGCCTTCTACTCTGCTGGTAGTTGCATGGTAAACTAATAATGGAACTGTTGACTAAACAGACTGAGCATTCTGTTTATTCCGTCTCTTGTTCTTACTTTGAGCAGGTCTCTGTTATTGGTTAACCACCTGTTTTTACCTGGTTTCATCTTCCACATGGCATGAGCCAATAAGATCCAGAAGTGTTTTTGCATTGGTGGGTTCTGATCTATATTCACACAGCTACACCTTTATTTGGTGAATCCCAGTGGTCGATGTTAAGGATAGGAACACATATAGTAAGCATGACCTACATGATTGCATCCAAGCCCAGAATGTAATGAAACAGGCTATTTTGTATAATGTCTTGTTAAGTAGAATTTTCTCTACCTCTGCAATTTGAAATTATTTAGTTTTGTAATCGAGGAATCAAGGAGTAAAAGGGCCAAAGGTATACCACCTCACCAAATGAGATTTAAGCATTGAAAAAGAATAAGAAGAACTGAGGAGAAAGAAATTGAGTGAATTTGGGTTAAATCGGGTAGAGAAAGAGAAATAATTAAGGAAGGGAAAATTGGATTCAGAAAGAGAGAGAGCAAAGTAGAAAGGAAAAATAAGAAGAAGAAGTAAAAGACTAAATTTCAAATTGAGAATTTTCAAGCAAGTATATACGACCTGCAAGAACGAGATCCTATAGGTTTAATTTATGCCATCCTTAGCTGGTAAGGTTGAGCAACATTGATGGAACATAAATTTCATAATTAAAATATTCCTTATGTTTTTTAGAGTCGGCCTAAGTTTCTGCAGAAAGGATATTTGGTACTTAATGCACAAATGCAGGCATCCCATTAATTTGATAGTGACATCGTATGAAATGTATGACAGTTGGAAAATAAGGTTGAGAAGGAGGAAGGTGCATGGAGGAAACTACCAGAACAATGAGAGAACAAAACCAGTCACTTCATACTTCTCAATATTAATTGGAAGACATTTCTGTTTATCCAGCATTAAATGTTTGATAAACAGTCTGATAATTTAGCTGAACTGAAGAAGATAAGAATGATGATGGTGAAGAAGATTGGGTGCTAAGAGTATATGTAAAAACAAAAGCTATGCTTTTAGAACATAGAACAGTACAGCACAGAGCAGGCACTTCAGCCCTCAATGTTGTGCCAACCTGTGAACTAATCTAAGCTCATCCCCCTCCATTATCCCACCATCATCCATGTGCTTATCCAAGGATTGTTTAAATCTCCCTAATGTGGCTGAGTTAACTACATTGGCAGGCAGGGCATTCCACACCTTTACCACTCTCTGAGTAAAGAACCTGCCTCTGACATCTGTCTTAAATCTATCACCTCTCAATTTGTAGTTATGCCCCCTCGTATAAGCTGACGTCCTCATCCTTGGAAAAAGACTTTCATTGTCTCCCCTCTCTATTCCTCTGATCATCTTGTATGTCTCTATCAAATCCCTTCTTAGCCTTCTTCTTTCCAATGAGAACAGACCCAAGTCTCTCAGCCTTTCCTCATAAGACCTTCCCTCCAGACCAGGCAACATCCTGGTAAATCTCCTCTGCACCTTTCCAATGCTTCCACATCCTTCCTGTAATGGGGCGACCAGAAATGCACACAATATTCCAAGTGCGGCCACACTCGCATTGTGTATTGTTGCAGCATGACATTATGGTTCCAGAACTCAATCTCTCTACCAATGAAATCTAACACAACATACGCCTTCTTAACAGCACTATCAACCTGGGTGGCAACTTTCAGGGATCTGTGTATGTGGACTCCAAGATCCCTCTGCACATCCACACTACCAAGAATCTTTCCATTGACCCAATGTTCTGCCTTCCTGTTATTCTTCCCAAAGTGAATCACATCACATTTAGCTGCATTGAACTCCATTTGCCACCTCTCAGCCAAATCCTGCAGTTTATCCAAGTCCCCCTGCAACCTGTAACATTCTTCCACACTGTCTACTACTCCACTGACTTTGGTGTCATCTGCAAACTTACTAAGCCATTCACTTATGCCTGCGTCTAAGTCACTTAAACAAATGACAAACAGCAGTGGTCCCAAAATAGACCCTTCTGGCACACCACTAGTAACCAGATCGAGGCTGGATATTTTCCATCAACCACCACTCGCTGCTTTCTTTCAGAAAGCCAGTTTCTAATCTAAACTGCTAAATCACCCTCAATCCCATGCCTCTGCATTTTCTCCATCAGCCTATCATGTGGAACTTTATCAAAGGTTTTAATGAAGTCCATGTACACCACGTCAACTGCCCTATCCTCATCTACATGCTTGGTCACCTTCTTAAAAACTCAATGAGGTTTGTGAGACACGATCTGCCCTTGACAGAACCATTGTTGACTATCTGAAATCAAATTGTTGTTTGTTAGATTATTATAATCCTAACTCTTATACTCCTTTCCAAAACTTTTCCTACAACAGAAGTAAGGCTCACTGGTCTATAATTACCTGAGTCATCTCTACTGCCCTTCTTGATCAAGGGCATAACATTTGCAATCCTCCAGTCCCCTGGTATTAAACCTGTAGATGATGATGACTCAAAGATCAAAGCCAAAGCCTCCGTCATCTCCACTCTAGCTTCCCAGAGAATCCTTGGATAAATCCCATCTGGCCCAGGGGACTTGCCTACTTTCATTCCTTCTAGAATTTGAGAGGGAGAGGGTACAGTCAGAAGTGACAGTACTTCTGTTGAATAAAGGGAACTATGGAGCTATGAGGGAGGAGCTGGCCAAAGTTCAATGGTGCAATACCTTAGCAGGGATGACCGTGGAGGAACAATGGCAGATATTTCTGTGTATAATGCAGAAGTTGCAGGATCAGTTCATTCCTAAAAGGAAGAAAGATCCCAGGAGGAGGCATGGGCGGCCGTGGCTGACGAGGGAAGTAAAGAAACATATAAAGTTAAAAGAGAAAAAGTATAACATAGCTAAGATAAGTGGGAAAACTGATTCTTGAGTATTGTTGGAGCTGCATTTATCCAACCAAGTTGTGAGTGTTTCACCAAAAACCTGATTTGTGCCTTATAAGTGGACAGGTTCTAGGAAGTCAAATGATGACTTACTTGGGTCAGGATTTCCAGCTGTATAGCTACTGTATTTCTCAAACTCATCCCGTTCAGTTACTGGTCAATAGTAATGGCCAGGATGTTGAGAGGTGGGGACTCAGTAATTGGGAATACCATCAAATGCAGTGATTGGATTCTCTTTTTCTTTGTCATTGCTTGGCACAAATGTTCTTGCTACTTACCAGGCAAAATTTGATACTGTCAAATACAGGTCTAACTGTATTTGAACATGGACAGTGTGAATGGTGGCAAATATTGTGTAATCATCCGTCAACATCCCTAATATTAATATGATGATGGAGGCAACGTGATTGATGATGCAGCTAAAGATGGTTGGTCCTAGGACATAATACTAAGGAACCCCTACAGTGATGTATTGGACATGAGATGCCAAACCTTCACCAACCATGGTCATCTTCCTTTGTATCCAACCAATTTTAAGTTTTCTCTCTAATTCCTATTGACTCCAGTTTTGCTATGGCTCCTTTTTGCTGCATTTGGTCAAATGCAGTGCTGATGAAATTAAGCTGTTTTTTCCATGTTTGAACCAAGACTGTAATGAGATCAGGAACTGATTGGTGAAACCCAAATAAGAGTGTCAGTGGGCACATTATTGCTAGGTAGCAGTACTAATGATACATTCCATCTCTTTATTGATGATCGAGAGTAGACTGATAGAGTGGTAATTGGCTGGATTGGATTTGTCTTGCTTTGTGTTTACAGGACACACATAACAATTTTCCACATTGTTGGATGGACGGCAATGTTACAGATGTACTGGAGCAACTTTAGGGAAGGCAGTGGCCTCATGGTATTATCTGTTAATCCAGAGACTCAGGTAATGTTCAACTGGGTTCAAATCTCACCATGGCAGGTGGTGAAATTTGAATTCAATAAAAATTGGAATTAAGAGTCTAATGATGACAAAGCCATCAGGAAAAACCCATCTGTTCACCAATGTTGTTTAGGGAGGGAAACTGCCATTCTTGTCTGGACTACATGTGATTCCAGACCCACAACAATATGTTTGACTCTTAACTGTCCTCTAGGCAATAAATGCCAGCCTAGCCAGCAATGGCCCTCATTCTGTGATTTTTTTTTAAATGGCTCGAGGTGTGATAAATTCTGCACCAAAGGTTTTCATTATTGTTACCATAATGTTGTCAGGGTACATAGCCTTTACAATATCCAATGCCTCAAAACATTTCTTCATATCATGCAGAATGAATTGAATTGACTGATGACATCTGAGATGCTGGGGACCTCTGGAAGAGGTTTAGATGTATCAACCACATAGAACTTGTTGACGATTGCTTTAAGAGGTTTATTCTGGCCTGGTGTTTTTTATGAAAAGAGATTGAGACAAAGGTACTGAGCAATCTCTAGCAAGCCAATAAACCAAACAGTTTCTGAGACCTTTTTTTTAAAAGTTGGAACAATAGAATCAGCATGAATGGGTGGAGTTAGGCTTCCACAGAGCCAGGGTTTTAGTTTAGTTTTCAGTCATTGTTGGGGTTTTGAACTTGCCATACATCTCTCCCATCTACAGTAAAATGCTTGAGTTCTCTCTCTCTCTCTCTGCCAGAGTTTTCGCATGGTGTCATTTCCTCCTGTCACTGAAAGACTGAAGCGACTGGGCTTTTATACCCTTGAGTTTCGAAGATTGAGAGGGGATCTGATTGAGACGTATAAGATTATGAAAGGATTGGACACTCTGGCAGTAGGAAACATATTTCCACTGATGGGTGAGTGCCGAACCAGAGGACACAGTTTAAAAATACGGGGTAGACCATTTAGGACAGAGATGAGGAGAAACTTCTTCATCCAGAGAGTGGTGGCTGTGTGGAATGATCTGCCCCAGAGGGCAGTGGAGGCCCACTCTCTGGATTCATTTAAGAAGGAGTTGGATAGAGCTCTCAAAGATAGTGGAATCAAGGGTTATGGAGATAAGGCAGGAACAGGATACTGATTAGGAATGATCAGCCATGATTATATTGAATGGCAGTGCAGGCTCGAAGGGCTGAATGGCCTACTCCAGCACCTATTGTCTATTGTCTATTGTCTAATTGATAACAACTGTTCATAACTAACCTCGATCCTTTCTAGTCTAATATCTTGTATCTCATTCTTCTCCTCTACAATATTCTCCTTTTCCTGAGTGAAAACTGATGAGAAATATTCATTTAGCACCTCTCCGATCTCCACAGGGTCCACACTCAGCTTCCCACTTCTGTCTTTGATTGGCCTTATTTCTACATGACTCATCCTTTTATTCCTCACATACCTATAGAAAGCTTTAGGGTTCTCCTTTAATCTACCTGCTACAGACTACTCATGTCCTCTCTTTGCTCTTCTTAACTCTATCTTTAAATTCTTCCTCGCTAATCTGTAACTCTTCATCACCTCATCTTGAACCATCTTGTCTCATCCTTCTTCCGCTTGATAAGAGATGCAATTTCTGTAATAAACCACTGTTCTCTTACCTTATCATTTCCTCCCTGCCTGACAGGGACATTCCTATCAAGGACACACAATATCTGTTCCTTAAAGCAGCTCCACATTTCGATTATCCCCATCCCATGCATTTTGCAATCGCATTCTTTGCATCCTAAGTTTTGCCTAATCGCATTATAATTGCCCTTGCCCCATCAATAACTCTTGCCCTGTGGCATGTACCTATTCCTTTCCATCGCTAAACTAAATGTAACTGAATTATGGTCACTCTCTCCAAAGTGCACACCTACCACTAAATCAAAAACTTGGCTTGGTTCATTACCAAGCACCAGATCCAGTATGGCCTCCAGTCCATGTCTCCGAAATGGCCACAACATCAAAGTTCCAGGTACCTATCTATGCTGCAAGCTCACCTACCTTATTCGGATACTTCTGGCGTTGAAGTAAACGCACTTCAAACCAGCTTGCTGTCTGCCAGCACATTCCTGTGACTGTGAAATTCTGTCCATGTCCTCCCTACTCTCATCCGCCTGTGCACTGGAACTACACCTCAACTTCCCATGCCCCTGCTGAGCTAGTTCAAACCTACCTGAAAAGCTCCAGCACATTTCCCACTCAGGATATTAATACCCCTCCGGTTCAAGTGAAAACTGTCGTTTTTGTAGAGGTCCCAAATTTCCCAGAATGATCCCCAATCATCCAAGTACCTGAAACCCTCCCTCCTACACCATCCCTGCAGCCATGTGTTCAGCTGATAACTCTCCCTATTCCTTGCGTCGCTATCATGTGGCATGGGTAACAAACCAGAGATAACAACTCTGTTTGTTATCGCTCTCAGCTTCCACCCTAGCTCCCTGAAATCTTGGCTTACATCCCTATCCCTCTTTTTTCCTATGCCGTTGGTACCTACATGGACCACAACTTGGGGCTGGTCACCCTTTCTCTTCACAACCCCAAATACATGATCCGAGACATCACGGACCCTGGCACCTGGGAGGCAACACATCAACCGTGAGTCTCGATCGTTCTCAACAAACCTTCTATCTAACCCTCTAACTATTGAGTCCCCAATGACTAACACTCTCCTCCTTTCCCTCCTTCCCTTCTGTGCAACAGGGACAGACTCTGTGCCAGAGACCTGGACCCCACTGCATATCCTTGGTAAGTCATCCTCCCAAACAGTATCCAAAACGGTATACATGTTTTTCAGGGGAACAACCACAGGGGATCCCTCCACTTATTGTTTTTCTCCCCCTTCGAACAGTTACCCATCTTTCTTCGTGCCTAGGAGTAACTGCTTCCCTGTATCTATCACAGTCTCTGCTTCCCGAATGATCCGAAGTTCATCCAGTTCCCTAACACGGTCTTGGAGGAGTGAGAGTTGGGTGCACTTCTGCAGATGTACTTGGATGGGACACTAATGTTGTCCCTCACATCAAACATCATGCAGGAGGAACATTCCTCGCCCTGCACTGCCATTCCAGCTAGACCCCTTATCAGAAAGTACAAAAGAAGAGAAGCTTACTTGATGTGTCCCTGGTGTTTAAAGTTAGAGGAGGTGGTTGGATGGGTGGCCCTACAAAGGTAAGGCCTCGGGTTTAGAAAACACTCACTTATGTAGCTGGACAGAAATAAAAAAAGTCCTTCCTTTTCCAGAAAACTCTCCTCTCTAATGTCAAATGTAAAAGCTCAAATCAGTGACTCACTGCTCCGACAGGCCCCTGGTCCAAACTTCCGTCCTTCGAGTTGTTGCTGCTGCTGCTGAGAAACAGAAAAATGGGTTTTGGGTTGTGTCACTGAGGCGCAACATCAAAATAGGACCTAGCAGGGGCCAAATCATCAAATCTTGGGGTAACACCAACTGTAAAGTTGCAGGAACAGAAAGTGAAAGCAACCCAAGTGATTCTCTGGCTGTGGCTAGACATATAAAGATGGAGCTGAAAATGTGTTGCTGGAAAAGCGCAGCAGGTCAGGCAGCATTCAGGGAACAGGAGAATCGACGTTTCGGGCATAAGCCCTTCTTCAGGAACCTTTCCTGAAGAAGGGCTTATGCCCGAAACGTCGATTCTCCTGTTCCCTGGATGCTGCCTGACCTGCTGCGCTTTTCCAGCAACACATTTTCAGCTCTGATCTCCAGCATCTGCAGACCTCACTTTCTCCCCATATAAAGATGGAGCCAAGTGAAAGTGGTCCTAACCAGATGGGTGATAGTAGGGAGACATTGGAGGTGAATGATCTGTGATAAACTTTGTCAAAGGCTGCAGATACATTGAGAAGCATTGGAAAAACATATTTGCCTATTTCTATTCTATTTCTATTTCAATCAGTCTAAATAACAATAATGGTTTTATGCCCACATGGCAAATGGAATCCATTTTCTTGAGCACAATTGCTTAGAACCAATGGCAGAAGGATACAACATCACTGAAACTACATTTGGACATAATGTCCTGCAACATGGCTGCCACCTCCTGCCATGTGCCAGAAACATTGAAGAGCTCTTCCTTAGGACTGCTGTCCTGAGTATCAAACACTAAAATCTGTTGCTCAGTAGGTGTGCAATTGCTTCAGAATGAACAAATTACAGGTAAAAACCCAAATCCAGGGTCTTTAGCATCAATATTTAAGCTGATATTCAAGGCATAATGAACCACAATATGATGCAAGTGCCAGTTGGTGAATAGGTGTGGTATTTCTAACTTTTAAAGTCAAAGCAATGTCTTTAGTTTGCATTTAGTCCTTTTTTCTCTATTTTATTTAAAATAATATTTTGTTAAGTATAAAATTCATATAAGTGAAAAGAGCAATTAATTCTTCAAGAACCAACAATACTACAATAATGAGTTAATGAGTTAAATGAAATTCAGTAGTTTTGATAATATTGGTGAGGTATTGCTGCTGCAGTATGTGGAAGCTATTGGACACCATCTGGAGTGAGCACCATTACTGTACATAATTGCAGCTTAAAATATTCACACACCTCTGATTAGAAAATATGATCAGGGGCAAGAGAATCTAACTGCAGATGAGGCAGGTGTAGCAACCCATGGAGTAGTATCCAAGGAGCTTCTGCCACTGCAATTATCCAACAGTTATGAGGTTCTTGCAAGCTCTGTGGATGAGAGCAGGAACTGCAGAGAGAATGAGTGAACTGACAATGGGATTGTGATGCAGGGAGAGGAAAGTTGGGGGAGGAAATAGGAATGTAGTAGTGGCAGGTGACAGTATAATTAAGGGCATAGATACTGTTCTCTGTAACTGTGAGTGTAAGTCATGAAGATTGTGTGCCTCCCTTGCACCATTATTGAGGACATCACTTCAGAGCTGGAGAGGAGCGTGGGGTGGGAAGGGAGAGTCTCAGTTTCCATCATCCACATTGGTATCAACAGCATTGACAAGGCTAGAAAGGCGGTTCTGCTGAAAGAATTTGAACAGTCAAAAATTAAGTTAAAAGGCAGAATGTCCAAAGTAATTATCTCAGGTTTGCTAACTGAGCCATTGGCAAAAATAATGAGGTAAACCCACTTCTGAGAACGCAGTACAGAAATATTGGTGTGGGAGGAATGGGTTTCTGTTCATAGAGCATTTGTAACAGTACTGGGATGGAATAAGCTTTACTTGAAACATGCTGGGACTGGTGTCCTGGCAAATCAGATAATGAGGGTTGCAGTGGGGTGTTTAATAATTAGAAAGGGGAGGAAAGGATTCTGGAGAGGAGATGCATACATGATGTGGTTGCATTGCAAGGCAGCTATTTCGGAAATTATACAAAGTTGGACAGGAAGGAACAGAACTAGCAAACAAAAAACTAGGAACCAGTATGGTCACAGGTTGAAAAAAATGTTAAAAAATCAAAATTAATGCCACTTCATTTAAATCACAAAGCATTCTGGAATAATAGCACAAATAGTTGTTAATGGATATAATCATATATCCATTGCAAAGACATTGCTACAAAACAATCTGTAGCTGGGAGCTAAGTATTTAAGCATTTGTGAATATTTGAAAGGACAGGCAAGAAGGGTGATGGGTAGTTTTGTTAGTACAAGATTAAATAACACAATAACAAAAAATAATCTTGGTTTGTTAGATGCAGAATCCATATGTATAAATCAAATAAAAGGAAAAGACGACACTAGCAGGAGTAGTCTATAGGTCCCCTAACAGCAGTTATACTGTCAGTCAGAAAATAAATCAATAGATAATTAGGATATGTATGAAAGACAGTACATTAGTCAAGGAAGAATTCCATTTCCACATAGTTTGGAAAATTGAATTAGCATAAGTAGGCATGAAGAAGAATTTATGGAGTGTATTTGGAACAGTTTTCTAGAACAATATGTTATGGATACAAATAGGGATCAAACTATTTTGCATCTGGTAATGTATAATGTAAGATCTGAGAGTAAAACATCTCCCCTAGGAAATAGCAACCATGAAATGGTAGAATTTAACACTGAGATTGAGAGTAAGTAAATTAGGTTGGAAACAACTGTGCTAAAATTAAATAAGGGAAATTACAAAGTAATGAGTGCAATTTTGACTAGATTGGACTGGGAAAGGGGTTGATGAACACTGACAGACATTTAAGAAAATCATTCATGCCTTCAACAAAAGTATATGCCAGTTTGGAACCACGGAAGTTAACAATAACATTAAATTAAAAGATAAAATAGCCATGTGGCAAAAATTAGTGATAAGCCAAATGATTGGGAATATTTTGAAAAGCAACAAAAGATGACAAAAAAAAAGAAAAATAAAATGGCTTGAAAAAGGTGGAAGTGAAGACTGCAGATGCTGGAAACCGGATGAAGGGCTTTTGCCTGAAACGTCGATTTTCCTGCTCAGCGGATGCTGCCTGACCTGCTGTGCTTTTCCAGCATCAATCTAATCTAGACCCTTGAAAAAGGTGGAGTTGACTCCCAACACACACTTTCCATCAAGATCATGATGACTGGCCAGAAACGTAACTGGACTACTCATGTAAATATTGTAGCTACAAGAACAGTTCAGAACATTTCTGAGGTAGGTAATCCATCTCCAGACACCCTAAAACCTATCCACTATTTAGTGGTCACAACGATTCATCAATATTGTGATGGTGTTGCCATTGTGTTCAGCTATGTATTAAGGAGGAAAGATCCAGACCTTCGGGAGCAACTGGTTCAGAAGATTCAGATTATTTCCTACTCGAAAATACTCTTCTGTCTAGCAACCAATAAGGTAAATTGAATTTCTGCTTCCTGGTTCTTCATATTAATACTTACCATCAAAGAAGAAAACAGGACATGACATCATCAAAAAAAGTAAACCTACTTCGCAAATTATGTCAAATGCATGAGTTATTTACCAAAGTAATTTGTGTTTCTATGTCTACCATAGAGTCATAGAGATGTACAACATGGAAATAGACTTTTTGGTCCAACCCGTCCATGCCAACTAGATACCCCAACCCAATCTAGTCCCACCTGACAGCATCCGGCCCACATCCCTCCAAACCCTTCCTATTAGGTTAGATATATTGGAAGAACAATCCTTATTGTGGGCAGCATGGTGGCACAGTGGTTAGCACTGCTGCCTCACAGCACCAGAAACCTGGGTTCAATTCCCGCCTCAGGCAACTGTATGTGTGGAGTTTACACATTCTCTGTGTGTGGGTTTCCACCAGGTGCTCCGGTTTCCTCCCACAGCACAAAAAATGTGCAGGTTAGGTGAGTTGGCTATGCTAAATTGCCTGTAATGTTAAGTGAAGGGGTAAATGTAGGTGGGTGGGTTGCCCTTCAAAGGGTCGGTGTGAACTTTTTGGGCCGAAGGGACTGTTTCCACACTGTAAGTAATCTAGTCTTATATTATTACTTATCATAACAGTTCCCTGAAATTGTTTTCCAACACTCAATGTTATTTGAGCAAAATTAAACGAGCCGAGCAACACAGTAATCAGATTCGGCTGCAGGGGTTGCTAAACTTGAAGTTCACATGGGATTCCTCTAACTTTAATTACGTTTTTCCGTGCTTTCTCATTTGTCAATAATAATTCAATATAAGAAGAGAAACTTGCTCTGATGCCAAATACCAGCAGCGGACTCCACCAGCAATAACTGCAATGTATTTGTTGTGTTTGCTGTTGCTTGTTTTAATGGCCTCTATGTTCGGCAAAGGCAATCAAAGTTGCACACTTCAAGGAAGGTTTAACTTGCCAGAGCTTTCACAAGATGGAGACATCATCATTGGTGGAGTTTTCCCCATTCATTACCGAGGAGAGCTTCCAAAGACTTCCTACCAAATTCTACCAGAAACTCCAACATGTATAGAGTGAGTGAAGTCTTCCTCAATATGTTATTGAGAACTCAAAGGGACTGTGAGAGGAAATGCCATGGTATAGTCCAAACTGACTGAAAACAGAGAAAGGAAGAGCTTCACAAAAAAGACAGGGGTCAGAGATTCTAAGAGTGTGGGAGAGGCTGGTTGGAAGAAGATGCTATTACCAATGTGGATAATTTACAATGAGTGTAGATTTCATTTTTCTCTAAACTAATTCTAAATTTATTTCAGATAGACTGAAATTCACATATGAACCAGTAAAATAATAAGTTGCAACATTTATGTTTTTTCTCCAGATAACATGTAGTCAATCCAATAGGTTATGTTTTTTTTATGAGTGGAAATTGTGATTGTATAAATGTATGTGTCTTGCTGATATACATAGTACATGAAAGACTCTGCTACATAAATACATTTGTTTATGTGCATTTTTCAGATTCATACATTTGTGTTTCCCACAGTTTTAACCTGAGAGCATTTCGCTGGGCTCAGTTGATGATTTTTGCTATTGAAGAAATTAATAATGACCCATTACTACTTCCCAATATCACTCTGGGGTATAAGATTTACGATTCCTGTGCCACTCCAGTGTTGGCTCTTAGAGCAGCCCTGACAATCCTTAATGGTCAAGATGAAAATGTTACACTTTTGAAATGCCGTGGAGGTTCTTCAGTGCATGCACTTATTGCTGATGCTGGCTCAACACAATCCATAGCAATCGCCCGAACAGTGGGGATATTTGGAATACCAATGGTAAGTTGCAAAATATTTAACATGAAGCTGTTATAAACTTTCTCAGTAGCATGGAGATCAAGGATAGCAATGGTACTTCAAGGTTGAGGCAAGTACTTTTTTGTTGATCGGAACTTTCAAAGAATATGGAGCAAAGACCGTTAAATAGAGCTGAGGAGGAGATAAATTTAATGTCAAGTAGGCATAAAAGTTTGCGTGGACTTCTGTTTTCACATCCATAAGTCACTCTGAGCCATACTAACAAAGAAACATCCAGTTTGATCACTAGTTTGAGTTATGTTAATCAAGCTGCACTTGAGCAATGCTAAAGGTTTTGCAATTATCATTCCAGCATGAGATTATAAAAATAAATATTGCTCAGACATGGAGCATGGGCCTTGTTAGCAGGATGCATGATCTGATATTGGGAGGGATGGAATTCAGTCTCATAGCCAGCACATACACCATTTCAAAAGAACGCATCAAAGTGTCACAAGCTGAGATATTATAGATAGAGTCATAGAGATGTACAGCATGGAAACAGACTCTTCGGTCCAAACCATCCATGCCGACCCAATCGATTCCCACCTGCCAGCACCCGGCCCATATCCCTCCAAACCCTTCCTATTCATATACTCATCCAAATGCCTCTTAAATGTTGTAATTGTACCAGCCTCCACCACATCCTATGGCAGCTCATTCCATACACGTACCACCCTCTGCGTGAAAAAGTTGCCCCTTAGGTCTCTTTCTAATTTGGAGCTGTATTTTCACAAGTGGTGGAAGAGAACATGAAAAAAGAAAACCATTCATCAAATCTGTGAAATTGAATGTAGAAAGATTTAATTAGATCAATTCTGCATTCTACATTGTTCTTTGGTATCTGCACAATAATGAATACTTAAAACCAAGAGATGAAAATATTTGTGAAATACATTTGGCCCTTTATGTGCAATGGGTTCAGGGACAATATGAAATAGCATTGAAATAATCTGATTTTATCCCTCCACCCTGGAGGCTTCCTGCCTATATTCCTGATAAAGGGCTTTTGCCCGAAACGTCGATTTTCCTGCTCCTCGGATGCTGCCTGACCTGCTGTGATTTTCCAGCACCACTCTGATCTAAACTCTGATCTGTATTCAAGCTGCATACAGAGAAATTGGATGAATGGCTTCCCTCTTAAGAGTTCTATGTGAAATTGCTTTTAACAATTCTTAGTTCCAGTTCATGGTTTCAGCCTACAGTCCAAATTAGCAACGATTGCTAATTTCACTCATTTTCAGCAACTGGAAACAAAACAGATCAGACTCGTTTGAATTGCCATAGAGGTATTGTTAGGTCAAAGCTTTACTTTGTAGCTAACCTGAGATCTTCCCACTTCCATTTTGAAACAATAAAAGTAAATTATGTCCTTGTACTAGCATACATTTCTTAATTCCTGAAACAACTGCTAAAACTGTACAATTTACATAGATGACAGTCTACAAATTACTGTAATCAATCATACTGGCCAATATCTGAAAGCATTCTTTTAATATTCATATCTTCATTACTTAGCATTGATTGTGGTCTTCAATAAACTAAGGAGTGGACTGTTAAATGAGAACATTGTCTTGATTTGCAAATTTGGCCAAATTTAAAGTTCACAAACGTTAAGAATGTGTATGCGAACTAATCTGCAAGGAATAATATAATGAGATTTCGTCTTCCAACCTGAGTATAAAACTGATATTGTGCATCAGGCACCCATTACAGAAACCCACTTGATTTTCCTTTCTCCTGAAACCAGTGGAAACTGGCGTGGATGAGGTGGCAAATCTTTAATGCAATTTTGAGCTGTGGCAGTAAATTGAAAATCTATCCCTCAACTTCTTGAATAGACATTTTAAAAGACAGACTTCCTAATCACAACAAAAGTACTGTATTAAAATGTCTCTTTTTGATATTTTGACAGGTTAGTTACTTTTCTTCGTGCACGTGTTTGAGCAATAAAAAGCAATTCCCAACCTTTTTCCGAACTGTACCCAGTGATTATTTCCAAGTCACAGCATTTGTGCAGCTTGTGAAACATTTTGGTTGGACTTGGTTGGCAGTGTTTGGATCCAATGATGATTATGGACACTTGGGAATTTCGACCTTTGTGGAACAAGTCACAAAAGTTGGAGTCTGTGTTGCTTTCTCTGACTTTCTCCCCAAAGTGTATGACAAGGAGAAAATCCTGCACCAAGTCAAGCTCATTAAATCGTCGAACGTCAAAGTTATTCTCGCCTTTGCTCCTGAGATAGATCTGAGCTTCTTGATGGAGGAACTTGTGCGGCAGAATGTCACTGGATTGCAATGGTTGGCTAGTGAAGGCTGGAGCACTGCAGCACTGCTCTCTACAGCAGGCAATTCTGAAACTTTGGGTGGGACGTTGGGTTGGGCAATTCGTAGGGCTGATATTCCCGGTATTAAACAGTTCCTGGTCAGGCTCCATCCATCCAAGTACCCAGGCAATGTATATATTAAGCAGTTTTGGGAAGCTGTGTTTCATTGTACGTGGACACCATACAACAACACAGGAGAAACAAGGATGGGGCCTTCAAAACAAGAGTGCACTGGCCAAGAAAACTTAAAAGACGTCCGTACCATATTCACTGATGAATCACAATTGAGAGTTTCCTACAATGCATATAGAGCTGTTTATGCTGTGGCCCATTCTATCCATAACATAATGCTGTGCAAAAAGGGCCAAGGGCCATTTATCAATAAAGCATGTCCAGACATTTCAAACCTTAAACCTTGGCAGGTAAGTGGTCTATCAATAAAAATTGCATCTTAAAGCATTTAGTATTCAAATCACATGACAATAAATTTACACTCAATGCACTTGATAAGAATGACTTGTCAGATAATCCCACACAATAGGCAATAGCATGTGTAATCGTGATCATCGCAACTAAATGCAATTCAAATAAGGTTGTTGCGATAGAAACAAATATAAATTGTGAAGATAAATTGTTTTCACACCAGGTCTCAGTCAAATCCATGCATTCACTTTTTTGAATTGATCTGCCATCGTGTAGTTTGCAGTAAATCTGACAATCTACTATTTGAATGAATAAGAACAAAAAAAAATGTATTTTTCTCTAAGGGGAGTGAAGCTTGCTTGATTCTAAATAATATAAGTATATATATTGTCCTTCTGATGATTCATTAAGCCAAGATATATCTGACCTCTCATGTGAACATGAAAGATCCTGTGACACTCTTAATTCTTCGAGTATGGAACATGTATAACCTATGACAGATATCTAAAACAAATTGAGTCATACAGTCCTAGAGATGTACAGCATGGAAACAGACCCTTTGGTCCAACACATGCATGCTAACCAGATAACCTAACCTAACCTAGTCCCATTTGGGAGCACTTGGCCCATATCCCTCTAAATACTTCCTATTCATATATGCATCCAGATGCCTTTTAAATTCTATAATTATGCCAGCCTCCATCACTTCCTCTGGCAGCTCATTCTTTACACACACCACCCTCTATGTGAAAATGTTGCCTCTTATGTCTCTTTTAAATTTTCCCCTCTCACCTGAAACCTATGCCTTCTAGTTCTGGACTCCCCCTACTCCAGGGAAAAGACTTTGCTTATTTACCCTATTTATACCCCTCATGATTTTATAAACCTCTATAACGTCACCCCTCAGCCTCTGATGCTCCAGGGAAAACAGCCCCAGCCTATTCAGCCTCTCCTTTTGGCTCAAATCCTCCAACGCTGGCAACATCCTTATAAATCTTTTCTGAACTCTTTCAAGCTTCACAATATCCTTCTGATAGGAGGGGTCCAGAATTGCACACAGTATTCCAAAACTGGCTCTGATTACTATCTAAGGAAGCTCACTGCGCTCAATTTGACTGTTTTATTTCTTACATTACAAATCTCATTACAGTTTTGAAATGTTCTGGTCATGTGATAAGCGGTACAGAAATGGAAAGATTTCTTTATTATGGAAGCCAGATTAGATTAGATTAGATTCTCTACAGTGTGGAAACAGGCCCTTCAGCCCAACAAGTCCATACCGACTCTCCAAAGGGTAATCCACCCAGACTCATTTCCCCTCTGATTAATGCACCTAACACTATGGGCAATTTAGCTTGGCCAATTCACCTGGCCTGCACATCTTTGGACTGTGGGAGGAAACCAGAGCACCCAGAAGAGACCCACGCAGACATGTGGAGAATGTGCAAATTCTACACAGACAGTCACTCAAGGCTGGAATCGAACCCGGATCCCTGGTGCCATGAGGTAGCAGTGCTAACCACTGAGCCATTGTGCCACTCCAGATACCATGAGTTTTCCACTATTTTTCCTGAATTTAGCAGGAAACATTTGATTTTCCTTTTCATAGTATGAAATAAGTATTTTGTATCCATTTTCAAATGTGGTGCTTTAAATAAAATAGATACATTTAAAACATTTAAAATTTTCTAATTTAGGATTTTCTGTTACGATACTTAACGTTTGGATTGAAACCAATATCAGTGGAACATGAAGGCAAGTAACTGGCAGCATATAAATTGGAGGCAAAATTCCATTCAAAAACAAAATGTATATGAAAATTTTGAACATTACCAAAACGAATTTTAAAAAGTCTGAGGATATTATCCCTCAACCCAGATAAATAATTTTAGCACTTGGCTTTCATGCATTTCAGAATGAAAAATGGGACTGGCCTTTGGAATTGTGTTGTATTTCAAAAAAAGAACCTGCATTTTTACTGTAGACAGTTCATGCCAACAATGTACTATTGAAGCATAGCTATTTATATAGACAATTTGGCAGCCAACATGCACAGCAATCTCCCACAAAGTGTAATAGTATAAATGATTTGATCACCTGTTTTTGACATGGATTGAGGAATAAATATTGTCATGGTACCCAGCCAACTCACTGTACTTATCCAATTGTACAATATGATCAATTATTTCCATTTGAAAGGTCAGAAGACTCCTTGGTTTACTTCCTCATTTAAAAGATGGCACCAAAAAGAGTGCTGCACTCCCTCAGTACAATACTCAATACTGGAATATCAGATGAAGTCGTGTGGTCAAGTTCTGAAGGGGGGCTTTACTCCATGGACTTATGTCAATAAATAAATGACACCTATGACTATTTCAGATGTATGAGTCAGTGGCAGCCTTACTGGAGTTTCATGTTGACTTTAAATACTGGCTATAAGTATAACAGGAAGCATATTCTCTGATTTCTACACAAAGGTCCTGCGTTACTTAAAGGAGGTTAACTTTACAACTACGCTTGGAGATGAAGTGAGATTCAATGCCAATGGTGATCCTCTTGCAGTCTATGATCTCTTGAATTGGCAGGTCGACTCAAATGGGAACATTAAGTACGTTAAAGTTGGCCAGTACGATGCATCTGCTGAGACTGAGAACCAACTGGTGATACAGGAGAATGCTATAATCTGGAATGGAGGACAGAAAATGGTAAGGAATGAAGGAAAATTAATGTTCATACCTTATTTCGTGCAGCTGAAAGTTTCAGTGGCCAAAACATCATCAAAGATATACAGATCATCTCAGAAAATTCTACATCCTCTTCCATCATTGTGATTAACATCATGAAACAAACGAGCAAAGATGGGCATGGAGAGTGGGAGTAGGTGATTGTATATTCTTATCAGATTGAGAGGTGTCTATCAGAAAGAAGACACAAAAATTCAAGGAGATAAAAAGGCAAAAGAGAAAGATTTGGAAGATGTACAGAGTGGTATTATGTAAGATCTTGACAATGCCCTATATTGTAAAACAAGCAGAAGTGAGTTGACAGCCCATTTTACTTGTCTCTCTATTTTGATGGAACTAAGAATGATAATGATAGGTAGCCTGCCAACTCATGAACCATCGTTTCAATTATCACATGCAGTCAACTCTACTCACAGTGAGAAATTGAAATAAGATGAATCCGAATAAAGGATTCATGCAAATAGAGTAATCAAAAGAGATTTTGATTAATCAGTTTCTGGTATTTCTGATATTGTGATTCTATTTAAATGTTAAACACTTGTGGCCATAACAGAGATGTGGGTTTCACAGGGGGAGGAATGGTTATTAGATGTTCCAGGGTTTAGAACATTTAAAAAGAACAGGGAGGGTGGAAAAAGAGGTGGAGGTGTAGCATTGTTGATCAGAGAGTGCATCACAGCTACAGAAACAAAGATTGTTGAGGAAGGTTTGTCTATTGAATCAGTATAGGTGGAAGTTAGGAACAGCAAGGGATCAGTCACCTCACTGGGGGCTTTCTACAGACCCCCTAATAGTAGTAGAGAGATTGAAGTTCTCAAAAGCTGGCAGATTTTGGACAAATGCAGATGTAGCAGGGCTGTTGTTATGGGTGATTTCCACTTTCCCAATATTGACTGGAACCTCCTTAGTGCAGATGGTTTGGATGGAGCCTTTTTTGTCAGGTGTGTTCAGGAGGGGTTCCTTACTTAGTATGTAGACAGACCAACGAGGGGAGAGACCATTTTGGATTTGGTGTTTGGCAACGAGGTATCATTGGGAGCAATTGTTCCACAGAAATGGCACAGCAGACATGTGGAGACTGTTTAAGGAGCAGTTGTTGCGAGTGATGCACAAATTTGTTCCTCTGAGACAGGTAAGAACAGGTAAAATTAAGGAACCTTGGATGACGAAAACAGAGGAGCTTCTCGTCAAAAGGAAGAAGGCAGCTTATGTGAGGTGGAGGAGCCAAAGATCTATCACAGCTTTAGAGGATTACAGGCTTGCTAGAAAGGAGCTCAGAAATGGACTGAGGAGAGTCAGGAGGGGGCACGAGAAAGGCTTGGCAGGAAGGATTAGAGAGAACCCAAAAGCATTTTACTCATATGTGAAGAATAAGAGAATGATCAGGGAGAAGGTAGGGCAAATCAGGGATAGCGTAGGGAACTTGTGCGTGGAGTCTAAGCAGATAGGGGAAGCCCTAAATGAGTTTTTTGCTTCGGTTTTCACTAAGGAAAGGCACCTTACTGTGAATGCGAAGTTTGAGAAGTAGGGATACAGGCTTGATCAGATCAAGATTGATAAAGTTGATGTGCTCGAAATTTTGGCAAACGTAAAGATTGATAAGTCCCCAGGGCTAGACCAGATTTATCCTAGGCTGCTCTGGGAAGTGAGAAAGGAGTTGCTACGCCACTGAAGAAGATCTTTCCTTCCTCACTCTTCACGGGAATCGTACAGGAGGATTGGAAGGAGGTGAATGTTGTTTCTCTTTTTAAGAATTCCTGGCAACTACAGACCAGTCAGTCTTATGTCTGTGGTTAGCAAGGTTTTGGTAAGAATTCAGAGAGATAGGATTTATGACTATTTGGAAAAGCGTAGCATGATTAAAGACAGTCAGCATGGCTGCGTGAGGGGCAGGTCATGCCTAACTAATCTTATTGAGTTCTTTGAGGAGGTGACAAGACAGGTCGACAAAGGTCGAACAGTGGATGTGGTGTACATGGACTTCAGCAAGGCATTTGGTAAGGTTCCCCATGGTAGGCTCATTCATAAAGTCAGGAAGTATGGGATACAAGATTTGGTGTTCTTGCTTCAGAACTGGTTGGCTTACAGAAGGCAGAGAGTGGTTGTAGATGGAAAGTATTCCGCCTGGAGGTCAGTGTCGAGTGGTGTCCTGCAGGGCTCTGTTCTTGGGCCTCTGCTCTTTGTAGTTTTTTTTATGAATGACTTGGATAATGAGATTGAGGGGTAAGTTAGTAAATTTGCAGATGACACAAAGGTTGGAGGTGCCATTGATTGTATTGGTGGTTATTGCAGGCTGAAGCACGACATAGACAGGATGCAGAGCTGGGCTGAGAAATGGCAGATGGGGTTCAACCTGGAAAAAAGCAAAGTCGTGCATTTTGGAAGGTTGAACTTGAATGCTAAATATAGGGTTAAAGACAGGATTCTTGGCAGTGTGGAGGAACAGAGAGATCTAGGTGTTCAAGCACATAGATCCCTCAAAGTTGCCACCCAAGTGGATAGAGTTGTTAAGAAAGCATATGGTGTTTTGGCTTTCATTAACAGGGGGATCGAGTTTAAGAGCCGCGAGGTTTTGCTACAGCTCTACAAGTCCTTGGTGAGACCACACTTCGAATATTGTGTCCAGTTCTGGTTGCCCTACTATAGGAAAGATACAGAGGCTTTGGAGAGGGTGCAAAGAAGGTATACCAGGATGCTGCCTGGACTGGAGGGCTTGCCTTATCAAGAGAGGTTGACTAAGCTCGGACTTTTCTCTTTGGAGAGAAGGAGGAAGAGAGGTGATCTGATTGAGGTATACGAGGTAATGAGAGGCATGGATAGAGTTAATAGCCAGAGACCTTTCCCTAGGGCAGGATTGATTAGCATGAGGGGTCATAGTTTTAAGATATTAGAAGGAAGGCATAGAGGGGACGTCAGAGGAAGGTTCTTTACACAGAGAGTTGTGAATGCATGGAATGCGTTGCCAGCGGTGATGGTGGAAGCAGCGTCATTCGGGACATTTAAGTGACGGCTGGACATGCACATGATAGCAGTGAATTGAGGGGTGTGTAGGTTAAGTTATTTTATTTTACATTAGGATTAATGCTAGGCACAACATTGTGGGCCAAAGGGCCTGTTCTGTGCTGTACTTTTCTATGTTCTACGTTCTAATTGGAAAAATACAACAGTCAATGCATTCTGTATTAATGCATCCATTATCAGTTTAATTTTGTTCACATAACAGGTTTTAGATCAAATCTCATTATTTTCTCAGGAGGTTAAACAAATGCAATTCATAAATTATGACCTCCTGAATAATGCACACGAGTAATGAAATAGAAAGTTATTGCTCTTTTCCTATCCAGGTCATCAAGTCACAGTGCAGTGAAACTTGTTTACCTGGAACAAGAAAAGGAGTCAGACCTGGACAGCCAATTTGTTGCTTTGATTGTATACCCTGTGCTGAAGGTGAAATTAGCAATGAAACTGGTATGTATATCTATTTGCCTTCATCTCCCTGTTTTTACATATAATTCATCTATTTACACATTTGTGTCTATTTATCTCATCTTTATTTATCTATCTGGCTAACTATGAAATTGAGGACAAGCTATTAAGAGATTAATTTTTCTCATGATGGCTATTCAGATCAGTTAGTTGTGATTTTAAAGAGTGCTTTATGGCAGCATTACAATATGTTGAAGGTCATGTGAGTATAATATTCATTCTTCTTTTTATAAAAACTGTAAGTGAGAAATTGGATTTGGGAAAATACAGCACAAATGACCAAAATCTGTCATTTCAAAAAAAAATGCTCATGGTTGTGGGCATCACTGGCTAGGCCAGCATTTAGTACCAAGTTCTAATTATCCCAAAGAAAGTGTTGGTGAGCTTCCTCCTTAGACAACTGTAGAGACATCCACATTGCTGTTAGGAAGGGGCTTGCAGGATTTTGAACCTCTAACAGTACGGTATGTGGCAGGTGGTGATATGCACATGCATCTGCTGCCCTGTCCTACTGGATAGCAAAGGTCATGAGTTTAAAAATTCCTACTGGAGGAGCTTTGATGGTGTTGTTGCAATGCATCTTGTAGCTGGTACATACTGCAGACCACAGTACATTGGTAGTGAAGGGAAATTGATGGGTGACAATCAAGTGGTTGCTTTGTCCTGCATGAGGTCAAGTTTCCTGAGTGTTCTTGGAGCTGCACTCATTCAGACAGTTGGGAATTATTCCATCATCCTCCTCAGTTGTGTTTTTAAGATGGCAGATAAAATATTGAGGGCACAAGAAATGAGTTACTCACCACAGAATTCCTAGCCTATGACCTGCCATTGTTGCCACAGTATTTCTATGACTGGTCCAGTTCAGTTTGACAGTTTGAATTTCAAGGGTTGATGGTTCTTTATTAGAGATAGCTATGGCATTGGTCTAGTATAAATATTGCCTGTCACTTACTAGCCCAACCTGGAAGTTTACCAGGTCTTGCAACATAGAAACACATACTGCTTATTTGAGGAGCTGTGAATGGATCTGAACATTGCACAATCATTAGCAAACATTGCCACATCTGGCCTTCTGACCAAGGGAATATAATTGATGAAGTACCTGAAAACTTTTGGGCCTAGGTCATAGGAACTCTTGTAGTAATGTTCTGGAGCTAATTCATTTAGCTTATTCATTTGTTTACCTAGTTTAAAATATGAAAAAAGCTTTAATATAAACTGTTACTATTTCTTTATTTTTCTATTATTTAATGAAATAATGATTAACTTTTCAACTCTCGTTTCTCTTACTACTTTGCACCTAAGCTTTTTTTGTACCTAGATACCTTGGTACCTAAGATGATGCCATATGTGTCGACATTATACACTTTTCACTGTACTTTTGTACTTCTGTAATTGAGTATACATGACAATGAAATCTAAAGTCTAAAAATCTAAAATGTAGACACAATTATCTTCCTGGATATGGCAGAAGCCAGTGAAATGATTCCCATTGATTCCAGTTTTGCTGGGGCTCTTTGATGTTAAAGGTAGTCGAATGCTGCCTCACATTTGGAATACAACTCTTTTTTCCATGTTTGGATAAAGGCTTAAATGAGGTCAGGAACCAAGTCGCCCAAACTGAGGGTCAGTGAGTAAATTGTTCTTTGCAAGTCACACTTGATAGCACTGTTGGTTAGCCTTTTACACACTGCTTGATTTTTTTTTCCCATTACTCCCAAATTGCAATGTGCAATAATATGTATGAACACAAGAAATTCATAGTTGATTGTGCACAATGAGGCTTGGCCAGGTGCCCAGATTGCCATTAGATTATTGAAACAACTAATCTTGAGCGAAGACTTTGCCTGATTGTTAGCTCTGGATTTTTGATTTCTTTGTTAAGTGCATAATGTTTATAACATCAGATGTTTGCAATTTCTAAAACCAAAGCTTTAGAGGGTCTAGATGATTTACACTTCTGTTGGCCTGTAGTAACGAGCTTTCTTATTTAGAAAATGAAAGGTTATCAATGAATGACAGTTCTATTTAAAGATGTTTTGCCATTCTAATGTCACCATCAAATACATTGATTCCACCCAGTGTTTAGTGGATAAATGTACAAGGAAGTGTCATAACTTAGTATGGGGGCATGAAAGGCATGAGGGTGGCTGGTGTACAAGTCACACAAGGGTCTTGAGGGGTTTGGTGTTTCAGTAAAAGGGCATCAGGTAACATGGATACAGCATAGGGAGCCTGTGGAAATGAGGAGTTCTGGGGATGAGGGCTCGGAAGTTTTAAATTTTCCATTATAGCTGGGATGATGTCGCAAACCACCAGAATTGACTCTTTAACAATTTTCCTCAACATCCTGCTGCCCCTTTGTCCACCTCTGTATTCTTTCTATCGTTACCTTTCCTGGATCTGCTCTACATAACCTAATTTTGGGGCTGTTTCACCTGATTATCATAAATCATGACAGGAAATCAGGATTTTTGAACCGGACGTGTCGCCTTATTTTTTAGAACATAAAGCCAAGTAGCCAGACTGGGCAAATCACCCCTTGAGCCTGCTCTGTCATTTGATACAACCATGGCTTGTCTCATTTCTGCCCAAAATCCACTTTCCTATCTGCTCTCCACAATCCTTTTATTACTAATAAAAAATCTTTCTCCTCTTTGTATTTATTTAATGTACCAGTATCTACCTCATTCTGGGGTCATACATTCAACAGATTCACAACATGTTGCGAGAAGCAGTTTCTCCTTAGTTCTGGTTTAAAGCATACCCCTTATCCTGAAGGTACAATGAATCTACCTTCATTGTAGATTGCCCCAAATTGGGAAACATCTTTTCTACATCTTGTTTTGGTCCAGATAGATAAATAGAAAGTAGTCAATCTTGAAATGTACTGAAAAACATGTCCTGTGTTGTCTTCTGCAGATTCCGTGGACTGCTTGGCATGTCAGTCCGATTACTGGCCAAACCTAAATAGAGACAAATGCATCCCAAAGGAAATTGAGTTTTTGTCATTTGGAGACACCATGGGGATCATTTTAACAACATTGTCCTTATTTGGTGCTTGCATATCAATGGTTGTTATGGCTGTTTTCTACTATTATAAGGATACACCTATTGTCAAAGCTAACAATTCTGAGTTAAGCTTTCTTCTTTTATTTGCATTGGTATTCTGCTTCCTCTGCTCCCTTCTCTTCATGGGTCAACCAACAGTCTGGTCCTGCATGTTCCGACATACAGCATTCGCAATCATATTTGCCCTTTGCATCTCTTGCATCCTTGGAAAAACAATCACAGTATTAATGGCATTCACTGCAACACATCCAAATAATGATGTTATGAAATGGTTTAGTCCACTACAACGAAGTCTTGCTGTGTTTCTTCTGCCATCAATTCAAGTTGTGATATGTATTCTGTGGTTGATATTATCACCCCCATTTCCAGCAAAGAATATTGAATATCAAAGTGTGACCATTATATTAGAATGTGATGTGGGGTCAGCAACAGCCTTTTATTGCATGTTGGGCTACATTGGCTTACTCTCTGTTATGTGCTTTGTTCTTGCATTCCTAGCACGTACGTTGCCAGATAACTTCAATGAAGCAAAGTTTATCACTTTCAGCATGCTGATCTTCTGTGCAGTTTGGATAACTTTCATCCCAGTTTACATCAATTCCGGAAAGTACATAGTAGCTGTTGAAATATTTGCAATATTGTCTTCCAGTTTTAGTTTGTTGGTCTGTATATTTGCTCCAAAGGTTTATATCATTCTATTGAGGCCAGAACTGAACACCAAAAGAAATATAATGGGCCGGTCGTCCTCTAACAAGTTTTGAATATGAGAAAAATAATTATCTGTAGTCTATCTAAAAGCAAAATTTATAAGTGGCCCAACTTTTATTTACTGCAATGCTAAAATTAGCATTTGTCATTTTGTATATTCTAATGGCTGTAACATACAGTAGAGTCCTTAGGAAATATCCAAGAGAAAATAAAAAAACAATATAAATATCTGAGAGCTTATTTAGCCTCCCACTTTATCAACACCATCTGACCAGTGACCTTACAATAACAACAGTGTCCTGAACAATAATTATCCTTCAACTAACGTCACTAAAATAATTTACCAAGTCATTACTGCACTGATATTCATGGGACCTTGCTGTGCGCAAATTGGCTGTTGTAATACCTACATTACAACAATGTCTGCAATTTGAAAGTAATTTGTTACAAAGTGTCTTGGAACATCCAATTCTCCTTTTCTGAGCATAATGCAATTTCACAGCAACATTGTAATCTCTCAGTAGACACAATACCAACATTTATATTTTTAGATCTACATCACAGGAATCCACTCAACTGAAAACAGAAGATATGATAAATCAACAAATTTTGTTTGTGAAGCATTAACTTGACTTTAAATCAATTGCTTCCTCAGATTTTAAGTAGATATGGAAATAAAAATTGTCCAAAAAGCCTTACATTCAGGACAGATCCCAGAGGATTGGAAACCTGCCATGTAACAACTTTATTGAAAAGGAAGGGAGACAAAAATGAGTAACTATAGCCAATTAGCGTAACACCCATCATTGGGAAAATTTTATATTCTATGACAGGGATGACATGCAGAGTTTTTAGAAATACATAATAAATCAAGAAGAGTCAGAATGTCTTTATGAAAGGAAAATTATATCTGATAAATTTATTATGATAAATTGAGGATGTAACAAACAAGATAGTTGAAGGGGAACCAGTAAATATAA
>NC_057722.1:65694457-65819214 GCF_004010195.1 Chiloscyllium plagiosum | reverse complement strand
GAATACTTGACATTCATCTAAATAAGTTTTAACTTCGCTATTTCAGAATTTTTCCATGATTACAATTTTCCTTCCATTATCAAAACTTTCCTCTAGTGTACATGAGCTAAACTGCTGATCCCACAGCATTCCTTTCTCCCTTGAAAATTCCACAAATGTCTTATGATTTGGAGATGCCGGTGTTGGACTGGGGTGTACAAAGTTAAAAATAATACAACACTAGGTTATAGTCCAACAGGTTTAATTGGAAGTACTAGCTTTCAGAGTGCTGCTCCTTCATCAGGTGGTTATGTCTGAAAGCTCTGAAAGCTAGTGCTTACAATTAAACCTGTTGGACTATAACCTGGTGTTGTGTGATTTTTAACAAATGTTTTCGTTTTCTTTCTTGTCCCTCAACTGAATTAGAATCTTTGCAGGAGCTCCCACCTCCTTCTTTCCTCTTTGTTCCAAGCTTTTCTCTTTCTAACTCATGTTCTTCAATTCCTTTATCCATTTAGAGTTCAAGTTTTCATAATTGCATTTCTTTTTAACTTTCTTTCTCTCTTTGTGTTATTGATTGTTTTATTTCCTGCTCTCTTTCTGATATTTTCTGGTTTTTCATTATCCTCTCATTCCATTAATCTCCACAGTTCTATTTTCATGATCTTCTAATTCAACTATTTTCATTTCTCTTTTCCTCTCTAAGTATGGTTTTATCATCTCTAACTCAATCGTAGTTAATTTCAGCTGTGATAACCTAATTTCAGGTTTCCTATCTCCTAATTTTAAGTGTACATTCACTTGAAGAATCTCATCCTTACAGGATCCTGCTTTTACATCTACCTTCAATTGATCTGCTAAATCTGCTCAACCAGTGACACCCACATGCTATGAATTAATGATAAAAAAATGAAGTTTTTCCATTCAGTTCATGGGTATGAATCTCATCAGTAAAATTAGCTTCTGGCGTGTGAATTTTGCCAGCCAGAAAAGCTTTGAAATTTCTTCAAGTCGTTCCAATTGGGATATTTTCGGCTGTTAGATTTATGGGCAAACCCAGTAGATATGATCAAAAAGGAGGAAATGTTGGATAAAGTTGAAGATAACAGGAACTGATAAGAGATTTAACAATGGGCTGTTACGTGAATTGAATGCGAATTCATCATGCAGGTCTGCTAAGAGCTAAAACTGCAGTAAGTCAGTAACTGCTGTCTGTAGGTGATATAGTGGCTCAGCGGTTAGCCTCACAGCACCAGGAGTACAGGTTCAAATCCAACCTTGGGTGACTGTCTTTGTGGAGTTTGCGCATTCTTCCCGTGTCTATGTGAGTTTCCTCCCACAGCCAAAAGATGTGCATGCGAGGTGAATTGGCCATGTTAAATTGCCCTGTAGAGTCTAGGGATGAGTTGACCAGATGGGTTAGCTATGGGGGGCTGGGTCTAGATAGAATACTCTTCAGAGGGTTCGTGCAGACACAATGAGCTGAATAGCCTTTTTTCACATTGTAGAGTTTTGGACTAATCACCATATTGACCAATTCCAAACAATAAATATATAAGATATTTAAAGCCAAGTTTAATTCTGGGATCTGAGTTGTCTAGTATTGCTATCAGCTTGGATCTTAACAACCTCTACTACATTTACCTCTCAAAACTCAATTTCAGTTTTGAAATTTTAAATTGATGTGCCACAACCTCAATAGCTTTAAGAGGATATGGTTCCAGATTTCCAATAATATGTGAACAGATTCCACCTGAAAACACTCCTGATTGATCTATCTCTAAGGATATTCCCCCATGTTATGGACACTTACCAACAAAAAAGTTTATTTCTATTTATTTGCTAAATCTTTTCAGCTTAAATTGGTCAATTAATCTTACATATTTGAGGGAGAACAAGCTTAGTCTGTACAATCTGTTCAAAATTTTAACCATTTTCTCGCAGAGGTACTTTAATGAGATGTATCTGCCTGGAGGAATATCTGTCATACGCTGGCATACAGTTAGGATCAATTGTCCTAATTTCCAGGATATAGACCAGTACAGAACAGAACAGGGTCTTCACCAGTTCCATGCTGACTGTAGTGAAATAATTACAGCTTTGCTAAAATTTGTGTTCTCAATGAATTGCAAAGCAGCATTGATTGTTTATCATAACAGGTCAGACAGCATCCGTGGAGAGAGAGCAAGCAAATGTTTCAATTCTAGATGACTCTTCATAGCTGATGAAAAGTCATCTAGACTCAAAACGTTAGCTTGCCTTCTCTCCATGGATGCTGCCTGACCCACTGCAATCTCCAGCATTGATTGTTTTCAGTACAGACTTCAGCATCTGCAGTAATTTGCTCCTTGATTGTTTACCACTAGTTGCACTGTAAGTTAGTGGTGTGATTATTTCTTTGAACCATCACGTGGCGTTGGAGTTCGGTTAGGAATTCCCAGATTTTGAGATAGTAATGATGATGGATCGATGGCATAGAGCAGTGAGATTGCTTTCTGATCTGGACAGACCTTGAGATGATGGCATTTGCATGATGTTGTTATGTTTGTCTTTCTTTGCTGTAATTGCAGTGGTCCTGTGAAGTGCTGATGAGGTAAAATGCTCAAGAAAAAAACTATGCTATCATTTTAAATTTACACAAATGCAATCAGAAACGCATAGATCAGATATATAATGAGACAGCATTCTCACAGTCTAAAATAATACGAAACTGCAAGTGGACAAAAATCTTAGAACATTGCAAATTTTCTAAGATTATCTCTGGACTTCCTTATTTTTAAGAACCTCCCCTTTGAAAAGGATTCAAAATTAACTTTTTGAGTCCAGTGAGCTATCAAGGAAACTTATGGCAGCAAAATGACAACTTAGCCTAAATAATAAGTCACTGTGGTGAAAAAGAAAGTCAATTCATTTTGCCTGAAATGCTTTGCAGTGTTTTTAAAAGAGGAGTGGATCATAATGAAAATGTGCACCTTCCTGGGCAGCTACAGTGTTGGTTAATGTTAATGAATTCAATGCAGAGGCAATTGTGGGTCCCTGACTTTATGATTCAGTTGCGCATTGTGTAAGCCTACTCAGCCTTCTGGGGAGAAGGCAGAGGCTCTTACCTCTTAGTTTACAAGATATGACTCAGACAAAGACAAGTTTTCATTGCCCTTATCCATGGATATATAAACCATAATAATGTGAATTCTTCAGGTAATATCTATTCCCATGAGGTATGGAAGATTTAGTGGCTTGGGTACTGTTGAGCTCTGCAGTAGCATTTGCTGGCAATATTTAATCAACCATCAATTCACTTGGCACTAACTAATCTAGTGAGTGTATAAATGGGGATGCAAAGAAACAGAGTCACAGTTAATGCTGTGGAAATACAGAAATGTGTTTTCTATTGGCTTTGAGCTTGCTCCTTTTCACAACAGCAACAGCTGGAATAGTTGAACCAACATGCAGACATCAAGGAATGTTTGATCTTTCTGGGATTTCTATGAACGGAGATGTTGTTCTGACTGGCTTGTTTCCTATTCATTTTCAAACAATCCAACCGAACCTGTCATTCAAGGTAGAACCAGCTCCACCAGTCTGTAAAGGGTAAGTCAGAATCTGATGATGCCTTTTGTTTTTAAACTGGAAATCACCTCAGATGATTGCTAAATGTTAATAATCATTGAAAATATTTTCAAAAATTATTGATATTTTCTAAATCAACACAAGCTGTAAGATAACATTTCAATTTTACAAATGCAACCAAGCATTTATATATCTATAAGAACATGAAGTTAGAATGTTTTTATTCTGTCAACTGGATTGTTAGGGTATGAAATCTTATTACATATGATTATTAAATCTAGGCCAGTTGCCACATCAAAGGAGAAAATATGTGCATGTGATAGTATGGGAATGTGGTGAGGACAAGTAGTTTTGTGAGGAAGTAGAAAATTAAAGGCTATGAGCATAAAGTTTCTTTGACTCAATGATAATATAGCTAAAATGCTTAATAATATACAATCATAATAACTTACCAATATTGTCCTATACTTCATCTAGTTATGTGTAATCATAAGATTCTTGGAACATTAGGCATTATCACTATCATAATGTTAAACACCAGGTAAAGGAAAATTTCCTACTTTGTAGCCTCATAGATCAAATTATACATTTATGGAAAATGTTCACTGGAGTTGCCCAGGAATTATAACAGAACATTCTGGGAAAACTCAGCCAGTCTTGTGGCATCTGTGGAGGCAAAAACAGATTTAATGTTTTGAGTCTGAACTGAAGAGAGGTAGAAACATGATGGGTTTTATGTTGTTGGAAAAAAGATTGAACAAAACCAAAAAGTGGGGTATGGTGGATTGTTTCGAAGATGAGAAGTTTAAATACTAAACCTGTCATTGAACAAAAGAGAATTAGATTGGCAACAATGGTAATAAAAAGAAGAGCAGTTGTCCAGAGTAGCTCTGCAAAAGAGAAAATGTGAGAACAAGGTACAGACTGGTACTTGTTAAAGAAATTCAAACTGGAAGATCAAGTTCATTGCCTGAGGATGTTGAACTCCATGTTGTGTCCACAAGGGCATAAAATACCTAATTGGAAAATTATATGCTATTCCTCTAGCTTGCATTGGGCTTCACTCGCACACTGCAGCAGACTGAAGACAAAAATGTCAGCATAAAATTGAGATGATTTATTGAAATGTGAAACAACTAGAAACTTGAGTTTGGACTTGTGGACTGAATAGACATGCTCTGCAAAGTGGTCACACAACCTATCATTTGATCTCCCCAACTGTATTGAGACAGTGAATACATATCTTTGAAATTGAAAGACATAAAAAAAATCACTATTCACCTGGAAGGATTATTCTGTGCCTGGTTAATGATGAGGGAGGAGGTAAGAGGGTAACTTCTTGCATTATATAGAAATGATGAAGAATGGACAGAATGTTGCAGACAGGATACTCCCTACAGAATGTTGTCGGGGATCGAAAGATGAAGATCTTTTTAGTGGTGACATCGTGCTAGCTATGGCAGAAAAGGCAGAGGATGATCCTTTGAATTTGGAGAAGAATGTGAGGACCAGGCAGACCCCAGTTCTGGTTTTGGAAGGGAGGGGTAATTGTAAGGACAAAAGTGCAGGCAATGGGTTGGACTGGATCAAGGGCCTTGTCAACTAAAGTGGGAAGAGGCAGTTTTCTCAATTGAGAAACAAGAATACATGATGCCAGACGCACCACTGTAGAAGGTAGCATGATGGAGAAAGGGAAACTGGCAGAAAAGAGTGGAGTCCCTTCAGACTACAGAGTATAAGAAAGTGTAGTTAAGATGTTTATGCGAGTCAGTGGACTTTTCTCCAGAAACAGGAACAGTGAACCCAAGGAAGGAGGATGTTGAAGCTGGATCAGGTAAAGTTGAGAAAGGATAGACACCGAAGCAAGAGTAGTGAGTTAATGCAGTAACATTTAGCTAGTAAATTTGGCCAATGATTAGCTCGTTAAAATCCTTCCTCATTCATAATTTTATTGTGGAATAGATTGACTGGAAGGTAATTTCATTTGAGTTTCTTAAGATAAAATGAATGCATGCGGAACTTATGAGATTAATATTTAAATACTTTTTCCATTCCATTTCTTCAAACTTCCCTTGGCTTTATAACAGTGTCACTTCAGAAGTGTTACTTGTATGGCAGCCAGCCAAATATGACTGTACCACATGCAGCATTTGCTACAAGTCAAATTTCACCATCCATAAATTGTTTTGCAAAATATTCATGTTACAGGGTAGAATGTTCTGATCATGTAAGCAGCATTGGGAATTGATTTAGCTCAGTTGGCTGGATGGTTGTCTTATAGAGCAGTGTGACACCAAAGGTGTAGATTTGCTTCCCATCACTGGTTTGAGGTTACCATGAAGAACTCTCCTTCTCTACCTCTTTCCTTGCCTGAGATCTGGTGGCCCTTAGGTTAAATCACCACCAATCACTTCTCTCTCTAATGAGAGAGCACCCTATGGTCTGATAAGACTATGGTGGTGTAACATTAATGGAATTTGAGGAGTAAAGGCCAGTTGTCTATGCATATCTAAAAGGAAAATTATCCCAACCTGTTTTACAAATATTACATCTGTATCATTAAGTTTTTATTACTATGTTAAAATTGCAACTTACTTGTGTATTGATGAGTTTGTTAAGCAAAACATTCAACAGCATCTACAAATAATGGCTCAACTGAAGTCAGATGAAATATAGAACTCTTTGAACAGTGCTGACAAAGTCACTGCATAGCTGCCTCAGGAGATAGATAAGCACTTAATCAGCAAGATTTTACTTTCATCTTATTGTCTCCAAGGACATATGAAAAAATGGAGCTGATTAGTGCAGATATAAAGCCAACTTAAGTTATGCAAAGCTATCTACGGAGAAATATATTCAGATGACAGATTATATCTCAATTATTAGCATTATGAATTAAAGAATTTAAAAGCTTTACTTCAGCTGTATAGGTTTGATGTATAGTCAGTGCTTAAAAGTTAATTACATGGTCAGGCGTACATTCAGGTGTAACAGTTCAATCTTTACTTAGAGACAACTGTCACAGGACTCACATTCAAAGAAATAACACCAGAAGTCATTGGGAACACTCAACAAGTTTGCAGATGATACAAAGTTGAGTGGGAGGGTGAACTGTGAGGAGGATGCAAATATGCTTCAGTGTGATTTGGACAAGGTGAGTGTGTGGGCAAATGTATGCAGTGAAATACAATGTAGACACATGAGATTATCCACTTTGGTAGCAAAAGTAGGAAAGGCAGACCATTAGCTTCTGAAAAAAGGTCTCTGAAACCGAAATATTAACTTTGCTGTCTCTCCACCGATACTGCCAGACCTGCTAAGTTTCTTTAGAAACTTCTATTTTTGTTTCAAATTTCCAGTATCCATAGTTCTTTGTTTTATTATATTAAGGCAGATTAAGGCAGATTATATCTGATAGATTGAGAAAAGAGAGATACAATAAGACCTAAGTATCCTCATACACCAATTGCTGAAAATAAGTATGCAAGTGGTGAAGACAGCAAATAGTACATGGTTTTCACAGCAAGAAGATTTGAGTGAATGGATGTCTTACTATAATTGTATAGGGCAGTTTTGGTCTCCTTCTCTAAGGAAGGATGTTTTGGCTATGAAGGGAGTGCAACAAAGGTTTACCAAACTGATCCTGGGGATGGCAGGATATATCAAAAGACACTAGATTGTTTTCGACTATATTTACTGGAGTTTAGAAAAGTGAGAGGGATCTCATAGAAACCTATAAAATTCTGTCAGGACTAGACAGCGTAAATGCTGAAAGCATGTTTCTGATGACTGAGGAGCATAGAATCAGGGGTCCATAAGAACAGAAGACCATAAGACATAGGAGCAGAAATTAGCCCATTCAGCTCATTGAGTCTACTCCGCCATTCAATCATGGCTGATAAGTTTTTCAATCCCATTCTCTCGCTTTCTCTCTGTAACCCTTGATCCCCTTGACAAGCAAGAACCTAGCTATCTCAGTTTTAAATATACTCAATGATCTGGCTTCCACAGCCTTCTATGACAATGAATTACAAAGATTCACCCACTCCCTGGCTGAAGAAGTTTCTCCTAATCTCCATTCTAAAAGATCTTCCCTTTACTCTAAGGCTGTGCCCTCGGGTCCTAGTTTCTCCTTGCACTGGAAACTTCTTCCCAACATCCATTCTGTCCAGGCCACTCAGTACTCTGTAAGTTTCAATTAGATCAATCTCATCCTTCTAAATTCCATCAAGTATAGTCACAGAGTCCTCAAAAGTTCCTCATAGTCAAAGTATAAGGATAACGGATAGGCCATTTAGGATTGAAATGAGGAGAAATTTCTTACTCAGAGAGTAAAGAGCTGTGAAATTCTCAGGCACAAAGAGCATTAAGGGCTACAACATTGAATGTTTCCAAAAATAAATTAGATATAGTTCTTCGAGCTAAAGGGATCAAAAGGTATGGGGCTAATCCAGGAACAGGGCACTGAGCAGCCATAATCATACTGATTGCCCAGAGCAGGTTCAAAGGGCTGAATGACCTACTCCTACTTCTGTTTACTACATTTCTATGAAACAGAGCTGACACATCTAGTTGGAAACATTTCATCAAAACTGGAACCTTTTAGAGATGAATAACTTTTAAGCAATTTCAGTAGCAGTGAAATTGGGAACAAGGAAAGGACAGATAGGGCAAGATAGGGCAAGACTGATAAAATAACACAAGAAAAATGATGCACAGTGCAGGGAGATAACGGCATAAATAACTGGTGAGTAGAAGAGGTTATCTTCCCTGCTGGAGTGTTAAAAGGTGAAGTGTGGCATATAAATCCAATGGATGCCCTTCCTGTCTGCTCATCTGAAGTTTAATGCAGCGAAGTATGTATCAGGTGGCTTGCCCAACATTTAAGAATCTCAATCAGCATCAATCAATATGTTATACAGGGCCTTGGGCGGGTAAAGGGGAATGTTTTGAGGCCAATACCATGTAGGAAACCCAACACCAGCTGGTGTGGGGTCGTTAATGGTGGAGATTTCCTATGGCCCCATCCCGGCCAATGTCAATCCCCCTACTAATCATTCTTGTAGCTTGTTGAAACAAGCCCCCAACCCTCCCTCACTATTTTGCCAAGTTTCTCAACTCCAACTGACCTGAGTTCCTGAGAGTGGTGCAACTCTCCGTGGCCCCACCACGTGGCTAGTACTGCTGGGTGTACAGAACTGCCGGCCATCTGATTGACTGACATACTTCTATGATAAGACTTGCTTCCGTGAAAGGGGTGCAAGTCTCTTCACAAAGCAGCTCCCAATGTTAAATTCTGCAGAGAAGCCATTGGGATTATGTGCAGAGTTTCCCAGATGTTTTAGCCAGTGAAGGTGTGAACCATAGTGGCTGGTAAAATCCTGCTCATAAGCTTCTGATTTAGAGATGAGAGTATTATTAACTAAGTCATTCTAACACCATTAATACAACAAAACTGGAAATTATTAATAATTTTAGTAGTCATTAATATCATTCATTGTCTGGAAAGTGGTAGTTAAATATTTTCATTTCCTGTCAACATATAAATATAAAAAAGGAGTAGATGTATGCCATTCAGTCCCTCAAAACTGCTCCACCATTGAATAAAATCTAGGCTAATCTAATTGTTACCTCAAATCTACATTTCCATCTACTTCTGATAAATACTCAGCCCCTTGCTTAAGAAAAATCCTTAGAAAGAATGTCTGAAAAATATTCAAAGACTCTGCTTCCACCATGTCAGGAAGAGAGTTCCAAAGATTCACATCCCTCTGAGAGGATAAAAAGACACCTCAACACTCTTTAAATGGACAGCCTCTGATTTTTGAACAGTAGCTCCTTTAGTTTGAGATTATCCCATGAGAGGAAACATCATCTCCACATTTACCCCATGTTCCTAAAGTCACTTTTTTCTCTTCTAAACTCCAGCAGATATAAGCCTATCCTGCCCAGCCTTTTGTCAATACACAGTACACAGAGATAGTTGAATAAACATCTCTGAACTGCTGCAAATGCAATTAGGTCCTTTCTTAAATAAGGTGACCAAAACTGTAGCGACTCCAGATGTGGTCTCACCAGTGTCCTGTATGTAACTAAAGCATAACATTCTACATTTGCATTCAATTACCCTTGTAATAAAATGATAGCATCCTATTAGCGTTATTTATTACTTGCTATACCTGCCTACTAACTTGTGTGTTTCACGCAATGGGACTCCAAGGTCTTTTTGCTTCTCAGAGCATTGCAATATTTCACCAAATAGATAATGTGCTTCTTTATTATTTTTTCCCCTCCGTTGATGATGGTATGTCATTTACATTTGCTATAATATAATATGCAAAATTTTCTCAGCTTTGAAATTGTAAAACAGTAATTAATAAATGAACATATATTTCTCAGTTTCAATTCCAGGTCTTTTCGCTGGATGCAGACCATGATTTTTGCATTACAAGAAATAAACAAGGATCCAGTGCTCCTGCCAAATATAACATTAGGTTATAACATTTATGATACCTGTACTACACCTTCTCATTCATTAAGAGCAGCATTAACATTAGCCAGTGGTCCACATGAAGATGTCTTCAAATACAACTGTGTGGGTTCTTCTTCGATCCCTGTGATAGTTGGCGATGCAGGGTCAACACAATCTTTGGTGGTAGCAAGAACAATGATGTCCTTCAATATTCCAATGGTGAGATCATGATTATGAATATTAACCTCAGTCCACAATTCATAAAAGGAAAATGTAAAAGAATGAGCTTTTCTGTCTTTCGGACATCGAAAGCATTTTCGGGTTAGGGTTAGGGTTAGAGTACAATAACTTTTAATGACTAGTCATTGATGCTAACTCTGAAAGCAGTGTTCTTCTCAGCAAACTCCCACAAATAACATTCTTTATTGAAAGAGAATTTCTTTTACATGTCTTTGAAGAAAGAAATAGTGAAAGGGCCAGAAAAGAAATTTAGACCCGGGCTATAGAATCAGAAAGGCTTCAGAATTAACTGAAAATTAACAAGCTTTAAGAAATAAATCTAGAATGTTTAATAGAAGAAGGGAAATTTGAAAATAAAAATTATTTTAAGGGGCCAGGACTCAATAATTAAGCCACAATTTTATTAGGAAGACTTACGAAGGCCATAGGACAGAGTTTAGTAAGTCAACAGTGATTCAATTGAAAAAGCGTTGGTGAATATCAGAAGACAAACATATGAAAGAGCAAGTTTAAAGCAATGCTGAAACAGTACAGATTTAAAGCTGCACGGTAAAAAATAATTAGCAAGATGAGCAAAATATGGATCATTCTTCATAACAGATTCAAAGTCAGAGATGGGCCATGGAGTGCATAAGATTGGATTTCATGTGCATGACAGTTTTTAAGATATAGCATTGCCTCAGATTTGAACACTGAGATTTAAGTTAGTTAAGTCCACTTTTATATCCATGCAGAATACTTTATTAGGTAAAATACTAAAGAGTTTTCAAACAGGTTTGAAGATATCTTAAAGCTTTTGATAGTTATTTCAATTTAAGAACAAATATAATTCTCAAATGAGCAAAATTAACAAAATGAATTCAGCTTCCAGGAGAATATTGTAGACAATTTAATGAATGGCACCCCTACATATTAACAAAAACTATGGTTTGGAACTTTGAAAACAGGATTCACGTGATATAGAAATATTGTTGGACTTTTGATGAAATTGTGTCAGATTTTTTACAGTCCACGGAAAATTTAACTTTAGACAAAGTTTTTCAAAGCCTGCTAAAAAGAGAAACAAAAATGACTTACAGCCCTGAGAGAGATCTTGAGAGGGGAAAACAAACATTACCTCAAGAGGGCAAAAATATTATTTGCTTTATCATTCCAGAGAGGCATTCAACAGATCTACACCGAGAAAACAAACAACTCCTGCTAAAACCCAATGTCAGTGCTGCAGGAACAACAATGTCTCACAAGCAGAAAAGATATCTGCATTTGACCTGATAACTTAATTGGTGAAGACACCAAGGTATCTAGAGGAACTGAGGAGAAAGTGAGGTCTGCAGATGCTTGAGATCAGAGCTGAAAATGTGTTGCTGGAAAAGCGCAGCAGGTCAGGCAGCATCCAGGGAACAGGAGAATCGACGTTTCGGGTATAAGCCCTTCTTAATTCCTGAAGAAGGGCTTATGCCCGAAACGTCGATTCTCCTGTTCCCTGGATGCTGCCTGACCTGCTGCGCTTTTCCAGCAACACATTTTCAGATCTAGAGGAACTGGCTGACCCAGAGGAGCCAGAAGAAGCAGAACCTATCTACATCAGTTTAAATCCTGTTGATTTTATGTTTGAAAAAGATCATGCTATTATCTATTAGATTAGATAACATGGCTGACAAAGGATGTGGAATAACTGTCAGAAGCAGAGAAATACTACAAGTTAGACTACAATGTAATGACAAGTAGAGAGTTGAAAATATGTATGTTGATCACAAGTCAGCTTCACTTGAACCTGCATGCATGCCTTGACCTGAACTTTGTCAGAAGAATTCGTAGAATCCCTACAGTGTGGAAGCAGGTCATTCAGCCCAATTTCACCCAATTCCTGTATTTCTCATAGCTAATCCACCTAACCTACACATCCATAGACAATTTAGCATGGTCAATCCATCTAATCTGCATATCTCTGGGCTGTGGCAGAAGCCTGAAGCACCCAGAAGAAACCAAAGCAGACAGTGACCCAAGAATGGAATTGTACCTATGACCTTGATGCTGTCAGGCAGCAGTGCTAACCACTGAGCCACCATGCCAGCCACAAGTTGGAGGTGATTGACAACCATTCAGAGAATGACTTGTCTGGCAGTAAACAGCTATCCAAACACAGGACCAAGGAAAAACTGTTGTTAACCAACTAGTCAAGGAGCAATCAGTAGACAACTATAATGGCTTCATATGGGATTCAAATAGTTGAAATCATCCAGTGAGATTCTTAATGTTGGCATAAGGTAGTTGTTTAATATTCGTAATGTGGAGAAGGCCGTACTTCTGTGCTTCATGGGCACAACTGACGCTGGGCACATCATCACCCTCCAAAATGATGTTTTCATTTCACTTTGTAAATTCCATTTGGAATTTTGATTTTTGTTGCAAGTGCCCCTTTCCTATGTAAATATAGTGTGACATAAATGAAATAACATAGAATATACTACACAGCAACAGGCCATTAGGCCCAACATGAGCCACCTCCAACTATTTTCACTACAATCCGTCAATGTATCCACTACTGCTTTCTCCCTCAGGTTCTTAACTCATTATAGTATCTGTTAAAAGCATCCATGCTTTTTACATCAACCATTACTCTCCAGGTAGAATTTTTTCTTCAATGCCTTCCAAAGGTTTGTATCGTTCTAACGCGATTTCTACATCTCATTCATTCTGCTAGCTCTATTCTTATTTTGCACTTTTCTTTAAATTAAACTTTACATACTTTTAATTATTTTCTCCACAGGTCAGCTACTTCTCATCTTGCACTTGTCTCAGTAACAGAAATGAGTTCCCAGCTTTTTTCAGAACAATGCCAAGTGATGCCCACCAAGCTCAAGGTGTTGCTCAACTGGTGAAGCGGTTTGGCTGGACTTGGATTGGTTCGATCGCAGGTGATGATGACTATGGCCATAATGGAATTCAAGCATTCAGTGACGCAGTCAGAAAACTTGGCATTTGCATTGCTTTTACAGAAGTAATTCCAAAGGTGTACTCCAGGCAAAGGATACTTCAAATAACAGAGACCATCAAGACATCTACTGCAAGGGTCATTGTCATGTTTGCTCTTGAGGGAGATGCATACCCTTTAATCAGAGAGATTGTAAGGCAAAATCTCACTGGTCGACAATGGATAGCCAGTGAGGCCTGGGTTACATCTGCGTTGATAGCAACAAAAGAAAACATCCTGACTTTGAGTGGGACAATAGGGTTAGCAATTCACAAAGCTGAAATTCAAGGCCTGAAGAATTTCCTTCTTCAAGCCCATCCTTCCAAATCTCTGAAGAACCCCTTTGTGAGAGAATTATGGGAAACAATCTTCAATTGTTCTTTTCAGACAACCATCGAATACAAAGTGCAACCAGCATCAAAGGTATCTTGGAAAAAATGCACAGGATCAGAAAAGTTGAACAATATTCACAATATATATTCTGAAGTATCAGAGTTAAGAATTTCATACAATGTATACAAAGCAGTATATGCAATAGCTCATTCCCTTCACAATTTACATTCATGTGAAAATGGGAATGGCCCATTTGGCAATCAAACTTGTGCTAGTATCTTCAACTTGAAATCTTGGCAGGTAAATATTAAGGCATTGTAAATTAATTTGAAATGTATGAATTTCAATGATGCTGCAGTTTCATAGATTTCTTCAGTACAGGTTATAAAAGATGGAGCAAAAGAGAAGATATGATGTAGGGTCAGAAATCAGCAGAAATAGATTCATGTGGTAATGATGGGTTCATGGACATTGGTATCCTCCTACAAGAGATTGCAGAGTTATCAGAAGGATGCCTCATCAGCGTAGAGCATCAAACATCATCTTTTATTCTGTGTGGATCTTCACCAATGGACTTGAAGTAGAGTGCCATGCTATCCCAGGGAGGACAACTTGGTGTTTTCACTGTTCAAAATTCAACCACCTCTCCCTTGATTTCCATGTAAAAGATCTGGGGCATGTTGCAGGGTGGGATGGGGGTAGGGATCAGGCAACCAGGAATTTCTTAAGTTAGTGCTGTAACCTAGTCCCAAATATTCCCTGATGGATTTTGCTTGATTCCCACACATTGAGGGCAGTTTAATTGTTTGTGCTTTTACAGGCTTTTTAGGACAAAAAGAAGATACAAGGATTTTTATTATTTAAGTCCTGAAACTGATTGAGATTTAGTAAAAGTTGCAAAAGTGAATTTTACATGCAACGAGAGTAGAGGAAGAAAACAGGATTTGAAATAGTTTAATCATAGTAATAAGAATATGGTAAACTACAGGTGTTACAAAATGAATTAAATCCAGTGACTTATACATTTTAGTCAGAAAATACCATAAATGCAGCATGCCAAAACAAATGATATGCATTGTTTACATTAAACTGAGGTTTGAAAATAATTGTTTCCATTTAAGAATATTTATGAAGTTAATAAATCAGATTTAACAATAAGAAAATAAAACTCACATTTATATAAAGCCTTTCACAACTCAAGCTATCGCAACAAGCTTTATGCTTAGTCAGTATAACATCAAACATTGGGACTGAGATGCATTGATAAATGACATAGTCAATCTGGTGTGTTTCCTGTTACCAAAAACAAAGGTGGTTCTTGTTTCGATAATAAAAATGCAAAAGAAAAATGTTGATGTCAACGTAAAAGAAAGAATGGGTTGAAATTAATGTTCCCTTCCCCCACTTCCCAACAATTGAATTCAGAGCTGGGAAGGGATCCATTCAATTGGGTGGAAGGTGCAAGATGGGTATCCACCACCATTCTACCTCCTCTGATCAAATGTAAGATGAGCGGGTTGGGGGTGGGGGGATATTGTAGACAATATTCTTCCCATCCAGAGGCCAATTGACACTAGTAAGTAGGTATTCAACCAAAGGCAAATAAAGGGACTTGAAGGGAGTCTACGCAGAAAAGCTTGTCAGGTTTGTCAGCAGCCTACCAATGAGTCCCTTATTCACAGGTACTCACTGTTGATCATGAGAGACACATCTCACCATTGCTTTCAATGGACCTTCCTATTTTGTTGGTGACATCAGCCCTGCAACATTCCCCTGCCCACATGTACCTCAATCAAGGATTCTACCGTTGATGCTCCAGAGGATAGGATTTCCACTCACCTCAATGCTTAAATGTCAAGCTGTTCAGAAAAATACTCAATTGCTTGATTGTTGCAATGATGGAGGGTGAGACTCCAATCGGATAAATTAAGTTCCATCCATCGTGTGAAAAGGTCTGTTGATCTGCTTTCCCTCATTTTGCACAGCTTCACTAGGACCTCATGGTCTCTGCATTATTACATCAATGAAGATGCAAATGAAGGAAAGGCAGAATTTTGAAACAATTCAGAGTAAGACAGATAGTTTATGATTTTGTTGTGCAACTCCATAATGATGTTGACGATTTTAAACTCTAATTTTTCACTAAGCTCTTACATTACTTGAAAGAAGTAAAATACACCAGTAAATTGGGAGAAGAGGTCTATTTTGATGATAATGGTGACAGTGTTGCAACATATGATATTGTCAACTGGCAGAAGAATGAAAACGGCTCGATCAAATTTGTGCACGTGGGACATTTTGATGCAACTTCAGATTCAGGCCATGACCTTGTCCTAAATGAAAAAATGATCATCTGGACTGGTGGGAAAATTGAAGTAAGTCATTATTTAGGAGTAAGTGAGTACTGCAAATGCTGGAGAGTCAGATTCGAAAAGTGTGGCGCTGGAAAAGCACAGCAGATCAACTCTCTTGCTCCTCAGATGCTGTTGATGTGCTATGCTCTTCCAGCACCACAGTTTTCGACTGTAAGTCATTACTTGTTCACTTTCAAGGCTTGTTATTCCAGAACCAGTGAACAGAATAGACTTGTGATGTTTGTCACATCAAAAATCCTAAGCATACTTTTAAAGATCAGCAAATCCACCACAATCATTTTATTACCTCTAAACTTTAACTTTGAGAAACCTTAAGACAATTCAAATAAACTGATTCTAAGAACAGGTTAGTCAATTTCTCAATGAGATATAAATCCAACTAAATTTGATCATCTCTAATGTTTATAATGAGGGACTGCCTTACGAGAAGAGGTTATGTAGATTAATCTCCTAATCGAAACCTAGAAGAACAAGAGATGACCTTACCAGATTTGTCTTTGTGTATCCTATTTTTTATAGAATTTGACACAGCATATACAGAAAGGATGTTCCCCTTGTGGGACAGTCTCAGACAGAGGGCATAAGCTCAGAGGAAGAAGTTACACATTTAAGACAGAGACGAGTAAGAATTGCTTCTTTCAGAGCGTAGTGAATCTGTGGATTTCTTTACCACTGAGGGATGTAAAGAATGGATCTTTAAGTATATATGAGGCAGATATAGACAAACATTTAAACAGTAAGGGAATCAAAGTTCATAGGGAAAAAGCAAGGAAGTTGAATTGAGGATTATAAGTGAAGCCATGATCCCATTGAATAGCAGAGCAGATTCAACTGGCTGAATTGTCTACTTCTGCACCTCCTACTTTTGGTTTCATATAATCTCTAGAAAGAATCAATGCAAAACAAATTACAACACTGAAGATCTTTTGTAATCAAAATGCCTTTCCTAATTGTCTTTCAACTCCTGCACTTACCAGTCTAATTCAACATCAACCAAATTTCTCTGGGTCTGGAATTACATCTAAGCTAGACTGAGTGAGGATAGCTGATTTGTGTTCTTCTTAAAAGCCATTAGTGAACAATTCAAGGTAGTCTCATCTTCATTGTTCTTGAGACTTGGTTTATAATTCCACATTTTCAAATTGAGGTGGGATTTGAACATTGGTCCCTGAATTGTTAGTCCAGTGACAATGCCAATGCACCTTTTTCATTCTAACGGGTTTTTATTAAACTGACTAGTGTATACCAATGAAACTAAATGGTTCAATCTCATATTTTAGAAATAATTTAGTTATTTTAGTTAAAATACAGTTATTTTAAATCAGATTAATTACAATTAAGAATATTAATTTTAGATGATAAGAATTAATTTCAGTTGTATAATAAAACTGTACCAGTTGCCACTCTTAAGAGATATTTTCTGATCAAATGATGACATTATTAACCAATTAAATTTGATTATGTTGCCTGATTACACTGGTTTTACAGTGATTGCAGCATTGAAGTTAAATGCCACCATGCAATTTTAAAAACATTTTGAGCAATTTCATAGTCGCATCCATTGAAAAAAGCCTCCAATCAGTCATGACTCAAATAAGAGCAATTCTTCTGATCTCTACTGCCAGTAAGACTTTTTCCAGATAGCAGAAATATGGAGAAAATTGCTCCTGTGTTACAATGTCAGTAATATTATACAACCAGCAGTAATTTTATTTTATTTTATGAAATTATGCACATTCTGTCTCATTAATATTTCAGGCCCCAGAGTCATTGTGCAGTAAAAGTTGCCCTGCTGGATCAAGGAAAGCAATTCGAAATGGGGAACAGATCTGCTGCTTTGACTGCCTACCATGTGCTGATGGGGAGATTAGCACTGAAATAGGTACACATCACATGGTTGTTTGTTACCATGATTAGGCTTCAAATAATTCTCTGCTTCAATTCATTGGATGTGAGCAGAGATGCAGAAAATGTGTGATTTGTAATGCGTTGATATCATCTGGAATGCACTGCCCACAAGGCAGGTGGAAGTAATTCAACAGCAATTTTCATAGTGGAGTAAGGTACATGGATGAAATAGAAGAAAAAGTTGCATGGAGAGAAAGGAATTAATTAGATACTTGTTTCAAAGAATCAACACAGGTGCAAGAGATCTACTATCCACTGTTCAACATGATTCCTTCTTCTAATGATAAGATCATAGATAAATGCATCATGCCGTATGGCACTGATCTGTATAGACTGAAAATGCCTGGATTTTGACACTGTTGAGTTAGTTTATTACAGCGAGGGCAACAATAAGGATATTGCTGTTAGCCTCATGAAATATGCACAAAGAAAACATCATCTAGTAAGCAATCATGGTCAAGATCACAACTCAACCACTCACATCAGTTTACATAGGTGGAAGTCTTTTGAGTTCAAGTTACATTTAGTTTGTCAGCTCACCTATAGCCATAACTCAGGCTTGTACATACCAAACAGTACCATGACAGCTTCAAGTGAAACTACCAGTTCTAGTCACGTCGTGCATCATTTTCTCAATATCCTTTGATATTTTTATTCTTCCAATACTGATCCAATTCAATCTTAAATAGCATTATATCCTACGTAGCAGAAAGGCTGTTAAAGTCCAGAGTTTGAGTCAAGTTGAGAAAGGTGTTTGTCTGAGTAGGCGAAACATCTTCAATCTGGTTCCTTGTGGATGTGGGTCTGCTATCTTGCAAACTCCCCTCCTTTAATGTTGATTCACACACAAAAAAGCAATTTCACTCAGAGGTGTCTCAAACACTGAAAAGATGTTTTAATGTGCTATTGTGGGCTGTGCATAACTGGCATAGGGTCAGGACAAAGGGAATTTTATTATGTGTTGTACCTGTCAATGCTGGAACTGAGTGTTTGAAAAGGAAACAAATTTTATTCCCCAGCAGTATTTTCATACCATTTGTCAAAGCTAACAACACTCTTAAAATAGACTCAAATTATTCTTTTGACCTGAGAAACATGTGAAAAGGAAAGTGTAGTAAAGTATAAACCTATGTAACTAATGTTGCTGTGGTTTGCAAATTGCTTATATGTCATTCATATTATCTCAGATTCACTGAACTGTGTTCCTTGTGCATTGGAAGACTGGTCCAACCTACAAAAAAATCAATGCATCCCTAAAGAAATTGAATTCCTCGCATTTGATGAAGCAATGGGAATCACATTGACAACTGTGTCCTTGCTTGGAACAGCCAGCACAATGTCTGTTGCAGGGGTCCTTTGGTATTACAGGAAAACGCCAATTGTTCGAGCCAACAACTCTGAACTCAGTTTCCTTCTCCTCATCTCATTGATGTTCTGTTTCCTGTGCTCGCTGACTTTTATTGGCCAACCATCAGTCTGGTCCTGCATGCTGAGGCACACACTGTTTGGGGTCAGTTTCGTTCTCTGCATTTCATGTGTACTGGCCAAAACCCTGGTTGTATTGATGGCTTTTCGAGCCACTCTTCCCAACAATAACATGATGAAATGGTTTGGGACTCTGCAGCAACTCCTCAGCGTCCTGGCCTGCACAGTTGTCCAAGTTGTAATCTGTGTTGCTTGGCTCCTTGTGTCTTCACCATTTCCAGTAAAGCAGACTAAATATTACAATAAGAAGATTATTTTTGAGTGTGATTTAGGCTCAGTGATGGCATTTTGCTGTGTGCTGGGTTACATCGGCCTTTTATCCTGCATGAGCTTTGTCCTTGCATTCTTAGCTCGAAAGCTGCCGGATAACTTCAACGAGGCTAAATTCATCACCTTTAGCATGCTGATTTTCTGTGCAGTTTGGTTGGCTTTTGTCCCAGCCTACATCAGTTCTCCTGGAAAATACGCTGTCACTATTGAAATCTTTGCTATTTTGGCATCAAGCTTTGGTCTGCTTATCTGCATTTTTGCTCCAAAATGTTACATAATCCTGTTAAAACCAGAAAGAAACACGAAGAAATATCTTATGGCTAAAACATGTCCCAAGAAATCAACTTAAGGTCAGAGTTTTCACTGAGTGTAAGTCACATGTTTCCCACTATGTTTCATGCTGTGTAGGTGGATGGGATGTGTACTGGATAACAAGTCATGACAAATGTATTTCCAAAGAATAGATTTTCTTTAAACTTGTAATACCTGGAGCAACCTTATACTTGGGGAACAATAATATGTCATCATTGCATTTTATGAGTGTTTGGAGCTGCACAAGTTGTGGTCAGTTCAAAATGACCATTCACCGCAAGGCAGCAATGCAATGTGGCAAGAATTCATCTGCCTGCCAAGTGTAATACTATTATCAACCCACTGCTGAAAGTGCCTCCTGCTGGTTTCCTTACCAAAGTATAAAATGTAGTTGACAAATCTCTCCTGCATTAACAGCAATTGATTCACTTGGACACAGTTTGTACAGAGAAGGTATGCAGACTCTTAAAGAAGCCAACCTGATTTTTGTTTTCTTGTTTCAATTATTAGTTAATATAATCAACTAAAGGCACTGTCATTCAACATAATCATGACTGATTATCCAACCTTGTTGCTGCTTTCTCCCCATAACTTTTGATCCTATTAGCCCTAAGAACAAGATGGTCCAAAGGGCCTGTTCTTACGTTGAATGGCTCTGTGACTCTACAACTATATGTATAACTTATGCCATTTAGAACTACATTTCAAGGATGGAAAATCATTGTGATCCTCAGTAAGAACTTTATAAGCACAAGGGTCATGGAAGTCAGATCTATAACAGCAGGGGAGGGGATTGTGGCAGTGCTGTAAAGGGTTGGGGGAACCTGGAAGACAGAGTTACGATGGTTGTGATGTTTTGTTTTGAAAGCAATTAAGATCTATTATTTTTATTTTCTCATCTCATAACTGTTCACCTCAGTCACGGATCCTCAGGACTCACAATCCCAAAATTGCAGCTTGCAAACCAATTTGGGTTATGATCTGTTATTGTCAACTCCAGGAAGAGGACATACAGACATGGCAACATAGAAAGAAAGTTTAGGGGCTGGCCTCTTTTGAGCCTGCTGTGCTATTCAATATCATCATGGCTGATCACCCAACTCAGTTCCCTGATCCTACTTTCTCCCCATACCTTTGATCCCATTAACTTGAAGAGCCATATCTAACTCCTTCTTGAAAACATTCAATGTTTTGGCCTCAACTGCTTTCTGTAGCAGAGAATTCCACAGGCTCACCACTCTTCGGGTGAACAAAGTTTTCCTCATCACAGTTCTATATGGTCTAGTCCACATCTTTAGTCTGTGACCTCTGCTTCAAGACTTGATGGTCATCAGAAACATTGTTTCTCCATTTACCTGATATAGTCCTGTTAGAATTTAATAGGTTTCCATGAGATTGTCCTATTTTTCTAAACTCCAGTGAATAAACCGATCCACTGCATCTTCATACAACAGTCTTACCAACCCAGGAATCAGTCTGGTAAATCTTTATTGCACTTCTTCCAAAGCTAGAACATCTTTTTTTCAGATGCAGAGATTGAGATTGTACACAATAAGTCATGTGCGGTGTCAGCAAGACACTGTACAATTGCAATGAGACATCCTTGCTCCTGTACTCAAATCCTCTCTTTATGAAGGTCGATGCGCCAATTGTCTTCTTCACCTCCTGTTGCACCTGCATGCTTGCCCTCACCAATTGGTGTATAAGGATACCCAGGTCCTATTGCAGCTCTCCTTTTCCCAATCTATTGCCATTCAAATAATTCATTTTGTTTTTGCTACCAAATGGATAATCTCACACTTATCCATATTATACTTCATCTGCCATGCATTTTCACAAATGCTAAATTTGTCCAAATTGCACTGAAGCATCTCTGCATCCTCCTCATTGTTCACTCTCCCACCCAGGACAATCTGCTCCAATCTCTAAGAATCTGTCCATTGATTTTCTAAAACTAGTAATCAGATGTATTCTTACTCCAGTGTCAGCAGTTAGTTTAGCTCTAGCGTGCAATCTCATGCCAGCAATTTCAAAATAGTATAGAGATGTGGTTCAGTCACATGACTAGGCAATGCACAAAAAAAAGGTTCATTAAGCCAGTTTCAAAAGACACCATTTCACCCTTTATTTAATTCTACGTTGTGAAATTTCTTCTTACTTCTTTTGAGTACAATTCTTGCAATTAATCATACATTTGCTCTATAATGTCAGAACATATGGCTAATTGCTGTCTAATTATTCTTTTTTTGTTATTTTAATAACTTGCTTGCTTTTCCAGAAAGAGAAGAGCCAAATCCCTAAACGTATTCATAGTCCGGCTGGAATCTAGTCTGTAAAAAAGTTTATAAAATTTATTCAACATTTGTATTTGTTGGCTGCACAACTGGTTGTTTTTGGTGTACATTGAAATAAAATAAACTGGCAGCAGCAAAATCGTTTCCCTTGACAAACTGATTCTCTTTTCATCATTAAACATTAGAATGAGCCAAGATTTGTTTAAGCTCCTTGGAAATTTATCAGAATGTGCAGAGGTTCCCCGGGGGGATGCTAATATTTGGAAGAAGTCACTGGGATGTTCAAATTTGCAAGAGGCTTTCTGGAAGTGTGCTAATGGTTGCAAACTATCAACATTTGTGGACAAATGCTTGTGGGGTTCAGCAAGTGTATGAGGAGGACATTCAAATTATGGCAATATTTTTGGTTCATTCTTCATGCAGGAAACTGAAGTAATGGATATAATGAAGCATTTTTATTTGATTTGTTATGACATTATACAACATAAACAGATCTCATATTACCTCTATTTTTATGAAATGCGGCATTGATAAATTGCTGTTGAAATTTAAAGAACTTAAAGTTCTGTAACATTAAGATTAGGGCAACATGTTAGCTCAGTGATTAGCACTGCTGCCTCACAGCACCAGGGCCATGGATTTGATTCCAGCCCTGGGTGACTGTCTATGTGGAGTTTGCTCTGGTTTCCTCCTACAGTCCAAAGATGTGCAGGTTCGGTGAATTGGCCATGCTAAATTGCCTACAGTGTTCAGGGATGTACAGTGTTCAGTGCATTAGTCAGGGGAAATGTAGGGTAATGGGTCTGGGTGGGATATTCTTCGGAGGATCAATGTGGACATATTGGGCTGAAGGGGCTGTTTCCACACTGTAGGACTTCTAAGATTATCAACTAGAAAAAGTTTATTTCTAAATTGACTTTTCTAACACTTTCTCTCCTCTCCAATTCTGACTGCGAATGTTTATTCTGGATTCGTCTTCCATTATACAGAGCAAGAGTGGAACCATTTGCCCTTCTCCCCCAAGCCTGGTCTGCCATTCACTAAGACCATGGATGATTTGATTGCGGCGTTACATCCAATTTCTTTCCCAATAATCGTTGACTCTCTTGTAAATCAAACAGTTGCCTAATTCAGCCTTCACAATCATCAACATCTCAGACCCTCGCACTTTCTCTTGAGAGAACAAATGTCTCCTTTTCCCCATCTTAAATAGAAAATTTTGAAAACTGTGTCCCACAGTTCTAGATACTTGAAGTAAACATTCTGAATGTCTAATATATCAAAATCCTTCAGAACTTTAAATATTTTCATAAAATCACCTCATATTCTTTGAAACAGCAATGAGAATGGGCCTTATAATTCAATAATGCTGTATGCTCTGATGGCAGACATAAGTAACTATAAATTTGAATAACGACTGTGTGCATGTTCTTGTGAACAAGGGAGAAGGAGAAAGATAGATATGAATAGATTATGTGAATGAGTCACTGTCATTACAAACTATCAGTCAATCTCTAATCTCCCTTTCCATTCCAGAGTTCTTACATATGTTGTTGCTAAGTTTTAAATGATAAAATAATAACAGCAACAGTGGTCTAATAGACTTGGGGGTTCAGGCCAGTTAAATGTCATTATCAATACAGAAAACAATCAGGAAACCTAATGGACTAGAGGAATTCAATAAATGAGGTAAGAAACCATGCTACAGCTTTACAGAAACTCATTTAGAACACCTGTGAGAATATGATGCTCAGTTTCAGATACTATCATTAAGAAGGGTGAACTAGCCTGAGTAGTAGTGTAACATAAAATGATACCTGGACTGCAAGGTTTAAGGTGTCAGCAGAGATTTCATGAATGAGGGTTGTATTTGCTGGAATTTGCAAAGTTAAGGTTGATTAGCTGATAGTACTGATTGGGTCAATGAAGATAAACTATTTTGCAAGTTGAGGAGTCAAACACTAGAAGAATCACGATCAGGTCTTTCAGAAGTGAGATGAAGAAACACTTCCACATAATTAAGTGTAAAAATGTTTGGGACGGTTTTGTAAAGTCAACAATTGTCATTTGCAAATTTTTGTCTAAGATTGATAGTTTAATTTATTGTGGTTCTGTTCGCTGAGCTGGGAGTTTGTGTTGCAGACATTTCGTTCCCTGTCTAGGTGACATCCTCAGTGCTTGGGAGCCTCCTGTGAAGCGCTTCTGTGATCTTTCCTCCGGCATTTGTAGTGGTTTGAATCTGCCGCTTCCGGTCCAAGTCCCACTCAGTCCCAGTCGACACGACCAGTTATCCTTAGAAGCCACACACTCAGATGACAAGCAACATGAGTTTAACTGGGACAACACTACTATTATAGGACAAGCCAAACAGAGAACAGCCATGGAATTCCTAGAGGCATGGCACTCATCAACTGATTCAATCAACAAGCACATCGACCTGGACTCAATATACCGGCCACTGCAGCGGATAGCTGGAACTGACAACCGGAAGCGGCAGATTCAAACCACTATAAATGCCGGAAGAAAGATCACAGAAGCGCTTCACAGGAGGCTCCCAAGCACTGAGGATGTCACCTAGACAGGGGATGAAATGTCTGCAACACAAATTCCCAGCTTGGCGAACAGAACCACAACAACAAGCACCCGAGCTACAAATCTTCGCACAAACCTTGAAGTTTAATTTATCAAAGATATTCAGGGAGAGGAGGAAAAAACAGGCATGAAGTTATGGCATAGATCAGTCATGATCTATTTGAAAGCAATTATCTCAAAGAAAAAGCAGCCTCCTTCTGTAACTACTTGTCTCTATTACCAGATATTGGAGCCAAATGGGAAGTAGTTAGTCAACCAGGAAAGTGCTTGGAATGGAGTGTAAATAATCAGGTGGAATAGCCAGATCATTTGTGTCACCAGGAAATGGCCAATCACATTTTAGTCAGATCCTATTGTTCCATGATGATCATACACTTACTCTCACTGGCTAGTGTCATGCCAAACACTGGCCTTGCTTGAGAGGTTTGGTCAATATGTTTCTTAATCCAACAATACCAAACCAATAATAGTGTCTCACTATTGTTCATATTGTAATTAGTTCCTGCTTTTCAGGAACTACCTTTTTCTCTTTCCAGAGTTCAATCATTGAATTTTTCTAATTCAAACCTGATTCTGCACTATCATTAAAAACTATCACTCAATCCCCAATATTCCTTTCCTATCCACAATCCTTAAAGATGTTGTCTCAAAAATCCTTGCATATTTTCCCATTAATCTGCTGGGTGAAAAGGTCCAATAGGTTTTTTTCATTTACCACAGTATAGAAATGAATCCTCACTATCAACATTTTGGGTGGTTACCATTAATTGGTATTTATATAAGTACTGTGGCTAAAGAGGCATTCAAAGACTGGAAATCTTGCAGCGAGTAACTCCTTAACGTCTGTCCACAAGACACAATAACGGAGTGTGATGGAACACTTCCCACTTGCCTGGATGATTGCCGTTCCAACAATACTCAAGAAGCTTGACACAATTTATGAGAAAGCAGCCCACTTGATTGATACCGTATCCACAAATATTCACTTGATCCATCACTGACACTCAGTAGCAGCAGTCTGTACTAATTACAATGCACACTGCTGAAATTCACCAAGGCACCAGAAACAGCACCTTCCAATTGCATAACCACTACCATCTAGATGGACAGGGCAGCAGAGATGTGAGAATTATCACCTGCAAGTTCTTGTCCAAGTCACTCACTATTCTTACTTAGATATAGATCGCTGTTCCTTCAATGTCACTCTGTCAAATTCTTGGAACTTGCTCCCTAATGGCATTGTGGGCATACCCACACCACGCCTTGGTTCAAGAAGGCAGAATACTACCACATTCTCAAAAACATTTAGGAATGGAGCATAATGCTAGCTCAACAGCAATGCCAACAATCCATAGGTGAATAATAAAAATGGCTCAGACCAAAGCACCAATGATATTCTTAATCACTAATGCATTGTCCTGCATTATTTTCCTTGGCTCTTCCATCTATGTTACATCATTCAGTAACACAATCCTTCTTTAATCATACAGAAATAGCTTAGATAAAGAGAAACTAACAAATCCAATCTCTGCTCCATTGCTTAGTTGCACACTCATCTATCCAATTACAGTTATAGCTTCAACAGAAATGGCTGTTGTTCTTGTCCCCAAAATATTAACGCCTGAATTGCTCCAAAGACCTATCCATGGGGCAAAGCATTAGCTAGGAACTTGGGAAGCCTATAGTTCTTAATGACAACGCCTCAGCCAAACAGGGGTTAATTTAACAAACCTTTTCTCCTGTAGTATCAATTGTTGTAATACTTCAAAATTTGGCTTTCTTGCTTTCATCTTGATGAGTCAAGATGAAAAGCTTTGCCAACATGTCTCTCATTAGAGAACTACCAGCCAATCCAGTTGACAGGCAGCTCTGTAATCCTAGCAGTGCTAGAAGATAGAAGCACCCACTATTGAGAGTACTTGCAAGCTAGAAGAAGAGGTCAAGTTGAATATCAGATTACAGGTAACTCCAGGAAATTTCAGCAGGCATACGTGGGAGACACCAGCAAGGTAGCAATGGGGTAGAGGTGTCTGATTCAAAATGCTGAGAAAGGAGCAAACAGTTGTGAGGTACTATCTTGGAAGGCTGCCTCTCATAAACATAGGCAACCACCCCACAAGGGAGGCATCCCCCTTCCTGGCTGACAGCCATGTTACGTTGTTAAATCTACGAGGCTGGTCACTTTGCTTCCACTGTTTCCTGTTCACACAAAAATTGCAGAAGAGGTGGAATGAGCACCCTACTGGCAACTTAATTGTCAACTTAAGTATTGCAACTGGTCTAATGACTGATGGGCTTCCTGGTGCCTTACCTAGCCCATCATCACAGCTTCCCCCATAATATGGGGGACAGGATGGAGTTGGATGAAAAAGCAGTGAGGAGGTCATTGCCTTTACATTTAAATTTGCATCACACATACTATGGGGAGACTGTACATTCATAAAACCAAGATGTGATAAGTTATGTCTTAGGCACTGTTGCAGTTTCAGTTAAAATGTTTATTTGTTCATGAGTTGTAGGTGTCACTGGATATACCAGCATTAACTTGCAACCCTAATTCCCCTTGAGAAGATGGTGGCCAGCTGCTTTCTTGAATTACTGTGCTCCATTGGAGGTAGGTCCTATGAACAAAAAAGTTCCAATATTTTGACCCAGTAATAGTGATAGACATCGTAAGTCTTTGGTGCCTGCCTTGGAAGGGGTCTTGTAGGTGTGTGTTCATAAGGAAATGCCCAATCATTCTAAATGAACTTATAATTATGCTAGTGTTCTGGAATATCTGAATGCTACTGATTATTAGTGTGCTTACATTCCTCCTCAATCCTTGACTCCTGAATGAATGTGCTTTATTTTTCCAGGTGGTAAAAGTCATGGATTCAGTAGGTGCATTTAAAGGAGCATGGTAGAATGTACACATTGTTATATATTGATGACGAAGAATGTGAATGTGAAAGATGATTTGATACAAATCAAACAGGTTGTTTAGTCTTAAATGTTGTCATCAATTTCTTATTTCAATTCATGGCTTGTTTGTATTCTGACGGATGATTTGGTCATGTAAATGTCAATATAATTTTTAGTTGCCTGCTTCCAACAGTCAAATTTAGGAATCATTCACTCTTCACTCATGAGATGATAGTGGGCCTTCCGTTTGAATATATGCAGTTAGTATAGTGAAGTAATTTCTGAGCTGTGAAAAATGGAGTTCCAGAGATTTGATCCATTGACCATCAAGGCAAAAGGATGTAAATTGGAGGTAATGTTATCCCGTCCACCGGCTGCCCAATTTTAATTTCCAACTTCATAAAACTGGGAGTGGATTCACAACACTAACAACAAAACATGCAGCACCTTTAACATAGTAAAATACACTAAGAAGCTTCAGGGAGGAATAACCAATCAAAAATCTCTCACTGAGCCACATATAATTCCTTAGACAGGGCCTCACAAACCCATGATCACTATCATCTAGAAAGACAAGGGCGGGAACTACATGGGAACATTATCATATGCATGTTCCCATATATGCCACTCACTATTCTGACTTGGAAATATATCTCCATTCCTTCAGAGTCACTAGGTCAAATCCTGGATCACTCTCCCTTATGGCATTGTAAATCTACCCACTGCAGTGATTCAAGAAGGCAGCTTACTACAATGTTCTAGTTACCCCAGAACAACTATGGATAGGCAATACATGCTGGCCCAGCCTGCAATACCCACATCCTATGAGTGAATTGGGATGAAACCTCAAAAATAGGATAGGTATTGAACAACTTGGTCTAATAAATGGATGTGTCGCAGTGTGATAATCAAAGATAATGAAAGAGAGAGAGAGAGAGAGAGCAAGAAGCAGCAAGGTTTGGTGCAGGACATTCAGAGTTTCAGCTTTAGCCAATCAGTATTCCAAAATAGAAGTGCAAAAATTTGGTCATGCACAGGAGACAGAATTGATGAAGCACGGAGGTCTTGGAGGATCGAAGGGCTATAGCACTTTAATGCCCTGAAAAACGTTTTCAATATTTTGCGGTGACATTATATCTGTGTAATTTGATATGCAATTATTGGTGAATAAAGTATTAAATGTGCAAACATTTAATTGTGTTGAAAGCTTGTGAATAACATAATCAAAAGCAAATATATTATGCAAAGATAAAACAAAGAACTGAGGAGGCTGGAAATCAGAAACAAAACTGAAATTGCTGGAGAAATCCAGAAGGGCCAGCATTTCTTGAGAGAAAACAGAGGTAATATTTCAACTCCAATTCTGAAGAAGGTAGAATTTCACAAGCAAATTTCAGTTATTACTATGCAAAGAAATGCTATAAGATAACAAAGTCAGAAAAATAAGTAATTAAAGTAAACATGGTTAAAACGCATACATTTGTATTTTCACAGATAAGATTAAGATGACTTTAATTTCAATTAATTAAAACAAAAATAATATATAACTATTCAAAGTATCACCTTTTGTGCCCATTCTATCATGTTTAATTGTATCTAGAGACCTGAAAATGTTCCTTTACATTCCACTGACAATTGATCAACATTTGCAACTTGCAACAAAAGTTGAGACGTCATTGGTAAAACCACAAAGCCTCAGGTGCCAATAATAGTAACAGTCAGGTTCTGAATCAATGGAGAATATTAATCAAGTAAATTGGCATCTGGGCCATAAATTATTTCAAACGTGAATTTCAGAAATTGCTTATGCTTTTCTGGTTTCCAAAGTCTTCCTTCCAGTCCTGCTTAACCAAGTGCATGATTTATATTAAGTGGAAGGTAAATGATTTTATTAAGAGGTTATGGGATAATTTATATTCTTGATTACTTTGGTTTTGCAAGCAATTTTTTGAGAAGACCCATGAACATTGAAATAAAATAAAATTCCTGTTCTAGTGCCACTTACACCTCTATTAATAGCCAAAATTTAGTACCATCTCTCCCTTTAGATAACACTTTTTCCACGGTTTTATTTCCTAACATCACGTTGGCTCATGCAGTTTTCAAAAAGCAGCTCAACTCCCTCAATTTTAGGGAGGCATAGTGGCTCAGTAGTTAGCACTGCTGCCTCACAGCACCAAGAACCTGGGATTGATCCCACCCTTGGGCAAATGTCTGTGTGGAATTTGTACTTTCTCCCTGTGTCTGCATGGGTTGCCTCTGGTTGCTCCAGTTTCTTCCCAAAGATGAAAGATGTGCAGGTTAGGTCAATTGGCCATGCTAACTTGCCCATAGTGTTCCCTTTGATTTCAACAACACTTCGGTTCTGAACTACCAACTGACTATTAATAATTTAGTTAAATTCTCCCTTCAAAATAATATCCATGTTTTTAAGTGCCTTCACTAACATTTTAGTGGAAGACCTCAGCCTCTATCAAGATCATAAACTTGAGCTTCATAATTTTCCCATGTGTTTAAGGAATGAAAGCAATCTGAGCATGTGCATTGTGTACAATGTCTAAATATGCATCACTGTGATTCTTTCATGGAAATTGGATGATTATTTTTCTCGTTGGGCAACATGAGTCTTAGGTAATTCTGACTGTTGCTGAGCAGAAATTGGTTGGTCACCTTGATAAAATCACCCCAGAAACCACTCAATTCCCATTCTTTTTACTCACCATCCCTACTCCTAGCAATCTGAGACTCTCATCTAAGTCATTTGTGCTTGAAGACTGGATTCTTACAATGTCATTATGATTCTATTATGGTATTTGAATGTCCAACTGAGCGTGATATCCAATGCAATTGCCATATTCAGTGAAATCTGGTCTGTGAGAAGAACAGACAATGTAGGCAAGTGATGCATTCTCCTCAGTGTGACCAATTGAAGCAGAAACCTTTTTGTATGAGGTTTCTTCCCACCCTACCTGCAAGATCAAGCAGTGTGCTGAAGGATGGTATCTGAGTCACCAACTTTTGCCATGTGTTAGTCAGCCAGCTGGTTCTGTATGACCATTTCAAGTAGGCAACTGGCCAGCAGAAACAATAATTTTGATTTATGTAGTGCATTTAATGTAGCAAAGCCTCAAACTAAAGTCCTCAAACAAATTATATATGAAGCAATTTTGTAACAGCTCTTACCCATGAAAAGAGTGAAACTATATTTTTAAACACTTTCATTATGAAGTGTGGACATAACTAAAATAATAACACTGAGAGGTGATGACATATTCATTTACATTCAGTCTTTTTCTTGTAGCCTGTACAGTTGTATCTAATACATTATTATTACTTGGATAACTCAAAGAAAGTTACATTCTTAACAATGCATTAACATTTATATTAGTTCTTCTTTCCACAATGTAAGTAACATGGGGGTGGCACGGTGTCACCAGGGACCCAGGTTCAATTCCAGCCTCACGTGACTGTCTGTGTGGAGTTTGCACATTCTCCCTGTGTCTGTGTGGGTTTCCTCTGGGTACTGCAGTTTCCTCCTATAACCCAAAGGTGTGCAGATTAGGTGAATTGACTATACTATATTGCCCATAAGTGTTCAGGGATATATAGGTTAGGTGTATGAGTCAGTGGTAAACGTAGGGGAATAAGTCTGGGTGGGATACACTTCAGGGGGTTGGTGTGGGCTTGTTGGGCCGAACGGCCTGTTTCACACAGTAGGGATTTTAATTCTTTAAGTATGAAAGTTCTAACTGCAAACTCCATTGAAATAATTTGGCAGTTTAAAACAAAAATACCATGAAGTCTAGGGGATTATGATTAGCTTTTGCTAGAGTCTTTCTGTAGCAGTGATGGATACAAACATCAAAATGTTTAAGAGCCAGTAGCAATCGCAAGGTTTTTTTCTTATCGATGGAGAACCTCTTTTGATATCAATTTACTATCTCAGAAAAGTTATGTAATACCTTCTCCTCAAATTATTTCCATGTAAAAGGACTGCACCTACCCCAAAATAACCAGCATGATTTTCTATCTTAAAGGATTTGGTGAAATTTAGACCAGCCAGTAAAGGGTCATTAATCAACGTTGCTTTCAACATCTCAGAGGATGCCTGATACTCCCTTGACCAGGCCACTTTGACTTTCTTTTCAAGAAAACTCACCAGTGGAGCAGCCAGAGCGCTGCAATTCGGCATAAACCAGTGTCAGAAGCCACACACCCTTAAAAACCTCATGGCTTCCCTTTTAGGTATGAGGCAGGGAACTCAAGTAATTCTTGTATTTTTGCTGTTCTTGGCTGCACTTGGCCTGGCCCTACAATATGCCCATGGTAGGTCGCTCACAGCTTTCCAAATTCACTTCTGGCAAAATTTATCACCAAATCAGCCAACTATAAATTTCTAAAAGAAAAAACTATTCAAAATGGTCTTTCCAAGTATCACTGTATGCAAGTATATCATCAAGATAAAACTACGCAGTTCGGAACACTAGTTACTACTTAGTTTATCAATCCCTGGATATTTTCTAGAACAATTTCCCTGCCCAAATGACATCGTTCAGATGGTTTGGTGTTAAAAAAGGCTGATATTTCTTTAATTCTGAACCTTTAATGAAGTTACCTGTATCCTCTCAGAAATCCATTTTGCTAAGAAAACTAGCACAAACACCCCTATCAATACAGTCTTCCACGCAAGGAATGAGGCGGGAGTTTGCCTTTGTTAGCCAGTTGACATTCTGTAGTCTATGCAGGATCTGGTTGAACCATTGGGCTAAGGCACTAACTTAATTGGAGAACTCCAATTATTTTGACAGTGTTCAATTTAGCAGTTTTTCAACATGTACTGGATTGTTGGTTTCACCTGAGCTTTTGTCTTTGGACCTGAGCAATAAGGATGCTGTTTTATAGGAGAGGATTCTCCTAAATTCACATCATGATGAATATAATCGTACACATTGGTTTGTCTCAATAGCCTTTTGAAAGCTCTATGAATGACCCTGTGGGGTCTTTCTATACTTCTGTTTTTTAATGATGTGAGCATGCTGACTAATTCCCCTAACAATTCAATGGACAGTTAACTGGTTTGATATGAGAATAGTCTAACCTTCCTTGTACTTCATCCTCAGTATCTCGTTCATTCTCCACTGTTCTTGTTTATCCTCCTTCCAGCAGTGGTATTGCTTCAAAATATTGATATGGCACTGCCAATTCTTTTTCAAGCAAAATGAGCTGTCAATTGGATTGTTTAATCTCCCAAATAAAAACAAAGAATGCTGGAGACATTCAACTGGCACGGTGAGAGAAACCGAATTAATATTTCAAATCCAAACACACTTCCTCAGGAGTGAAGAAGGCTGAAAAGTTCTATTTGTTATGCCCTCAACAAAATATCAAGAAAGGTACTTCAATATGAAAAACAAAAATGAAAAGTGGGCAGCACGGTGGCACAATGGTTAGCACTGCTGCCTCACAGCGCCAGAGACCCGGGTTCAATTCCCGCCTCAGGCGACTGACTGTGTGGAGTTTGCACGTTCTCCCCGTGTCTGAGTGGGTTTCCTCCGGGTGCTCCGGTTTCCTCCCACCATCCAAAGATGTGCAGGGTCAGATGAATTGGCCATACTAAATTGCCCGTAGTGTTAGGTAAGGGGTAAATGTAGGGGTATGGGTGGGTTTCGCTTCGGCGGGTCGGTGTGGACTTGTTGGGCCGAAGGGCCTGTTTCCACACTGTAATCTAATCTAATCTAATCATGATGGGATCCTTTGCACAGTCAAGAATCAGTCCACATTATTCTTGAAGATAATGCAGAGAGTCAGCACCCAGCACATTCTCATGCAATGTATTCCAGAGGCTCATTACTCTGGGAAAAGAAATGTCTGACATATAATATTGAATATAAGCAAATAAAAACTCATTGGAATGAGTTTTCTCTGTATTTCTCTGAATTCTCTGTATATTGTGTTCCATCATAATTCATTAATTTCTTGGTTTATGATATCAACATTTTCCTTACCATTGGTATTGCACAATGTAATCCATGCATTGATGTACAAACTTACTGGTTTAAAGGTCCAATTGAGAAAGTTCAACTATTGAACCACAGCTAAAAAGTGCCTTAAGCAATTAGTCATCACATATGCTGTCCACCATTGGTATGGTACATGGCAAACAGCTGCTAAAAGGGTTATATACTTATTTAATCATATCACAATTTAGTTTGAATTGTTTATTTTCTATAGTGCATTATTTAAAATCAAGTTGTGCATAACATTTTCAATAGATGAATTTGGTTCAGTCAAGTGAATATCAGAAGGATCTAATAGTGGAGAAGTAATCTTGGTTTGACCTGGGAATAATGCAATCCTCATGACACATTGATTGGAAAATACCTGAAATGTTCTTTATTCCTTTGCTTTAGAAAAGAGAGGCAAATGCAGTCAGGACCCAATTTTCAATACTTTTGAGCTCATTATCTCATTATTTATTTCCATTAGCAGCAATAATAATGAGAGGGATGATTGTTCACTCTAATATATGAGAAATGTAATTCAGTACATTATACTCTTGCATGACAAGATAAAAGTTCAGAAAATTGCAAAGTGAAGTGAATTCTGTAACAAGATCTTTAGATTACCATGGAAGTAATATTTCTTTTTCCTTTAAAGTTCATCCACCAGTTTATTTTTATTTTCCTTGTTTATGCTCTTTAAAACTTATGGAATTGATTAAGTCACTGTGATTTGAGACTGAATGGGAATATCTGGTGTGTAACAAAACACCTTGGTGAATTTGAGTCAAGACCGTGGTGCTGGAAAAGCACAGTAGGTCAGGCAGCATCCGAGGAGCAGGAGAATCGATGTTTCAGGCATAAGCCCTTCATCAGGATAAAGGGCTTATGCCTGAAACATCGATTCACATGCTCCTAGATGCTGCCTAACTTGCTGTGCTTTTCCAGCACCACACTCTCAACTGTAATCTCCAGCATCTGCAGTCCTCACTTTCTCCTGTATCAGTGAATCTGCCTGGCCAGCAGTCCTATTGAGAAAGGGAAGCTTAAAGGTTGTAGAATCTTTACAAATCCATAAGTGACATGGACATTACTGTTTAGTTGTCAGTTGAAATTTCTTTTCTTTCTATTAATTGAGGCTGGTCAATCTGTCTAGTAAAAGAGCTCAAACACTACTCGCAGCATGCTTAGAGAAAGTATTTGTCCAGGGACAGATGGACAAGAAGTTAAAAGTTGAAATGGCAGTGGGCCTTCTGGTATTTGGAGTATACTACCATACTCAGAAATCTGATTATGTTGTGAAAAAGAATCAGGGGGAGGTTAAAACCTTGAGAAAACAATTAAAGCAGAATCACATCGAATGCCAGAGAAGCTTTAAGAGAAATATTCAATCAAATCACATAGAGAGGAAGATCACCCTGTATAAATTAAAATGTTGGAATTAAAAAGAAATTGAGCCAACAACAGGTATTAATCAGAGTCAAGATAAGACAATAAGGTATAGGAACAGGAGTAGGGGGTTTAGCCCCTCAAGCCTCCTCTGTCTACCCTGATTGAGGCATCCTCAAGAAATTCTCAGAAATTAGTCAGACAGAATTTGCCTTTCATGAAGCCATGGTGACTCTGCCTGATTATGTCATGATTTTCCAAATGTGCTGCGATTGCTTCATTAATAATTGATTCCAATTTTTTTTCCCAAAGCTAGATTTTAAGCAATCTGCCTATAGTTACCTTTTTTTTGCTTCCTTCGCTTTTGCATAGGGGTGTCACATTGGCAGTTTTCCAATTGTAAGAGCATGGTGATGAGATTGGTGAACTCTTTTTATGACTGTATAGTCAAACTACTTGTGTATCTGATGACAAAAGAAAACACTTAGCACCTCTCACTTGATCCACAGATTAAGTGAATTTTTTGATCTGGATACAGCAATTAGCACTGGGATCTTATCATGTTATTACTAATCTGCGAGATAAATGAAGTCAATTATGGTGAAATGTTTGGTTAAAATCCTGGAATTCCCGACCTAATGGCATTATGGGTCAACCTTCAACAGGTGGACTGCAGCAGTTCAAGAAGACAGCTCACCGCCACAAAATAAATAAAGTTTTAAAAATGCAAAATTGGTTTAAAAATTGTGAGGTCATAGTGCTCTGTCTCTTTAACGAGCTACCAACAGCTGTGAAAAGCTATTGCAAAAGTTTTATTTGGAATCAGAATGTTAAAGATTTTTTTGTGAAAATTCACCACTTAGTTTTTAACTACAATTGTAAGTTTTAGATTACAATTTAATCTCAAATCCCAATGTTCATTTGATACTATAACCAACAGTAATGCAGTAACTCAGAAATGGAAGTTATAAACAATGCTAATCAAAGTAGGGCAGCAACTTTGTGGGTGTACTACGACTTTTGCCTTCAAGTTCTGATTTCAGCGTGGTTCAAAAACATTGTCTCTTGTCTCTCTGCAACACCCAAGTGCCTTATGCTTCTATTTGGACAGGAGGATGCCTTTACTTCAAACTTTTTTTGCACTTTGATCTCTGAAGTTTGTTGCATTTTAATTCTTTCCAAAGCATGAATAATTACATAGTCTGATCCGCCTAGCTGAGGCAAGGCTTATTGCCAGTTGTTTTAAGGAATGCATAATCAATCTCTAATCAGTTCTTACAGTGATTGGTATTGACTAATATCACCTCCCATTACTTCCTGACTGTTCCTTAAGTTGTTATTTATCTATACGCCCTATTGCTTCATTGCAGTCTCTTCATTGCTGCCTGATGACGTTTTCATATTTTGAAATTTTCTTAACCTTTTTTTTGAAAAGTGAGAGGTATATAAAATCAAAACCCACCGATTGATACTTCTGGGATCACCGTCTCAATCTGAATTGGCAAATCTCACGTTAAATTAGACACTAATGACTGATTTCTTTTTCATAAAGTCACTTGTTTGGTGATTTTTTTGACTCTGTTACTGAGTAGCTGGAGATTGTCATTTTATTATAATAAGATATTGTACAAAAAGCTTCTCATAACCTCAAAACTGTGTAAGACCAAAAAAATCACAAAGTATTAATCAAAACAATGAGACTGCATAAAGAGTGAAGTAGTGAAATATTCTTCAACATGTGCTCTTGAGTGATGGAAGTCAAAATGATTTACAACTTCACAAAGTTAACCTCAACCCAACACCGGCATCTCCAAATCATGACTAATATAAAGGTTACACCAGGTAAAAATGATAAGTTTAGTTACAATAATTACTTCCCTTCTGAAACAATTTAAAATACCAGTACTCTACAACTCACCAGGGGAAGAGTTGTGGTTATAATTTTTTGATAAGGACTTACAAACCAGATAAGGAGGATACCAACTCTACCTTATTCAACCTTGGAAGTTTGGGTGATTTCAAAATCATTAAATAGAAATAAGCTAAATCGGGATTTCTTGACCTTTTAGCTATAATTCTAAAATATCATTGAATTGTTTTCACTCTTTGCAATACCATGTTGCATTTGTTTGTCAAGGGAGGCTAAGCACAGTTACCTGATATTATAGCATCAATATCTACATTGATCAGAATTAAACAGAAATATTGAATCAATCAATCCAATTAGATTGTGCCATTATAATTAAGCTAAGTTAATTATGAAATGCTAACTTCCATATTAATCCAACAATCCTTCTTAGAAGATAATGCCCCACAAAGTGGGCACTTTTCATAAATATTGAATTGACTCCATTGGCTTACCAAGAGTTATTTTGCAATTCAGTAGAAAAGGATTGTTTTATGGTCTCATTCCTCTCCTTACAAATAAAGGAAACACTTGTTTTTATAGTGAAAATTGATGATCTTATGGTATTACCATTAAATTATTCATCTAGAGACCCTGGTGATGTTCTGGGGATCAGGTTTTCAATCCCACCATGGTAGATCATGGAATTTGATTTCAACATCTGATGATTCAATGATGACCATGACAGTGTTGTCAATTTTCAGGAAAAATCTATTTAGTTCATAAATGTCCTTTAGGGAAGGAAACTGTCATTCTTACCTGGTCTGGCCTATATGTGACTCCAGAACCACAGCAATGTGGTTGACTCTTAACTGCCTTGTGGGGAATTAGGGATGGGCAATCAATTCTGGCCTGGCCAACAACATCCACATCCCATGAATGAATAATAAACAAAATTAATATTTTATTGATTCCCACAGCTGGCTGAACAGGCTGTAGGACCTACATTTGTTCATATTGCTTATTCTAATGCTGTTCTTATGCATAACAATTTTTGTTACACAATAGACAAACTTATCATTGATTGTAACCCCACTTTTAGACTAATGGGTAATTACAAATTACTGGTTAGTCAGTCACATGGCTTTGTCTATCCACTGACAATTCGGTCAACTGCCTGGCAGGACTTTAAAGAAGAAAATACTCTTTAAGGTCCAACCATTATATTTGTCAAGGCCTGTTCATCACTGGCCCTATCTGATTCCTTATGTGTTACCACACACTCTTACACTCTCCCTGCTTTGCAGAAAGTTATAGATATAAATAGATGGCATTGTTAGCAGTTTCAATTCTGTCACCTGTACTGAATTGGATAAACTCAATATGATTGCTACAATAGATTTCAATATCACTTGACAAGCAAGGGACCCAAAAGTTTTCAACATTCAAAATAGTTAGCAACTCCAAATTACATATGCTGCTCTTTGATATGTTAAAAATAAATCAACACATATCAATTAATGGATTTTGTTTATTATTTTATAATAATATAATAAAATGCACATGATTTCTGTCACCAAGAATTGAATATCCACAAAACCCCACATTATCTAATGCAAACAGTGTTCACGGCATTATTTGTAATTATTGATTAGCAGTTGAAAATATTAGTTTTGCTTTAATGTTCAACAATACCATTACAATTCTGTTAGTTATGCCACCATTATAATTCATCTATTGACTAAATATTTTAAAGGACAATTAAAAACCATATGATACAATATTATTTATAATAATCAATGTTACCAGCATGAAGTATCGTGAGAATTAGTACTAATTTTAGTGGGATATCAAAATTCAACTAACTAAGCCATGAAATGTTTGGTGATGTGGCACATTCCAGTTCCGGTAACTTGTAGTTATTTGGAAGAGCTTTTAATGCTTTACTTGGTTGCAATTATATCTATTTCATGTTTCAAGTCTTTGACTAGTTCCTTGGTCAAGATTAAACTTCTTTTTTTCCCCTAATACCACTGATTTCATGTGCTTTAATATAAAGGTGTCAAGACTTTCAGGTTAGGGATTTCCTTAGCTCTGCAAATGAATTCTGTGCACAATGAAGTTGACCACTTTGAGATGCAAAGGTGCCCTAAGGTGTCAATCTTTTCGTAAAATTGACACCCTTGCAATGAAAAATAACTGGTCACCACTGAAAACTACTTCCAGGTTTGTGACTCTGAAGAACTGGAAGCAGTTTGCCAATCTGATATTCCCAATGCCCATTTCTGACAGGAACAATTGCCCACCACATTTCTGTAGTGAGTAACTTCCTCTTATTGATCAGAAATCAATTGTGTTTATGTGCCATGGTTCAGTCACTTGAGTTGAGTATTGTACTGTTAGTTCCAAGTGATTCAGCTGCTTACAAAGCTGTTAACACCACTGCACTGATATTGAGTTAGCTGTTCCACATGTACAGCTCTCTCTTCACATTTACAGTAGCTTTATGAGACCTCATCTTGACCTATTGCTTACTTCCTGTTCTTGATTTCTTTTCTTATTTTTTTCAACAATACTTTTGTACAGGTTTCTCTTCAGAAGGTATTAATTAAATGATGTTTTTTTATGGGCACAAGTAACACTTGACTCAATGGATCTATTTGATTGTTGGGAAGGGCATCACCCCAACGTTGGCTTTACCCTCAAAAGACATTCAGGAACAGTCCAAGGATAGGAATCAGGAGTGGGAAATCCTGGTGATCTACCCCTGCAGATCCAGAAATTCTAAGGTCCATCATAGCATTATTGTTGCTCTCCCAACAGCAAAGAGCTAATTCACCAGTCAGCTGATCAAGTATGAAAATTTCAGGGATGTTTGGCAGTGCTAGGCTCTGCAAAAACTCAGTAAGACAGAAGGTAATCTAATATTATTACTTTATGTTTTCCATCCCACTTTGGTCAATTATAGGTATTTTGCTTTAAATTTGTGATGAAAAAAATGCATTCAAAGAGCCATGTGGCAGATTCCTCAGTTAATACATTCTTACATACCTGTGCCTTTGATGATAATTTTGTTCCTGCTCATCACATCATTCTTTATCATGATTCCTGGTTCTCTCTTCCTGGCAAATACTGAAGTTCATACTTATTTAGTATTTTTGCCATTTCTCCACCAGTACTTGTGATATTATTTTGTCTTTCCCTTCATGTCCTATTCCGTTTCCAGCCTTCCTCTCCTATTGATATGCCGGTATATTATTTTATCATTTTGCCTATTAAATTAAGTTCCACAATTCACTCTTCTTTTCAGATTTAATCTCACAATAAGTAATCTTCAAGCCTTTTTTAAACTTTGGCTTGTCATCATGTTGTAGAGCATGTGTCAGCACAGCAAGGTTAGTGATTTGATATTCAGATAAAGCAAGATATTCAGATAATTTGGAATGTTGTACAGGGTATGGTAAGATAATGGATCTGTTTGGCTTTTAGACACTGTGGAACTGTTCATTATGTACTCCTTAAAGCCTTTTTGAAGGAATTTTCCTCATCAGATTCTGTTTTGTATTTTTCTCTGGTTTGAATAAGATAATGTAGCATTTTGGACCAAAAATGCAGAAAAGTAAACCAAAGCTAGATGACAAAATGGCAAAAATTTCAACTGCAACTGTATATTTGCCAGGAGAGCTTACATAGGCTGGAATGAATGTTAACCACACTGCACAGAAGATGAGCATACTAAAAGTTATGAACTTTGCTTCATTGAAATTGCCTGGCAGCTTTCTTGCCAAAAAAGCTAGCATAAAACACACACATGCTAGAATACCAATGTATCCCAATACACAGTAGAAGGCTATTGGAGACCCAACATTACATTCCAAAATAACCTTTGAATTATGATATTTTGTATATTTTGTTGGGAAAGGGGGAGCAACAACAAGCCAGATGATGCATATGAGAATTTGGATGAAAGTGCATGCACACACCATGGCCCTTTGTTGCACAGGCCCAAACCATTTCATCATATTCATTTGAGGAACAGTTGCCTTAAATGCCATGAGCACGACAATAGTTTTCCCTAGTATGCAGGACATGCAAAGGACAAACGTAATGCCAAACACTGTGTGCCGCAGTACACAAGACCAAACTGAGGGCTCACCAATAAATGTAAGTGAGCACAGAAAACAAAGTGCCAATGAAAATAGCAACAGAAAGCTTAATTCAGAGTTGTTAGCTTTGACGATGGGGGTATCTTTATAATAAAGAAATGCAGAAGCAATAATCAAAGTGATGCATGCTCCAAATAATGCCACCATCATCAGGATAATTCCCATGGTATCTTCAAAGGAGAGAAACTCAATTTCTTTCAGTATACATCTTTGGCTGTCATTGCTTGACCAGTATTCCAGGGGGCATTTCGTGCATTCTAGTGAATCTAGGAGAATGTAATCAGTGATAGATACTTGATTAGATTAGATTCCCTACAGCGTGGAAACAGGTCCTTTGGCCCAACAAGTCCACACCAACCCACCAAAGAGTAATCCACCCATTATCATTCCCCTCTAACTAATGCACCTAACACTATGGGTAATTTTAGAACAGCCAATTCACCTGACCTGCACATCTTTGGACTTGTTTAAGTTGTTTAAAGTTAAACGAACTTGTTTAAGTTAGGTTTAAGTTTAAGTTATTCTTGGAATCAAAAAACCTTGCAGTACAGAAGTAGGCTGCTCAGCCCATTATCCCTGTGCCGGCTCTTTGTAAATTGCACTCTCCGCTCTCTCGTCATTTTTCTTTACTATTACATACGTCCAACTATCTTTTGAAAGTTGAATCTGCATCCATCTGCCTATTCAGGCAGTCCATTCCAGATCAAAACTGTTCCCTGTGTAAAAATGATCATTCTCTCAATCTCTCCTCTGTTTACTTCTTTAGCCATTGCCTTAATCTGTGTCCTAACCCTCTTAACAGTGGAAACAGTTTCCCCTTATCTAATCCCTTCACATTAATATAGTTATCCTGCATTTCTCTTGTAAAAAATGCGGCACTTCTTTAAAAAATGAAATATCTTTTCATCAAATGGTAAAATGACATTTGCTGACCTGTTGCATTGGTGATTTCACCTTCAGAACATGGTATGCAGTCAAAGCAGCATGTGTGTTGTCTGTGCTGTACAGTTTTTCTTGTACCAGGTGGGCAGCTTTCACTGCATACAGACTGTGGGACCTTCATACAAAAGCAAAAATAAAATTAATATTTTTAAAATAAAAAGTAATTGGAAGGGGAAGGTGATGTAGTATTTATATTATACAATATAAATAAGGAATCTTCTTTAACTTCCAGATGCATTGGATGTGCGGCTTTGCACCACGATCAACACAAGACCTTGCATTAAAGTAATTGGTGAGTACCAACACAATGGAAAGCTCACTGAATGGTAGGGCATGAAATTATGAAGGTAGCACATTGTAAAGGAAGTGCACTTATAGATTGTGGGTAACATATAGAGATAGCCTTGGATTACAATCAATGTCATTTTAGCCTTTTTCTGAAGCAGGGATTGACATGTTCACAGACCCAGGCAGCAGTGAGATGGCTTTTTATGACACTTATTTTTGTGGTGTGGCATTTCCAGATGCCCATGATGAAAAAGGTTTTTGGAAGCTCCCATAAACATCAAAGTATTTATTTTTCACCTTTACCTTGAGAAAGGCACAATGAGCACTTCTCTTGATTTTCTACTGTGCATACCGTGCAGGAAAATATACAGAACTGTTGGAAGGGTATTCCAGGACTTTGACAGTGTGACAATGAGAAAAATTAATATATTTCAAACTAAAGGTTGGGTAGCTCAGTTTGTGATGACACCAACAGCATGGACTCAATTCTCGTACCAGCTGAGGTCCTCACCCATGAAGTTCCCACCTTTTCAACCTTGTCCCTTTCCTGAGGCATGGTGACCCTCACCACCAATTGTCTCTCTAATGAGGGAATGGGACTATGGCGACCTAATCTCTTTATTTCAAAGTCAGGATGGCACATGACTTGGATAGAAGCTTTTGTATGACTGGATCTATTATAGTGTCCTTGTAGATGGCAGAGGTCACAGATGTCGAAGTTGCTGTTATAGAAAGCATTAGGTCATGCTGTAGTATACTTTTGTGATGGTTCACAGTCTGTACCCCTAGTGGAGTGTATATCTGTTTAAGGTGGTAGATTGGGTGCTTATCAACTGTGCTGCTTTGTGAACGGGTCTTCATTATCACTATCAGAATGTTGCCTACAGATATTCAGTGCCCTCAGTTGTTTCTTGATTTAATACTGAGTGAATCGAATTTTCTGAAGACAGGCAACTGTCATAATCAGAAAGACTCAGAGATGAATGAACCATTTGGCACTTCTGGCTGAAGATGACTACAAAAGTTTCAACTAATGTGTCAGACACCCCCATCATTTTTGACTGCAAACATTTGTAGAGGTTTCTCATTTTGTTATTTCAATGTGACAGGATTGCCAAATAATGATCTGATCCATTGGTTTGGGAATTTCTAAGACCTATCAATCACTCACTGTTTCTGCTGTTTGGCACAAAAGTAATTGTGTGTTGCAGTTTCACAAGGTTGGCATCTCATTTAGAATAAAGAACATAGAATAGTACAGGCCCTTCAGCCCTCAATGTTCTGCCAGCCTTTTATCCTATTCTAAGATCAGACTAATCTACATACCCTACATTGTACTAACTTCCATGTGCCTATCCAACAGTCACTTGAATGTCCCTAATGTATCTGACTCTACTATCACTGCTGGCAGTGCATTCAACACATCCACCACTCTGTGAGTAAAGAACCTACCTCTGACTTCTCCCCTAAACCTTCCTCAAGCTATCTCAAAATTATGTCCCCTCTTAATAGACATTTCTGCCATGAGAAAAAAGTCTCTTTCTATCCATCAATTTATGCCCCTCAACATCTTGTACATCTCAATCAAGTCACCTCTCATCTTTCTTCACTCCAATGAGAAAATCCCTCGCTCCCTCAACCTTTCTTCATATGACATGCCCTTCAATCCAGGCAGCAACCTGGTAAATCTCCTCTGCACCCTCTCTAAAGCTTCCACATCTTTCCTAGAAAGAGGCAACCAGAACTGAACACAATATTCCAAGTGTGGTCTGATCAGGATTCTATAGAGCTGCAGCATAACTTCGCAGCTCTTAAACTCGATTACCCTGCTAATGAAAGCCAACACAACGTACGCCTTCTTAACAATCCTAGGTGGCAGCTTTGAGGGATCCCTCTATTCCTCCACACTGCCAAGAATCCTGCCTTTAAGCCTGTGTTCTGAATTAAATTTGACCTTCCAAAATGGATGACTTCATACTTTTCCAGGTTGAAATCTACCTGCCACCTATCAGCCCAGTTCTGCACCCTATCAATGTCTCATTGCAACCTATAACAGCCCTCTACACCATCCACAACTCCACCAACTTTTGCATCATTGGAAAACTTACTAACCCACCCTTCCACTTCCTCATCCAAGTCATTTATAAAAATCACAAAGAGCAGATGTCCCAGAACTGATCCCTGAGGAACATCACTGGTCACTGAACTCTAGGCTGAATACTTTTCATCTACCACAACCCTCTGTCTTCCATGGGCCAGCCAATTCTGTGTCCAGACAGACAGGTTTCCCTGTATCCCTTGCCTCTTTACTTTCTGAATGAGCCTACCATGGGAACCTCATCAAATGCCTTGCTAATATCCATGTACACCACATCTACTGCTCAACCCTTGTCACATCCTCAAAGAATTCAATAAGATTTGTGAGGCATGACCAACCCCTCACAAAGCTATGCTGACTATCTCGAATTAAACTATGGTTTTCCAAGTAAACATAAATCCTGTCTCTCAGAATCCTCTCCAATACTTTGCCTACCACTGATGTAAGACTGACTGGTCTGTAATTCCCAGGATTATCCCTACTTCCTTTCTTGAACAAGGGAATAACATTGGCCAACCTCCAATCATCTGGTACTACTCAAGTGGAGAGTAAGGATACAAACATCATTGCCAAACCTAGGATATATCCCATCCGGTCCAGCGGATTTATCTATCCTATCTTTTTCACAACTTTTAGTGCATCCTCCTTCCTAACACCAATCTGTTCTAGTATATCAGTCTGTTTCATGCTGTCCTCAGAAATGTCAATGTCCCTCTCAATTGTGAATACTGAAGCAGAGTATTCATTAAGAAGCTGCCCTACTTCTTCTGACTCCAGGCGCAAGTTCCCTCCACTATCCCTGACTGGCCATACTCTCTGGCTATCTTCTTGTTCCTCACATAAGTGTAGAACACCTTAGGGCTTTCCTTAAATCTACCCACTAAAGCTTTATCATGCCCCCTTCTAGCTCTCCTATGTCCATTCTTCAGTTCCTTCCTGGCCACTTTGTAACCCTGTAAAGCCCTTTCTGATCCTTGTCTCCTCAACCTTAAATAAGCTTCCTTCTTCCTCTTGACTAGATGTTCCACATCCCTTGTCACCCAAGGTTCTTTCAACTTACCATCCTTTTCTTACCTCAGTGGGACAAACTTGTCCAACACTATCAGCAGGTTCTTCCTGAATAACCTCCACATTTCTCTTGTGCATTTTCCTGAGAACATATGTTCCCAATTTAAGTGCCCCAGTTCCTGCCCAATAGGATTGTAATTCCCCCTCCCCCAATTCTTTACTTTTCCATACCATCTGCTTCTATGCCTCTCCATGAGTATAGTAAAGGTCATGGAGTTATGATCACGATCACCAAAATGTTCTCCCACTGAGATATGACACCTGTCATGGTTCATAGCCAAGCATTGCTATTCCTGGCTTGCTATCCTGCACTACTAAATGGATCAGGGTTAATTCCTTAGTTTGTTCATAATGATACCATGAGGAACATGCACTGTTTTAAGGTTATTGATTTGAATCAACACAATTCTGCTGCTGCTGTTGATGGCCCACAGCATCTTGTGGATGGCCAATTTCAGATATTAGACTTTGGAAGCAAATTCAGCAACAGTTTTCAAAAAGGAGCTAGACACATACTTGAAAGAAGGTCATTATACTGTGGAAGAGATGAACAGAGGAGGGGAACTAAATGGGCAACTTTTCAAAGAAACAACACAAATACAATGGCTCAAATGGTTTCCTGTTTGGGTAAATTATTTTGATTTCCATTACCTTTGATATGAAGAAATAGTTTTATGATATCATCTGTGAATGATCTAGCTCCTTCCACTAATAACAAAACAATTCATTGAACAAAGAAGCATTGATCTTACCTTTGTTTTGTTCCCATGCCATATAATACTATCTTCATTTATCATAAACTTATTTCCAGTTGCTGCAGATGCATCAAAATAGCCAACTGTTACATGTTCAACCAAACCATTCTGCTTCATCTGCCAGTTTATAATATCATATGATGCAGTGGGATCTCCATTTGAATCAAAATATATGTGTTCGTCAAAGCGGTTGGTAAATCTTACTTCTTTTAAATGCTGAAATAGCTTAGAGGAGTAATTAGAACGGAATGTTTAGTTACTCAAAATAATTCATGGACATGGTAATGTGTTCATTAGTCTACTGAACTAACATAATCCACTTGTAGCTTTAAAAAGTGCCTATAACAGTGGCAACAATAATTTGCATGTACATAGCACCTTTCCCAAAATGCTTCACAGAATAATTCATACCGTCATAGAGTCACACAGCATGGAAACATATCCATTGGTCCAACTCATCCGTGCCAACCAGGTTTCCCAAACTAAACTAGTCCCATTTGCCTGTATTTGGCCCACATGCCTCTAAACCTTTCCTATTCATGTACATCTCCAAAAGTCTTTTAAATGTTGTTTCTGTACCTGCCTCTACCACTTTAGCTGGCAGTTCATTCCACATACGAAACATTCTTTGTGCAAATGGTTGTGCCTTTTAAGATCCCTTTTGAAGCTTTCCCTCTCACCTTAAATGTATGCCCTCTGGTTTTGAACTCCCCTACTCTAGGAAAAGGATTTTTACTATTCACCTTATCTATTTCTGTCCTGATTTTAAAACCCTCTCCAAGTTCACCCTTTAACCTTCTATGCTCCAGGGATAAAAGTCCTAGCCTATCCAGCCTTTCAGTGTAACTCAAATTGTCTAGTCCCATTAACTTTGTCGTAAATCTTTTCTGCATCCTTGCCAATTTGGCAACCAAAACTGTAGGCAGAACTCCAAACGTGGTCTCACCAATGTCCTGTACAGCCTCAACATGATGTCCCAACTCCTATATTCAATGCTTTGACTAATAAAGGCACCCTTTTTCACCACAGTGTCAACCTGTGATGCCAGTTTCAAGGAACAATGGACGAGAATCCCTCGGTTTTTCTGTTTTATCAAAACACAAAACCTCACATTATCGAAATTAAACTTCATCGGCCACTTGTCAGCCCAGCGGCCCAACTGTTCAAGATCCTGTTGTACTCTCAAAAAACCTTCTTCACTTTCTACTGTGCCATAATTTTAAGTTGATAGGAAGGTATATGGGAGGTATCAGAGGTAGGTTCTTTACGCAGAGAGTGGTGGGCACATGGAATGCACTTCCAGCAGTGATCGTAGAGTCAGAGACATTAGGGACATTTAAGCAACTGCTGGACAAGCATATGAACGGCAGTAAATTAAGGGGTATGTAGGTTAGGTTGATCTTAGATTAAGATAAATGCTTGGCACAACATTGTGGGCCGAAGGCCCTGTGCTATGTTCTACTGTTCTATGTTCTATGTACAACCAATTTTGGAGTCATCCACAAACCTACTAATGGGTAGCAGTAAGTTGAGGGGTGCATAGATTAAATTATTTTACTTTACATTAGGATTAACCCTTGGCACAACATAGTGGGCCAAAGGGCCTGTTCCGTGCTGTACTTTTCTATGTTTTATGTTCTAATCATGATTGCTATATTCTCATCCAATATATAAATGACAAATAAAAGTGTACCTCGAACAAATCCTTGCGGAACACCACTGGTCACAGGCCTCCAATCTGAAGAACAACCCTCCACCACAACCCTCTGTCTCCTACCATCAGCCAATTTTGTGTCCAGTTGGCAAGCTGTCCCTGGATCCCATGTGATCTAACTTTACTAACCAGTATATCATGTAGAACCTCGTTGAAGGCTTTGCTTACATCCAAAATTTAACACAATTATGTAAGGAGTTAATAGATTTCTGACCAAAACAGTCTGGTTTACAGGGATGTCTTAAATGTGCAAATGGAGGTAGAAAAACAAACAGACTTAGGGAAAGAACTGCAGAGCTTAGAAACATTTTTTTTTCACAAATTTAGGCATTGTTTCTCCCTGCCTAGGTGTCTGAACACAGAATCAAAACTAGATTTCTGTGATGAAAGCCACTGTAAGTGCAAATTTTCAACTGGAATCTTATTGCCCTTCACCCCTGCCCACCTGGGGTCATTTATATTTTCTCTGGTAACCAAAAGCTTTAACTTGAGCAGGTTTCTGTTTACCATATTGTTGCTCACTCTTCAGTAGATTAATCAACTATTCACTAGTGGATATGTCTGTGTGCTTTCATTAAAAAAAAATTGAAAGAGATGCAATCCCAGCAGAAACAAATAGAGCGAATGCTGGAGAAACTCAGCAGGTCTGGCAGCACCCATGGAGAGAGAAGCAGAATCATCGGTTTGAGTCTGGTGTATCATGAGGGCCTCACAGCACCAGAGACCTTTGTTCGATTCCATCTTCGGGCAACTGTCTGTGCGAAATTTGGATATTCTCCCCATGTCTGCGTGGGTTTCTTCCAGGTGATCCAGTTTCCTCCCACAATCCAAAGATGTCAGGTTAGGTAGATTGTCCATAGTGTTCAGGGATGTGTAGGTAAGGTTGTAAATGTAGAGTACTAGGGTAGGGGCTGGGTTACTCATCGAAGCGTCGATGTGGACATGTTGGTCCAAAGGGCCTGTTTCCACACTGTAGGGACTCTATGATCCATAGCATTTTGCCAAAATTTAGATTTGAACAGAGCTCATTCCTATCCCCGTACACTGCATAGAAAATTAGGGTCAATTCTTACATCTTCATAATCTCTGAGTTGTCAACAAAATGCTAGCACCGAGCTGCCAGATCATTTAAAGCAGCACTAGCCAGATATTAATGTTTCAGCTCTCCAAAGTTAACGGAATAGAATGGTAATAGTTTGGATCCATTTTCTTTTATAGTGCCCAGACATTGACAAATGAACTTATTTATTTGTAAACGTTGAGATAAAATATTTTTTAATTATAATTTGCAATGCATCACTCTAACGATGCAAGTCAACTTGTACGGTTTATGGATCTGCATATTTAAGATAGACATTACATTACAGTGTTTGATACAAAGTTAAAAATCACACAACACCAGGATATAGTCTAACAGGTTTAATTGGAAGCACTAGCTTTCCGAGCGCTGCTCCTTCATCAGGTGGTAGTGGAGGAGCAGCGCTCAGAAAGCTAGTGCTTCCAATTAAACCTATTGGACTATAACCTGGTATTGTGTGATTTTTAACTTTGTACAGCCCAGTCTAACACCGGCATCTCCAAATCAGTGTTTGATATAACATTCATTCCTCTTACCTGCCATGGTTCGATATTGGAAACATTAGCGCAAAGATAGGCTCCCAGTAGTTCATCTTCACAAAATAGCAAACTGTGGAGTGCATGAGCTATGGCATAAACTGCTTTGTAGACATTATAGGAAACTCTCAAATGAGTTACATCAAAGAAAGAGTTCTTCACCTTTTGTAATTTTTCACGTCCAGTGCATTTCTTGGTGCGGAAGACGGAGCTGTTTCTGTTAAACGTGCAACCAAATATCGTTTCCCAGAAAACATTCACAAAATCGTTGGTGGAATGTATTGAAGGGCGTAGACTCAGAAGAAAGTCTTTAAACTTTGGGATTGCCATTTTGCGATTTGCAAATCCAATTGTTCCCCCGAGAGACTTGAAATTACCCTTTGTTGAAGGTCGTGCCGCTGTAATCCATGCTTCACTGGCTACCCACTGAATGCCAGTGATATTTTGACGGACAACTTCTTTCAGCAACGGGTAAAGGTCACCTTCGGAAGCAAAAGCCAAGATAACCTTTGCAGTCGACATTTTTATGGTGCCTACAATCTTGAGTATTCTTTCTTTGGAATATGTTCTGAGAATCGTTTCTGAGAAAGCGATACAGACTCCAGCTCGCTGGACGAGCTCGCTGAACGCTTGGATTCCATACCGACCGTACTCATTGTCCCCTCCAATGGTCCCGATCCAGGTCCAACCGAAATGTTCCACAAACTGAGCTAAAGCCTTGGCCTGAAACAAATCGCTTGGCACAGTCCTGAAAAACGTAGGGAATTCTTGTTTGTTGCTTAGACACGCACAGGTAGAGAAATAGCTGACCTGCAATGATTTGAATAAAAATAACAATAAACTCTCCATATTAAGATAGATAGCCTTATTCGTGATATGACTGATAGGGTGGAACATGTTACAAGGTGAGGTAGCTGAGGGGAAAAGCATTGATTTATTTAGTGGGAAATTAGATCAGTACATAAGGCTAGCAGGTGTTTGTATCGACCAGATGAAGCAAGGGGGAAAGAAATTTGGGTGAAGCCTAAATATTGATAGTTGAGACGAATGACCAACAATTTTGTTAAATATGATGGATAAGGTTACGTTTGCAGATACCAATAACAAAATGCATTTGATTCAAGGGAAATCACAACCTGCTTCTGAATGGAACTGAGATCAAGAGATAAGTACTTCCCTAAATAAGAGTCATAATCCCTACACTGCAGCAAGAGACCATTCGGCCCATCAAAAAGTAATCGACCCTCCAAAGAGCATCCAATCCAGATCCATCCTCCCAGTAACCCCACATGCCATTTTTACCTTGACAAACTCACCAACACCTGGACACTACAGGGGAAATTTAGCATGACCAATTCACTTGACATGCACATCTTTAGACGTGGAAGGAAACCCCCTACACACATGAGGAGAACATGCAACCTCCACATGGACAGTCGCACAAAGTTGGATCTGAATCCCTGGCACTATGAGGCACCACTGCAAACCATTTAACCACCATGCCACCTCTAGTCAAAGTTACCATTCTGACAACCGAAGTCATGGCAATGTTTTAATTATTTATCACTGGTTATTTTGGTTTTGTTTGGGCGTTTTCCATCCACAAAGAATGAAATGGCCCCTTGTGAAGGAGTGGGAATTCTATGCAATTTGATGTGTAAAGTTGGTAATCTAGGGCTTTTCCATTGATGGATAAAAACAATGACTGCAGATGCTGGAAACCAGATTTTGGATTAGTGGTGCTGGAAGAGCACAGCAGTTCGGGTGCTGCCTGAACTGCTATGCTTTTCCATTGATGGCCTAATCAATGTGAAATTAGGAGCTTTCTCCCTTATGGGCTTGCACTCCATCACCCATTGTTCCGGTCTTTGCTGTGTCCAGCCCATCCACAAGTCATAAGCCCAGGGACAGCAGTACTTACTTTATGATGTTCAGATGCGAAATAGATTACCAACAAAATCATTAGATTAGATTCCCTACAGTGTGGAAGCAGGCCTGAAAACAAAAACTATGGATACTTCAAATCAGAAACAAAAACAGGGCTTATTGGAAAAGCTCAGCAGGTCTGCCAACATTTGTGCAGAGAAATCATAAATAATGTTTTGGGTCGAGTAATCCATCAAATGTTAATTCTGATTTCTCTTCACAGATGCTGCCAAACCTGCTAAGTTTTTCCAGCAACATCCATTTTTATCGTTGATTTGAGTGCTGTTTGTAAAGTGTAATATACACCCACGCCACCCTCCCCATGAAAAATCTACCTTTGATATACCACTGTCCCCCTGCTCTCCCCACCTTCCCCTCACCTCACTCTCCTGCTGTTCCCCTGTAAGCCCTCAGCTCTCCCTATCTCCCCACACCCCACTCTCCCCATCTTCCCACCTCGCTCTCCCCCATCGCCCGTGTTGCTCTTAATGTCCAAAGTTTGAGACTGAGCCAAATTGTATGTGTAAGCACCTGTTTCAGCGCCTGCCCCACTTGTGGAATTATTCTTGTCAAAGTTTGAAATTTCAACCTACGTAATTGTGACTTTGATAAGTCATCCCTCCTCACTTTACTCAACCTATCTATAACTTCTGACACAGCTACTCAAATTATCCTCCTCCATCACGTCTCTTCTATCATCCAATCTGGTGGGAGCAATCCTAGCCTGATGCAATTTTTTTAATACATCAGGTGATAGTCAGAGAATCATTTGCAATGATGTCTTTTCCAGATGTTTCAAACATGTTTCAGATGCTTCATCTGGAGTCTCACTGAAGATATTACCTAGTATGGTGCCAAAACATCTGAAAATGAAGCTCCCAGCTCAGCGAGCAAACCTACATCTATGTTTCAGATGTTACATCTGAAGTCCTTGTCTCCTACTGATGATTATCTACATCACACCCTTTAGCAATATCATCCAGAATCATATCAGGTCCCACTTATATTCTGGTCTGTCCTAATGTGTCATTATGTTGCTTGATCCCTGCAATGATTTACTGCTGATTACCCAATAACCACTAAAGGTAAGTAGAAATTACCACCAACCAAGTACCAGAAAGGCAGAAGTCATTGTCTTTGGCCACCATTATAAATTTCTTACCCAGCTAATGACTCCATCATTTCCCAAGCAACTCTTTGAGCCCAACCTGACAACATGTATCATATTTGACATCAGAGTGAAGTTCTGAACACATATCCATTATTCCACCCACATCACCTACTTTTCCCTTTTATGTCATTACACAACTGTGTTCCGTGCCCCAGCTACTCTGCTGCTGATGCTGTTTCAATTGTTACCTTGAGTTTTGAATTTTCACGGTCTCTGATCTTCCATCCTGCAGATTGAAATCCAATATTCTGCTGCCCAATTCCAAACTTGCACAGAACTCTTCACCATTGCCCCGCGTTTGTAATCTGTTAGTGCCTCACTTTTAACACCCTCAGCTTTGTTTTCAAATCTCTGAATGTGCTTATTATTCTCTGTTTCCAGATTCAGACTAAAACATTTCAAATCTTCATGCTCTTTTTGCACATCCCCAATTCCCTTTGCATGCAGCTAAAGCTCTAGAATTTAGTTCCCAAACCTTTCACCATTCCAGCTGCTACCACCATGTTCCAAGCAATGTATACCAGCTCATAAAATTCTGCATAAAAATATAAACCTCCCACCTGCTACCTCATCCTCTTGTCAATTACTTGAAATATGCTTCTGTTGGTAATCAGCCACCTTGCCAGTTTCTCATTACCTACTTTTGATCATAATGCAAATTAGTTGCGTAACCATTCAGATTTGTTTGACTAGATCTTTTCGTGCCAGAGTCCAGAAGAAGGGTGCAGGAGTTTGGGGAGGTGGGAGAAAACTAACAGGCATAGTGGGAAATTTCAAAATGAGATTTAGACAATTCATGACATTCTCAGAATGCACATTTTTGATAATTGCAAGTGAGATTCTGGAATTCTTTACCAAAAAGATGGGGGGGGGGGGAGGGGAAGAGGGGGTTCGGGGGCGTGGGGAGTGGAATCAAAAAATTTAAAACCAAGATTGATGGATTTCTGTTAGTCAAGACTGAAACCAAGGCCATTAATAATCTGTTCTGTTTGCAAAAACTGCTTTTATTGAATTGCCTTACCATTGAAATACCAAACGATGCGACTGCCCTTGCTATGGTTATCGACTGTGATGATCCGGACTCTCCAACGATGGCTGCAATAGAAGAACCTCCCTTGCAATTAAATTCTGGAATATTTTTTTCTTGTCCATTTACCAGTGTCAGGGCTGCTTTGAGAGCCTGAGATGGTGAAGCACAGGAATCATGAATTCGATAGCCTAGTGTGATATTTGGAAGTATCTTTGAATCCTGATTAATCTCCTTTATTGCGAAAATCATGACCAGTGTCCAGCGAAATGCTCTGAGATCAAAACTGCAGGATAACAGTGATAAAATGTGCCCATAAATTTTATTGCATTAAACTTTACACAATTTGAATTGACAGTAGTAACACTGAAGGAAATGGTAGAACACAAATGACAGAGCGAGGTAATGCAACTTTATAAACCAAAGGAGACTTTGACACTTCCAAAAGGAAAGCAAAAAGATTAAAATGACTCTCAACATTGAGATACTTCAAGTTGAACATGATATCTAAACAATCACATTGGTATAGTACATGTGCACAAATTAACCTGATAACGTTAAAACTTTCTAAAATTTAACAATTTCTGGATCATAATCTGGATTCTACTGTCTGGTGACTCCCAGTGAATTTGAGAATACAAATGAATGAAACAGATTGCAAATACATATTACAGTTAAACAACACAAAGATTAATATTCAAAGTTAACAAGACATTTATTAACTGCTTTAATGAACTCAATTCTGAACTTCTAAATTAACCAGAGAGTTTAAACACAATCTCACCTGGCACACTCTGAAGGTGGTGGATGAGTTGTAAAAGACTTACTTATTTTCAATTCTTTATTATAGATGGGAAATACTCCTCCAATAATGATGTCTCCACCTTCATAGAGACCTGGCAAATAAAACTCACCGGAACGCTTACACATTGATTCATCTGCTCCCAGTAAAGGGATGACAATACAAACCACCCAGATAAACGAGTAATACATTATAATGTGTAACAAGGCACCAGAGGTCATTTGTTACAGTGTGCAAAAGAGATTAATGTGCCTTTTATAAAGTTTGATGAAGTCTACAAGGTTGATCACCCAATTTAATTATGCTGCAAAAATCTCTAGAAATCCCTAAAGAAACATGTTTTTAGTTTACAGCAATCCTTGAAAGGTGAGGGTGTATCAAACATCCACAGTCTGGTGTCTGAATCAAGGTTCTCACCTGGGATACACATGCAGAAAACCAATTAAAGCAGATCTAATATTGTCAAATAATCAGTTTTGAGAAATAATTTTGGACTGAATCTAATTAATTTTCAACAATGTTCTGCAAATCTAGTCAATTGTTTAGGAAACTCTTTTCTCCTGATTTTAAATGATGCATATTTGTTTTGACTAAGCTGTAGCACTGTGACCTCTACATCAGATAGTGGTAAACAATTTTCAGTTTCTCTGCAAACACTTATGATAAATTGAATCTAGAAATGGCGATTGTTGTGGTGGTCAAGATGCTTGAAATGAAATTCATCTTTAGAAATAACGCAAATCTGGTGACACCAAATGGCATATTCTGTTTCATTTGTTGTTCATAGGAAAGTAAAAGACTTGGTGTTGATGCAGAGATGTTATTGTGCAGGCATATAGAAGGTTTGCTAAAATGGCAGTAAGAGAGAGGAACTTAATAATATGGAAAGGTTACAATGGTTTGGTTTGTTTTTCAAAGTTCAGAGAAGGCTCACAGGAAATTCAATAAAGGTTCATAATTGTGAAGGATGTTTTTAGAGTAAAGAAGGAGAAGCTGCTTTCATTTGCAGATGGCACCCCATCTTAAAAACACATACATCAGACAATTTGAGAATGCTTCAGTCTGAGATGAAAGGTTTTTTTATACAGTGAGTTGTTATGATCTGAAAGGTGCTGCCTGAAAGTTTGGTTTAAGCAGATTCAATGGCAATTTTTAAAAGACAACTCGATGAACACTTGAAAGAAGGAAAACAATGATAATAGGAAAAGACAAAAGCAACAGGTCTAATAATGGTGCACAGACACGAATGATGGGTCAGCTTGCATTGTTCCATTCTATGACTCTTTTAGATGAATGGAGGTGCCATATTAGTATAGGATACTTCAGAAAATTATGCAATAACTGGAATTTACAAGACCTAGTGCTTGGTGGTGATATTGTAAAAGGCAGTTCATACAACTGCTACTTACTATCCCTTCAACTTCATTATCATTGCATTGTAGTAGTTTCCTCCTTCTAGTGTTAGATTGTGCAATTCTATGGCTCATTGGAGCTTTCCTCTTTTATATTACAGCATGTTTTCCTTCACCGTTAGCCTAATTATTTATATTCTTTGCTACTTGCAGGGTTAAGGAAAATCCCAAAACCTTTTATTCGTATAAAAGGAACAAGGCAACTAGAGAAAGGGTTGGCCCACTGAAGGACAAAGAAGGAAAGTTATGCGTGGAGTCAGAGAAAATAGGTGAGATTCTTAATGAGTACTTTACGTCAGTATTCACTGAGGACAGGGTCATAATAGATGTTGAGGTTAGGGATACATGTTTGATTACTCTAGGTCACATCGGCATAAGGAGGGAGGAAGTATTGAGTATTCTCAAAGGCATTAGGTGGACAAGTCCCCAGGTCTGGATGGGATTTATCCCAGTTACTGAAGGAAGCAAGACAGGAAATAACTGGGGTCTTAGCAGATATCTTTGCAACATCCTTGAACATGGGTGAGATCCTGGAGGACTGGAGAATTGCTAGTGTTGTCCCTTGTTTAAGAAGGGTAGCCGGGATAATCCAGTGAGCCTGACATCAGTGCTAGGGAAGCTGCTGGAGAAGATACTGAGGGATAGAATCTATTTACATTTTGAAGAAAATGGGCTTATCAGTCACAGGTAACATGGTTTTGTGCAGAGAAGGTCATGTCTTACCAACTTAATAGAATTCTTTGCGGAACTGACAAAGTTAATTGAGGAGGGGAGGGCTGTAGATGTCATATACATGGACTTCAGTAAAACATTTAATAAGGTTCACTATGGTAGGCTGATGGAGAAAGTAAAGTGGCTTGGGGTCCTTGGTGTACTAGCTAGATGGATAAATAACTGACTTGGTAGCAGGAGACAGAGAGTAGTCATGGAAGGGAGCTTCTCAAAATGGAGAGCTGTGACCAGTGGTGTTCCACAGGGATCCGTGTTGGGACCACTGTTGATTGTAATATACGTATATGATCTGGAGGAAGGTATAAGTGGTCTGATTAGCAAGTTTGCAGATGACACTAAGATTGGTGGAGTAATAGATAATGAAGGGGACTGTCGGAGAATGGAGCAGAATATAGATAGGTGGGAGAGTTGGGTGGAGAAATGGTAGATGGAGTTCAATCTGGGCAAATGCGAGGTGATGCATTTTGGAAGATCCAATTCAAAACTATATGGTAAATGGAAAAGCTCTGGGGAAAATTGATATACGGAGAGATCTGGTTATTCAGGTCCATTTTTCTCTGATGGTTGCAACGCAGGTCAATAGATTGTTCAAGAAAGCATATGGAATGCTTTCCTTCATTGGATGGGTATTGAGTACAAGAGTTGGCAGGTCATTTTACAGTTGTGTAGGACTTTGGTTTGGCCACATCTTAAATACTGAGTACAGTTCTGGTCACCACATTACCAAAAGAATGTGGATGCTTTGGAGATGGTGCAGAGGAGGTTCACCAGGATGTTGCCTAACATGGAGGGTGTGAGCTAGGAAGAGAGGTTGACTAGATTAGGATTATTTTCATTAGAAAGACAGAGGTTGATGGGGGACCTTTTTGAGGTCTACAAAATCATAAGAGGTATAGACAGAGTGGATAGCAAGAAGCTTTTTCCCAGAGTGGGGGACTTAATTACTAGGGGTCATAACTTCAAGGTGAGAGGGGAAAAGTTTAAGGGAGATATGCATGGAAAGTTTTTTTTTAATGCAGAGGGTGGTGGGTGCCTGGACCGCATTGCCAACGGAAGTGATAGAGATGGACACGATAGATGTATCTGGACAGACACATGAATGGGCCAGCAGCAGAGGGATACAGATCCTTAGAAAATAGGTGACAGGTTTAGATAAAGGATCTGGATTGGCTAAGGCTTAGAGTGCAAGCCTGTCCTGTGCTTTAATAGTCTTTGTTCTTTGTCAGTATTATGATTACTTTTAAACATTTTGTTGCTTAATTCACATTTCAACTTTTCTTTTATGTTCGGTGTACTGTAGTAATGTGTACAGTTCCAACTGTTACATCCCATTCTCCCGATTAATCATGTTTTTCCATCTAACTGCTCATTCATTTGCCTCTGGCAGTAATAGAAATTACTGTAATTTGCCATGAAGTTGTTACAGCTTCAAGACACACACTGTTCATCAAGATGCTCCACCCCACCCCTACAGAGGAATGCCTAAGAGGAATGGTGGCAGAACTGGCAATCTGAAATGCATCAGCATGTTTTGTTTTAACCCAGCGAATTAAGACAGGTTCACAGTTGATCAGAATTCTTTCTTAAGATATTTTAATATACAATGAAGCTATTTTATTTCTACTGTTCCAGAGTGGGAAAGACCATATGCAAAATACAGTCACAAAAATATTAATTTAATCCACGAGCAATAGAACAGTTTACAGAAAGCAATTAAGTTCTAGGGATCCAAACATTGTTGATCTTTAGGATAAACATGACATAGACAATCCATATATTTGGTTTGAAATTTTTTAAACCACATATTAGCTCATATCCTGCATACATACAGTGAACTTGTGACCATTACTATAAATTCATTACGTTGTGAGTGACACTGGGGATTGACTGTGTTCTGGTAGCACAGTAGCATTATTGTTCATTGTAATACTTTTGTGTCAGTCATTACTTTTGCTGCTGTACCAAATTTATGGCTGTTAGCTCATATGAGGTGGACATACTCATGTATTTGGTGTCAATTTGCATAAACATTATTCCTGATAATCTGACCAACTTGCCAAATTTGTAATATTCTCTCCTTGTTCCTCCATAGGCAGTACAAGATTTTCTCAAATGGATTATATTCTGTAGACCATAATCTACTAAGGTGGGGAACAGGATTGGATGACTCCTCTACCATTATGGGAGACTTGTATTCATAGATTGGCATTGGAAGAACGCAATACGTAAAATCTTGCTTGCAATTTAACTGAGGAACTGAGCAGTCGAGCAGGTCCTCTACTAGCAGATGTCAATGGTCAGGGACAGCAGCTGAAGCAATCAAATGAATTTGTGCTGTAATAAATTGTGTCTTTGGTGAGAAGAGGATGGATGAGCAGGGGAAAAATACAGACAAATGATTCCAATCCCAATGTAACCCATAGGTTTTGCTACTTACGTGTACAATCAATAGTCTGTTGTTCATCCTTAATTTTACTTTCTGTTAGTAATGATCTGATGTTGGTGGAGTAGAGAATCTTCAATGTTATAAATCTCATGTTACATTTCTGGTGTGGTCAGTGGAGTTCCAGTAATCAGTGTCAACTCAAAATGGGTAAGGTTGAAAGACATCTGGCCACAATGGAGCATATGATGAAAGAGTTAGAAGGCAATTTTCAAGACGGAGGGTGAATCTGCTGCAGGATCATTGAAAACTCAGAGACTGGTGTAGGGAATCAGACCTACAGGGCAAACAGATATAGATGCTCCCCATGTTTATTCCCTTTGCATTATGGAAGAGGGAAGCAGTACCTCTAGTCAGATATTCTACTTGCCAATGAATATGAAGATGGATGAATTTGGGAGAAGACTGAAAATAACTAATTATCCTATGATGGAAGACTAGTTTGAGGACATACAGCTGGCCACAACATTCAGAGGGTTCAATCCAAGTGATCATGTGACTTTGTGATGGAACTTCTGTTGAACAATACTAGGATGTGGTACAAATCATCAAAATGTCTGCAGTGAGTCTTTGAGGTGCCTGAGAAGGGTTTTTTGGAGACAGAAATAGATGCAGTTACAGCAGACGTTTTGTGAATACAAGCAGGCTGAGAGGAATATCTAGTTCCTATATCCCTGGTGAAATTGTTCAACCAAGTCATCCTCCTTAATTTTTACTTCTTATTGACAAGGACTGAATACCAATGGGTCACCTATCAGTCAGAGATGACAAGGTCCAAATGGAGTTCAGGAGGTGTGACAGTGACAAACCTCAACTATCTTTCTTTGAAGCACAGGATCATATATCCAGTTGATGGGGAAAGTTTGGCAGGAAAGAGGTACCATCAGAGAGATGACTACCAGGATGTAGACTTCAGGCTAAAGAGACAGGTGGAACACCTGGCAACACTCCATGTGCAGATCCAGTCCTTGCTCTCTTATTTCCACAGTAAGTCTCATGGCCAATCCTGCTCAAGATAGTCTCTAAAGAGGTTTCTGAATTGTGCCAGGGTTGGGCACTCCAATCTAGAGTGTGCTTTACAGCCATTGCCAACACAGCCATCAGGCACAGAAAACCCATCCAGTTTAATGGTCTCATCATACATTAAACTAGTTTGGCCCAACGTCAAGAACCAGATTGGAGGGAGTTGACGATGGGTGTGTAGGGAGTGTGGGGTAAGTGTGGTGGTATTAAGGTGCTCTCAAGAAGATACTTAGTCTTATGTAGAATAATTGGGTCTCACCCCACAGTGAACATGAAATTTAGGCAAGGTTGAAGCACCATGCCTAACTGACACAAAAGCAGAGATGCAAACCACTACCAGGTTTTTCCATGTGTATCTGCCTCAAATTCACAGGATTATTGATGTCTCTTCCTTCACCTGGGTCTCTGCTTCAAAGGAGTTAGATATTCCGTAGCATGGCTATACCAGGCTCTCCATATCCATTTTCAGTCACACTTTGTATAGCTGGGGTTTTGGGTATATTATGATTTGATCACTATAACAGTGAAGTAAGAAGTACCCATGGTGTTGACGTCAAACAGGTATAACTCATTCTTCCCAACAGCTTCAAGTGTTATTGGCAGTTCTTGATCAAGCTGGACACCAAGTGACAGAAAAAATGGCTACTTTAATCAGTGACTAGTGTTACAGTCCTGGGATAGCTACTGATATTGATAAATAGTGGTAGAATTGTCAGAGGTGTAATTTGGCAAAGCAAGGAAATGGCATCATCCCAGCAATAGCTCCCTGGTCATCAAGGACATTCTCATATCCATGGATATGTTCAGGTTAACGCAAGCCATTCCCATTCATGAGCAAAAGAATTCAACTGTAGCCAGAACATTAAAGTGTGATTGTTTTGTTTACTTTGGTGTTCCATGTCAGAATTTCAATGAGCTGGAACACAAGATCCTACAGGAGTCTTGCGAGGTACAGGTATATGGCATTGACAAGGGCTGCACCACCTTTTAACATCCATATTGTAATAGACAGTGTTAATGGTTTATCTGTATTATGCATGGCTCATGCGTGTACACAAAACTGCTCTGAGTACCTACCAGAACTGGTTTATTTTTATATTAGCACCCCATACTAATGCATGTGCTATTCTCCATACTATCTCTTCTTTAGATAAGAGCTAGTCTTTCCTGTGGTCATCTTTTTGTATTCACTATGCCTTTTGATGGGGATGGCCAGTTCAATGAATGGATAGCCAAGTATTCTATGAGGCTAAGCTCGGCATTCAAGAAGATGTCCAAGATCACTGAGAGAGAAGGGCTGTGAACAAAGGCATCGAACAATCACAAGACCAATGGACTGACCTTCTAATTGATGCAGACTACTTCTCCAAATTCAAGGGTTAGCATCAGATACAGGGTGTGTAAAACCCTGAATCCCACAGAGTTAGCAAGCAGCTAAACATGAATTGCCACACCTATGTTATTGAATCAATAGCCAGGAAGATCAATCTCAGATTTGGTTCACAAACGAAGGAGAGCTGTTTGAAGTCAGAAGTCTGGTGGATGGTGCAAAGCAAGCAGCTCATTCAGCAATGTTATGAAACATGAATTGTATTCTGAACCAGACCAGACCCTCGAAAAATATTTTAAGAGGACAGCATAGATTAGATGATTACATTAGATTACTTACAGTGTGGAAACAGGCCCTTCGGCCCAACAAGTCAAACTGTTTGTAATTAAATCTTCCAAAACACACCGCTTGGTAAAAAGAAAACTTCAGACACAGATTCTCACATGCAGTTCTCCAACCCAGGAGGTAAAAAGAAGCATGAAGAGAAAATTCAGAGACAGTAGCAACCAGAAGACATTTACTGAAACCTCCAACTGTGTTGAGACTCCAATAGCTTCTGATGCTACTGAAAAACCAAAACCCAGAAATCTTAATCTGTGATAGCTGGCCACACCCATAAAGGCTGTTAAAAAAAACAAGGCCTCTAAAACTGTTCACTCAAGTGGTCTTCAGTAGCCAGCTTGTCACCTCTGCCTTACAACTTCTCTTTAAAACAAAAGGAGAAAATAACCTCTTAAAGTGACAGAATCATCACACGTGTCAAGCTTGATTGCTGCAGTGAAGTGGTTTGATAATGATATGAAGTCTAGGCTTAACCCGTGAGTTGTGAAGCCAGTGGATGCATTGGAGGCCTACTCACATTCTGGGAAATAGCACAGGGAGGATCTTACAGAAAGCAGATCCCAAAGGAACAACTGCAGCCGATCATAAGACTCCTGGAGCACTGAGTGACCTAGACCCTTGCGTGGATGGTGCACCACAGCGAATGAATCCCATGGGATGTAGCAGTGCAGATAAGAGGTTGAGAACATTTTCTCAAGCAAATGCTGGATATTACCCCAACACGAATCATTTGCTCAGTCCAATAATAAGAAGAAAATGCTGCTATTAATATGGACTGGAACAATCTTGCGATCATGGCTCAATTAAACCTGTTAATTATGCAACAGTTTAGAACACAGTCACTACATGCCATGTGTAATTGGCAGGATGGCAATTTTCATGCAGGGAAGTGTATAATGGGATTTCCAGCAGCAAATGGTAATCATGATAAAGGAAATTGAGCCAGGGTGCTGAACAGTTAACAGGTCCTCCACCAGATGTGGTGATAGTGAGTGATGACAGCTGAGAAGAAAATGTTATTTGTGGAAAGAGAGTTGATGAAAAGATGGAGCACATGGACAAAGGGTTCCTGAGCTCAATGTAATTCACATGTTTTGTTCCATGTACATACTGCAAATGGTTCTTTGTTTATAAGATTAGATTCCCTATAGTATGGAAACAGGCTCTTTGGCCCAACCAGTCCACACCGACCCTCCGAAGAGTATCCCACCCAGACCCATTTCCCTCTGACTAAACCCACCCATACCCCTAATCTAACACTATGGGCAATTTAGCATGGCCAATTCACCTGACCTGTGCATCTTTGGACTGTGGGAGGAAACCGAAGCACTTTAATTTCCCTTCCTATTTGTGATGATCTGATACCAGTGGAATAAATCAATCACTTCTTAATCGTTGCGTCATCCATGTGGTCAAATCTCATGTTACAGTTGGATTGTTCCTCATTTCCAGCTCATTTTATCATCTAACTGATTAAATATATTGCCATATTCAGAAATATATAGAAACATCTCAGTTAACCAGAGCTACACATTACATTTTCTACTGCTATTTCAAATTCCATATTCTTCAGTGGATCTAAATTGCTATTTTACTATTTGTGTGTTTCATGTTGTTTTCCCAATAATGTTACTTTTTTTATCTATCTTTGTCAGTTCACATTAAACATAAAGTAATTGCAATAATAATCAGACATTCACATTTTACTTATCTTTCCTCATCAATATACAACTATGAGAGAAATAGACACTGAAAGAGACTTCAAATTATCATTTCAAAAAAGAGCAAATTGACTTTTTGAAATCAAAGAGTTGTATGATTTTGAGTGTGGGTTGCATTTGGTTAATCAAACAAGAGGAATGTTACAATTTATCAAACCAGTCCCACTTTTCCACAGGCATGTTGAAGATGAGGCATTTGTGCAGGTCAAAGTGTAATTCCAATTTCAAACTGACTAATGTCACAGGAATAAAGACATTTGATTTAACCACAATAAACACTTGTAAAATAATTATCCTCTAGATAATTTTCAGGAAAACTATAGGTTAGAATTTGACTTTTTACAGATCAATTCTTATGAATATTAGTTTGTATACTATCAAAGGTGCCGCAGAAAAGCTGCTTTAATGCAATGCTAAAACATTGGTGCACATTTTTCAAGTCAGGTAATGGATATTACCAATGTAGGAATTTACTGAATGCACATTATTCACATGCAGAACTTACAAAGAAAACCAAAGAAAGTGATGTAGTATTTCATGCAATCACAAGTTTAATATTGAAAGAATTCACATAAAAAGACAGGAACAGGACTAAGTCATTCACCCTATTCATAATCTTTCTCATTCAATTAGATTATTGCTCATCTGTATCTTCAGTCAAGTATTTGCCTTTTTCTCAGAACCTAACAAAATTGATCAGTCACAGCTTTTACATATCAGATTCAAGACATTTTGATGAGGCATTTCCAGATTTCTCCCACTTGTTGTGTGGAAAAATGCTTCCTGCTTTCATACCTGAGTAGCTTTGCCCCCAATTATAAAGTTATGCCTGAGCCTCCATGTTTCCACTGGAAGAATTAGTTTGCCACTATGCATATATTCACCTCCTTTTTGTCATTTTAAATATTTCAGTTGGATCATTCTTTTTGAGGTGGATAAAGGGAGGGAAAATGCAGGCTGGAAAACAGGGTTACAACAAGAAATAGATAATCCAGGATAGTCAAATGGAGCAGACCAGAATGGTTGAATGGCCTCCTCCTGCTCCTAAATTGTGCAATTCTATGTTAATGTTCTGGTAAAATTGAGATGTAAGCCAATTACATGAAACCAGATACCACAATTTAATCATTTTAACTCTGTTGTTGCTTGGATAAAACAAGGAAACTGTTACACAGCTGTAAAGAAGAGGAAAGATGAGGAGTTTCTTTCATTTCAAGTGACTTTGTGTATCAAATGTTTCTTTGTATTCTTCTCTGGTTGTAGTAGGATAATGTAACATTTAGGAACAAAAATGCAGACAAGTAGACCAAAACTGGATGCCAGAATGGCAAACACTTCTACAGCCACCATGTATTTGCCAGGAGAACTTAGATAAGCAGGAATGAATGTTATCCAAACTGCACAGAATATAAGCATGCTAAAAGTAATACATTGAGCTTCATTGAAATTATCTGGCAGTCTACGGACTAAAAAGGCAACCGCAAAACAAACACAAGACAAAAATCCTACATAACCAAGAACCAAATAAAAGGCTGTCACAGACCCAACATCACATTCTAAAATAATAATATCTTTAAAATAATTCACATTTTTCAGTGGATAGGGTGGTGATGTAATTAGCCAGACCATGCATATTAGACATTGTATAAATGTAAGGATGAAAATGGCCAGACGTTGTTGTACTGGCCCAAACCACTTCATCATGTTATTATTAGGAAGGGTTGTATTAAAGGCCATCATTACAACCAAGGTTTTGCCCAAAACACAGGAAATGCAGAGAACAAAAGTAATACCAAACATGGTGTGGCGTAACATGCAAGACCAGTTTGAAGGTTTTCCAATGAATGTTATTGAGCAGAGAAAGCACAGCACTAAAGCAAAAAGAAGCAGAAAGCTTAATTCTGCATTGTTGGCTTTAACAATGGGAGTGTTGATATGAACACAGAAAATTACGGTTACAGACACAGTGAAGCCAGTTCCAAGTAATGCCAGTGTCACTAAAACGATCCCCATGATCTCCTCAAAGGAGAGAAATTCAGTCATCTTCGGTATGCATTGGTTTCGCTGTTCATTTGGCCAATAATCCCAAGGACATTTTAGGCACGTTATTGAATCTATTTAAAATAAGCACAAGTACATGAAATAAAGTTTTTTCTAAAAATTAAAATGATATAAATAAGTTAAAATGCATGAATAGTTAAGTACATATGTGGGTTTATGTATTTATATACCTGTAATATTACTGATCTCCCCTTCAGCACACTCTACACAATCAAAACAGCAAATAGGCTGCCCTTTTCTGGCAGCTTTCCTTGTTCCAGGTTTACAACTTTCAGAGCAAATTGCCTGTGGTACCTTATGTAAATGAGATTAATAAATGTTTAGAGCTTTGCACGATCTAAAGTTTGGTCTAGAGATGAAAAGCACAGACTAATGTCACAAAAGTCACAAATGTCCTTGAGATCAAAGCTTGATTTAGATTTGTAGTGTCTCCACCAAAAAGGTGGCTGCGAACATCCAGTTAAATGATATACAAATGTAAGGGAGCTACCAGATGACCTATATTGGAAACAAACACAGAAAATGCTGGAAAAACCCAGGAGGTCTGGCAGATTCTATGGAGATAGAAACAATAATTTACGTTCTTCCAATGCAGATTCATAGCAACTCAAGTTCTCTCTCCATAGATGCTTCCAGATCTGTTGAGCTTCTCCAGTATTTTGTGGGTTTATTTCAGATTTCCAATATCCAAAGTATTTTGTTTTTGTTTGAGCTATGATAGGAAGATTCTTCTGTGAATTACATAAGTCATTGGTATTTATTTATTCACAGGATGTGGGTATTATTGGAAATTAATCTTTGCAGAGTTACTGGTGGCAACTGAATAGCTATCTAGGCTATTTCACAGAATAGTTATGACTCAAACACACTACTGTGGATCTGGAGTCAGGCCACACAGCATATTTTCTTCCCTACAGAATAATAGGTAACCAGTTTGATTTGTTATAAGAATTTATAGAAATTTCATGCCAGATTTTTTAAATTAACTGAATTTAAAATTGCCAACAGCCATATTGCTATTTAAATGCACCATAACATTAGTAGTTCAGGGTTCTGCATTACTAGCAAAAGTATTTTAATCTGATTCCTCATAGTAATTGCTATTGTCTTATTCCATTTGCGCCACCCTCACAGAATAGCCATTGTAAATGTGAGGGTGTACATGAAGATTAATTGGACAAGAAGCTGTATTTTTATTGCCTTCCCTGCCTCATCAATGGTTATTTATTGAGAACTAGTTTATCTGACCTGAAAGATCAAAAAGAAAGATATCAAAACAATAAATTTTAAATTACCTTTCTTCGCCCATCACTCCAAACAACTGATTCTTCATTAATAGAGAATTCTTCACCTGGAGTTGCAGATCCATCATAATATCCTACTGTTACTACATCAGTGCCATCCCCAGTGCTTTGCCAATTTACAATGTCATACTTTGGAATGGGATCCCCATTTTCATTGAAGTGCACCGTTTCTCCAGTCATAGTGGTGAAATTGACCATTTTCAAGTATTGCAAAAGCTTTAAGAGAAAACAATTGAAATAGCATGAACTGCAAAAAAGAAACAACTATTTGAACCTTATTTTCTGTCCTACCATGAATATAATTGGAACACAGTAAGATTTTGTTTCAACTGTAAAATAGTTTCAATACCTGTTGTGATTGAAAATTGGACAGATTGTCACATGTATTATTCCAGGATGCCTTGTCCACAGTGTTACATCTGAGCATGTGGTGCAGAGCATGAGCTATAGCATGTGTTGCCTTGTACACATTATATGTAACTCTCAACTGAGATGTGTCAGTATAGATATTTTTAATGGTTTGCAAACTCTCTTGGCCTGTACATTCAGAAGTTTCTTCTGTTCCATTTGCCTGATTCCCTGCCAAGCTTAGATGACAATTGAAGGTTGTTTCCCAAAATTCTTTGAGTAAACTATTTCCTGGGTTTGCAGAAGGGTGTGCTTGGTACAGAAATGCCTTAAAACCACGGATGTTTGCTTGAGGAATTGAAATTCCTAATGCTCCAGTCAGAAACCTTCGGCTTTCTTTCAAGGGAAGAATTGTTGTGGAAATCCAAGCTTCACTTCCTATCCATTGAATGCCTTTGATGTTTTGTCTTGCAATCTCCTTTAGCAAAATTTCCATATCACCTTTAGCAATAAAGGCCACAATAACTTTTGTGTTTGCTTCCTTCACAACATTAATAGTTCTGAGTAACTTTTCTCTAGGGTATGTTCTGCAAAAGGACTCAGAAAAGGCAATACAAACTCCCAACTGCTGGACAGCTTCTGTGAACGCTTGCATCCCAAAGTTTCCATAGTCATTGTCACTCTTGATTGTTCCAATCCAATTCCATCCAAAATGTTTCACTAGTTGAGCCAATGCCCTCGCCTGAAAGTAATCACTGGGTATTGTTCTGAAAAATGATGGATGTTCTTTTTTGTTGCTCAAACAACTACAGGTTGAAAAATAACTGACCTGTTGGAAATCAGAATTGTAAAAACAATAATTAGAAAACAAAAAGATAGGCCTCCTGATGAGTCAGTTATTAACTCCTTTGGTCTATTAACGATATCTAAGGTATCAAATGAAGGGGGTAGCTGTCTCCACCTTCATTACTGAGTGCTTCTTTCATTGATTTCAGCTGTTATGACAGCCAAGATAATGAATCTAGGCAATAAATATTACTCAGGGACCCATGCTGGAAATTGACTGCATTTGAATGTTGATGAGAACAGGTATTAATAAATCTGACATTGTGTCACCATAAAAGACTGAATTAAAGTCACAGCCAAGGTTCAAAGGTTGAAAATGTTCACTTGAGGGTGTTGACACACACCAATGTTATTACTAGTCCTTCCTACATGGGCTAATCTTTAAAGTTGCTCTGATCTTAAAAGATAGTTGAGAGTTTGAACATTTTTATATTTGAATATAACAATATGCATAGAGGTTAGAACATGGAAAAAAGGTGCAAGAATTGACCTTTTAACCCTTGAGCCTCCTCTGCCATTCAATATGATTCTGCTGACCATTCAACTCAGTCCCCTGTTTTCCCTTATCCTTTAATTACTTTAGCCTGAAGAATTATATCTAGCTCTTCCTTGGAAATATTCTCCCTTTTTTTGCCTTCAACTGCTTTCTGTGGCAAAGAATTCCACAGGGTCACCACTCTGTAGGTGGAGAAATCTTTCCTCATCTCAGTCTTAAATGACCTACCCTGTCTCAGCCATGATCTGGAATCTCCAATCATTGGAAACATCCATCCTGCTTTTGTTTGTCTCGTCCTGTTAGAAATTGACAGGTTTCTATGAGATATCCATCATTCTTTGCAACTCCAATGACCATATTCGGATTCAATCCAGTCTCCCTTCACATGTCAGTCCTACTATCCCAGATATCAGTCCATTTGCAACACAATTAACACTCAGACAGTAGGACATTGGAAAGGTAATTAATCTTAATAACAATCAGCTAGGTTATACATTTACTTCATACCTCATCAAATATGGTGCTTGGTGGCACGTGTGTGGTATTGATCTGTCACCATGGGCAGTAATCATAAGAACCTATGTCATAATTGAGGCAAGTCCACAGCATCTCAGACAAAATTTTTTGGCAGTGAAGATATGCGAGAAAGATGAAATGTAACCGAGCCATTAACAACAAATGATAAACTGCAAATATACATTGAGACCCTTCTGAATATCAAATGGACATGAGAACAAAAAAGGGCAAACAAAATTTGAAGAAATTATTGTTGAATATTTGAAACTGAGAACAGACAAGAGCGGTTTCAAAACTTTATGATCCAATCTCAAAGAGACTTCTGAACAATACTTCTAGATCAGCAAAATTTAATCTGTCTTTCTTATTCAAAAACACATCAATTTCAAATGCCTGGTCGAGTGCCAATAGTTAATAATAACGAATAATGATTAAAGGATATGGTCATTTCATTATAAATACCACAACAATAGCAAATCAGTGAATGAAATTGAAATGTTAAATTCCATTCTTCTCTTCAATCTAATCACCTTTCATTACAGATTTTCACTGTTTACCTGTGGAGATTTTATTGTAAATTTCAAATTAGGTTAAATTTATGTTGATTCAATCAACCTCATTACAGTTTATTAATCAAAGTATAGAAAACGAAAAAGGGAAGTAATGATAGAACTGTGCATAATAATACACAACAGCTGAAGTATTGTATATAGTTTTGCTCATTATAAAATGACAAGGATGCACAGTAGAGGGGTGTATAAGAAACTCACCAGAATGATGTCTGGGCAGGAGTGATACATCAATAAACACAGATTAGATCGGATAGGATTGTTTTCCATACACTGGTGTGTGGGGCGCCGCTCCTTCATCAGGTGGTTGTGGAGGACACAATTGTAAGGCAAAACTTTACAGTGTGATGTAACTGAGGTTATACATTGAAAAATACCTTGATTGTCTGTTGAGTCTTTCATCTGTTCGAATACCATGATAGTTTCACACGATAGGGACAAACTTTTCCCCTTAGTGGAGGGCTCATGAGCGAGGGGTTACAGTATTAATGTGAGGAGCAGGACAGTTCAAGGGAATTTGAAGGTTGCATTTTCTGGTGTTAGGAACTCACTGCCTAAAAGGCTGGTAGAGACAGGACCGCTTGAGACATTTAAGAACTACTTAGATGAACATCTGAAACGCCATACAAGGCTACAAGCCAAGTGTTGGAAAATTTTATTAGAATAGATGGATTATTGATATTGGAAGCGGACTCGAAGAACCGAAAGATATCTTTCTCTGCTGTTAAACCTTGATGACCCTATGCTTTAGTTTTGGAGATGCAGGTTTTGGACTGTGGTATACGAAGTTAAAGATAACGCAACACCAGGTCGCAGTCCAACAGGTTCATTTAGAAGCCTAGCTTTGGGAGCGCTGCTCCTTCGTCAGGTGGTTATTTCTATGCTATGGGAACTTCTCAATGTTGCGCTGTTATAATACTCGATGTAGTTCACTTACCATGGGGATTCTGAAAGGGCTTAATAGCCTTGAAACTGCAGCGGACTGTGAGGATCCTGAATCAGCAACAATGGCATTTACATTCCTACAGTCATCCTCTGAAACAGCGTCCCTTCGCCCATCTAAAATCTCTAAGGCTGCCTTAATAGACAAGGACGGCATGCCACACGAATCATAAATCTGGTAACCCAGTGTAAGGTTCGGGAGCAGAGTAGGGTTCCTGTTTATTTCTTCAATTGCGAACAACATCGCCTGCACAAAGCGAAATTCTCTGAAATCAAACCTACAAAAAAAATACAATATTGGCAGAACGGGAAAGAAATCACATTAGCATTTGACCAATAAGTGATTTAGAGACATGCAATTGTACTGTTAAATACAGTAGTTCTTAATAAACTTATCAATACAGAAACAGACTGTCGGCGGGCGCACAAAAAAAAACTTCCCTTTCAACTCCTCGAATCCATACTTGCATAATGGTCGTCGCAATTGAAGGACATTCTTTTTCGCTACAATTTGAGATATAATTCCAAATGCAAACAGGCTCAATGATGCACCCACCAGACACAAACATCACATCACAGAATTATTTAAGGAAATTTTGTTCATTGCAAAATGCAACTAACGTTTTACATTCTACTGCCTCGGGCTGCCTTGCAAATGATACTTTCCGATATTCTACGTTGGAGTGCAGGCTAAAAATTCCGCCCAAAACAATGTCTCCAGCCTTGAATAAACTGAGTAAGTCGAATTTCTCCCACTGTTTGCAGACTGGCTGATAGCCTGCCCATACAGGTGTTAGCAGGGTGAACAAAGCCCAAAGCAAAACCATCCTTTATCAGCAAGTCACCGTGATTGGAAATTCCCAGCAAGTGCCTTTATATACAGTTTCATCTCACCGCTTTTCCATTTCTTTCAGTTAGAATTGACTCCGCGTGAAGGAAATGTCTAACAACTGCCTCAAAACCCACAAAGGAACTATCACACGGGCAAGTGGTGACATGTCCTAAGCTCCAGAGAAACATTGAGATCACTGGGACCTTGTTCAGAGGAAATTTGTGGTGTACTAAGGTGATCATGGTGTGTGGACTGATGCTTGGATATGGAGCTACTTGAATGGAATTTTCCAATGGCTGTCTCAGGCAGCGTCGACTAATTCCTCTCTGTCTGCAACATTCTGTCATTAATGCGGAACAGAACGGGGAGAACTTTACCTAGGATTTAGCAGTTAACAGATTAAATATTTTCGTGTATTGTAACAGTGACTGCAGGTCAAAAAAAACTTCATTGGCTATAAAGCGCTCTGGAACCTGGTTATGTCGTTAATGTCCTTATAAAACGCACACGCACTAATACATCCAAGGGGTGAATTTGCATTTGCAGATTTGTATTTGCAGATACATTCTATTTTGTTTTTTAAAAAGACACACAATCTGTAGACATGCAGTCCATGTGACATTTTATAAAGTCCTACTTTGGAAATAATACCAGTCAAGGTTGGAACACAGGCAGACTCTAATCTCACATCTTAATGTATTGTCTGAGCTGAGATATCATTTTTTTAACGTATAAAACCTTAAGTTATCTCGGGAATGCAACATGGAAGAAGTTCTGGGATTTACATATTAATGAAACGAAACCTGCAATTCATTCGAAGTGATTAAAGACTTAACAGCCATCTCGGTCTGTTCAATACATCGCATCAGTTCTATATATAAACTATGTGACCCATGATCCTGCCCACGAGCTGCCTGTCGAAGGAAAAGCGCTCCGAAAGCTTGTATTTCCAAATAAACCAGTTGGACTATAAACTGGTGTGTGATTTTTTAACTTACTTCAGAACGGTCAGTCCAATTTTGAAGAACTGGAGTCGAAACGTTAATGCTGTTTTCTCTCTCTATAGATGCTGCCTGACCTTCTGAATCTCTGTAGCAATTTCTGTTTCTGTTTATTTCAGATCTCCAGCATCCGCAATTCTTTATGTTGTTTTATATCAGCTGAATTTGACGCATTCATAACAATTGTTATGCAATTCAATGGCCTGTCTCATCAATAGCAATTGTACAGAGCTTCAAACAAGGGAACAGCGCTCCAGCAACATAATCATGGGAGAATCAACTAAAAACTCTGCGTGGTTTTCAGGTGTTGCCACAGACACTATACGATCGTTTTAGAGTTTGGAGTGGGGGGGGGGGGGGGGGTGGAAACGGAAGGCAGTTTAGCCAGGAGCCTTTGTAAGAAGATGGTACAAATATGTTCCTAGATTCGATCTTGCAAATGAAGAGACAATACAGAAACGGAAATGCTCAATATAGATGAAAGGAATGGATGGTAGAAGTTGTCAGCTCTTCTATATTGCGAAGGAAAGTAAAGATGGAATAGTAAATGCCCAACTCATAATTTTCCGATCCCGGATGACACAGGAGCACTGATACGCGACTATAACATTTCACATGTTACACTTCTGCTGAAATAAAAACAAGTGGGGGGATAAACCGTACAATTTCAGGCCAGTCACCTGAAAGTCGGTGTTGCCGGGAACTCACAGACAATAATTCAAAATTAGTTGCTATTTGGAACAATTCCGGTTGAGTAAATGACAGCAAGTATGGGTTAATTAAAAATAATTTTAACACAGTTATTTGATTACGAAATTCGCATTTTTAAATAAAACTCAACTGGCTTGGATGGTTTTGTTGTAAGAGATGAAAAGGACGCTTCGCGAGGTATTTTGTGTGTGTATAATCAATGCTAGCAACAGAAAATGACGTTTTGGACGGCGCTGAGGTAAACATTATGCATCATGTATTTCCGACATTTGATAACATATTACATAACAAAACTGGATTAAGAGGTTGGTGACAGTATACATACAAGATTGTTGGCGGGAGAAAGGAAGTGTGCTGCATCCTTTACTGTGTATATTCATAACTCGCACTTTAGGTCATCAGAGTTAGATAGTCAAATCATGGGGTGGAGTTGCGTGGAAGTGTGTTTGGCAGTTGGGTGTATATGTGTGTGCAAGCTTGGTGAAATGTGTGTGTGTGTGTGAGTGTGATGGGGTATGTATGAGGAGGTGCGTGTGTCGGTGTGCATATGAGAGAGAGAAGGGGCCTGCATGGATGTATATGTAGACTTGCGTGTGTGCGCATGTATATCATGCAGTGGGCTCACCTGTGGTGTGACATGAACCCAAGGTCATGGCTGAGGCCATTCCCATGGGTACTGAGCTTTGCTATCAGCTTCTGTCCAGCCTTTATTGTCCAGTACTTCCCGGGAGCTGAACGACTACACCTTATTCTTCACAGCCTTCAACACATTATCGATGAGGATGAACACTTCACTAAGACCTTCCTGGAGCCTCCATCTCTCACTTTTAAACAACCACCAAACCTTAAACATGCCATGATTCACAGCAAACTGCCCAGACTTTGTATAACACTGTACAACTTTGCCACAGCAGCTGCTACAAGAGGTGTCAGAGTATCAACACTTTTAACACCATTACACATGGGGACATCTCCCACCACATATGCGGCAAGAACTCATGTGACTCAGCCAACCTTATCTATCTCACAAACTGCAAGTCAGGATGCCCTGAGGCATGATACATTGGCGAGACCCAGCAGACGCTAAGACAATGGATGAACTGCACAACAGCAGGAGTGCTTGCTCCTGGTTGGGGAACACTTCAGCGGTCCGGGACATTCAGCCACAGACCTTTGGATGAACATCCTCCAAGTCGGACTTTGGGACAAGCAATAGTGGCTGAGCAGAAGCTGATAGCAAAGTTCGGTAACCATGGGAATGACCTCAACTGGGACCTTGGGTTCATGTCACAGTACAGGTTAACCCCCCCCCCCCACACACGCACACACACTCCGATATAGTCACACACCCACGCAGATTCTCTCTCATACGCACACCCTCCCCACACTTACACTGACATATATACCCTCTCACAGACACATACCCCATCACACTCATACACACACTTATGCAAGCTTACACACACACACTCTCTCTCTATCACATGCATTCACACCCACAAATGCACACTCAATCTGTCGCTCCTATATGTGCACACATAGAAGCTTATGGGGTGAATTTGTTTTAGCAGAATTACATTTTATTTTGCTCAAAACCTACATGAATTCATGTAAAACTCTGTAAAATTATACAGAGGGTTTGTCAATCTGAGATGGCATTGGGACACCGACAGACTTCACACCTATTGTTTAAAAACTTGAGCTGTCTTGAGAATGTAATTTTAAAGAAGCTCTGGGATTTACATATCAAAGAACACAACCAGCATATCCCACTATAAAAAAATGAAAGTTTTAATCTAAGATTGTTTTACTGCAACACATCTCCATGACACTGGACTCCTTTGGCTATAAATTCTGTGAACATGATCTTATTCTCCACAACCACTGATGAAGGAGCAGCACTCCAAAAGCCAGTGCTTCCAAATAACTATAACCTGGTGTTGTGTGATTTTTAACTTTGTCCACCCAGTCCAACACCAGAACTTCCAAGAATGGGGTTTTTAAGAGTCATGAGGGTGCAATGGGACGGGATCCACAGTTAGTCATTGGCCTAGACTGAAAATGGGGCAATACCAGGATAAGTATTCAGGTAAGTATCATACAGCAGGCCCACGTATCCAACATTGAGATGTGCTTTCGAGATGGTTTTGGAAGGGAGTGCAAAACTGTCTATTCTAAGTTTAACATTCCCAGTTAATTATCTGAATGTACGCTGACCAGGATTCATGAAGAGTCCTGATATATGATAACAATACACATTGCAATGACCTCTTACGCTGTTACTGAATCAAAATTCTGCAACAGCTTCAACACAGCACAGAATAGACAGGTGTTTGATGCAAATAGTTCACCACCACCATGAGATTAAGTTAACAATCACATAACACCAGGTTATAGTCCAACAGATTTATCTGGAATCATTAGTTTCTGAGGCGGTGCCTCTTCATCCGGTGATTGTGGAACAGGACCAGAAGACACAGAATGTATAGCAAAAGGGTCACAGTGTCACGGAGTTGTAACAATATATTAAACAAACTTAGATTAAGTCTTGCATCTTTTAGGATGGGATATGCTGGTTTAGGCTCTCTAGTTTGTAAATTTGAAAAGACCTTTGAAGTTATATTCTCAAAGTGGCTTCAGTTTATCTAACAATAGGTGTTTTCTTAGCTCAGACAATGCATTAAAGGTGTGAACTTAAAGTCTGTTCCAATGTTGAATCAGTTTTATTTCTAAAGTGGGACTTTCAGATTCCTACATGATTTATGAAGTTCTCTAAAACATTTGAAGTGGTAGTGGAAACCGTGTCAATAATAAAATTCAGAACAGAATTCCATAAGTACTCAAAGTGGAGAAAACTTTCACAATTACCAAAAAGGAGCACGGAAATTGGCTTTAAAAGACTGATGGGGTGCATTCATCCAAATAACCTTCCTCTGCATTGTGTTATTGTATGATTAATTGGAAATTTAGTAATATGATTAATGCAATGGTTGAATATATTTTTTAATAATTTCTGGCATGTGGGCATTAATAGCAAGGTCATCATTATTTCACCATGGCACATTATACTTGAGATGTCGGTGGTAAATCATCCTCCCAAAGTACTGTGCTCCTAATGGTACAGCAACAGATAGCCTGCACTGTCAGACAAACCTCTAAGTTTGTGAAGTAACAGTAAAGGAGCAACAATATATTTCCAAAGTACTGAATGATGCATTAGGAAAGCATATGCCTTACTCAGTGAGTGGTTAGAATATGGAATGCAGTCATTAATAGAGATGGTGGCAAATACATTCATGGCTTCTGAAAGAAATTAGATAAGCACTCTAAGATATGTGTGGTTAGGCGGAAACAGGGAAGCTACTTTGCTCTTGTAATGGGCTGATACAGTTTTGGTAGGCTGAATGTTTGTGGAAAACATTCTCTGTTAAGATGGTTTGAAGCTTAGAGGGAAGATTTCACACACTGGTTTTCACAAAGAATCTGCTGTCATTATTCTTCTAGATGGTAGAAGTCCTGGGTGTGGAAGGAGACACCTTTGCAAATTGCTCAAAAGCACCTGATGAATGGTGCACACTGCTGCTACTCCCCACCATTCAAATTGAAGTTCCAGTTTAATGTGGTTTACATTTTGATCAAGTAAGCTGCTTTGGTCCTTAATGTTCTTGAGGTGTTGTTGCAGTTGCACACACATCACCCTCTGAATTGTATCCCACAGCTGGTGAAAAGCTTTGGGGAAAGCAGGAAGTGAGTCCTTCTATTCAGAATATCCAGCGCCTGAAAGCAAAATATTTCTATGGCTTTTCCAGGCCAAAGGTATCATGCAGGATGTAGGAAGTAGAGAATTTAGCATTAGTAACATAAATTAAGGGTAACAGGTGATAATTGAGTTCTGTTTTGTTGAAGATGGTCATTATTTGACACTTGCATGTTAATTTCCACTTAGCCCTGCCAAGGCTGAAAACGATCCATGGGTTGTCTGCATATGGGTTGGCTCCATCATCTGAATAGTTGGAAATGGAACTGCCATCATTCCATGTCTGACCTTCTGATGAAGAATTTTCAATGTTAAAGTGGGTGAAGATTGTTGGACTGAAATCAGTGCTCTGAGGAGCTGGTGACAATGTGTTTTGAATTCAAAAAGTTTGTGTTAAGTATAACTTTAGCCAATGGACATACTTTGCATGGTTTCAATCTTAAGGGTAGTTTAAGGCTGCCCTGTATCAAATTACAACAGGATCTTGACCAGATGGGCCAATGGGCTAAGTGGCAGATGGAGTTTAATTCAGATAAATGCGAGGTGCTGCATTTTGGGAAAGCAAATCTTAGCAGGACGTATACACTTAATGGTAAGGTCCTAGGGAGTATTGCTGAACAAAGAGACCTTGGGGTGCAGGTTCATAGCTCCTTGAAAGTGGAGTCACAGGTAGATCGGATAGTGAAGAAGGTGTTTGGTATGCTTTCCTTTATTGGTCAGAGTATTGAGTACAGGAGTTGGGAGGTCATGTTGCAGTTATACAGGACATTGGTTAGGCCGCTGTTGGAATATTGCATGCAATTCTGGTCTCCTTCCTATCGGAAAGGTGTGTGAAACTTGAAAGCGTTCAGAAAAGATTGACAAGGATGGTGCCAGGGTTGGAGGATTTGAGCTATAAGGAGAGGCTGAACAGGCTGGGGCTGTTTTCCCTGAAACTTCGGAGGTTTATAGAGGTTTACCAAATTATGAGGGGCATGGATAGGGTAAATAGGCAAAGTCTTTTCCCTGGGGTGGGGTAGTCCAGAACGGGAGGGCAGAGGTTTAGGGTGAGAGGGGAAAGATATAAAAGAAACCTAAGGGGCAACTTCTTCATGCAGAGGGTGGTACGTGTATGGAATGAGCTGCCAGAGGAAGTGGTGGAGGCTGGTACAATTGCAACATTTAAGAGGCATTTGGTTGGACATATGAATAGGAAGGGTTTAGAGGGATATGGGCCAGTTTTAGCAGATGGGACTAGATTGGGTTGGGATATCTGGTCGGCATGGATGGGTTGGACCGAAGGGTCTGTTTCCAAGCTGTACATCTCTAATACACTATGACTCTAAATGCTGCCTTCTTCAATGGGTGGCACTTGTAACTCATTTCTGGAATATGATTTTTTTTTGGGTTATCTTTGGAATAAAGTAACAATGAGGGCTTGTGTCAAGTCCAGACAGAACACAAAGATACATTAGAATTTGCTAGATCCAAAAATGGCAAGAAGAGCCATGAAAAATTGAAGTGAGCCATTATAAGCTGTTAAGTAGCAGTTGGTTGTTTATCAGTTTCATGCGAACACCATTCGAGAAGTCACCTCTGCTCAACAAAATAAGGATGTCCTTCACAAATCTCGCTGTCAAATTCCACATGATATTCAATGTTGATGCTATGTGTGGTCAATCTGAAAACAACTGCTGTGGCATGGTTTTCCCATGAACTGTAAACTAGACACTGAACTATATGTGGACGGTATATTACCCATCTGCAGACTCTTCAGCTTTAGCCTCCATTTCAGGAAGTCCCATGCCACTCATTGCTGACTGCATTTCCTTCAACTCTGCTGATAGCATTGTTATTATCCGCTCAACTAGGCCACCTTGATACTACTGAATGATGCAGTAATATAATGGATGATCTGTCTGTAGCCTCGATAGCACTTCCTTCCTTTGGTCTCACAACCATAGACTCATTTGTTTGTTGAAAAACAATCAAACTTGCCCTTGAATATATTTGTTGACTCAACTTCTACTGCTCTCTGGGAAAGAGAATTCCAAAGATAACAACCACCTAGGAGAAGAAATTCTTCCTCGTCTCTGCCTAAAGTGGGAACCATATTATGTTTGAAATTATGTGTATTATTCTTCTGTCTACCCTAATACAAGAATTCAGTTTAAACTACTCCACATAAAACTGTATTTATCCATTCACCTAACCTACCTATAGCTCTTTCCAAGTATATTATCAAACATTTTACATTTCAAAAATGTTTTCCTGTTGTTCTATCATCAGCAAATACATCAGCAAAAAATTCTATCCCATTAAACACACTATTAATATATATTAAATAACTGTAGTACCATCACTGCTGCATCTAATAGTTACAATTTTCTAATCTGGAGATGAACTATCTATTATGTCTCCTGTTAGTTAGCCAATCTTATAATCATTTTAATATATCAATCCAACCACAATGCGCTCATATCATGTGCAGTAATCATTTATATATCCTATGAAATGCTTTTCGAAAACTGACATGCACCACACCAACTTTTCGGCCTTTTTTATAGCCTGCTTGTTCTATTCTTAAAGACATCGAATAAATTCATCAAACATTCATAAATGTGGTGTTGGAAAGCTCTGATAACCAACTTCCCGGGTGGCTGATGGGAATTCAAATGTTGTAATTACGTTTAGTCACTTTAATTTATCTGCCTCCCAACTCCAGCCATGGGTGGCAGGCTTTCCTCTGCTGCCTAGAAAGCTGACAGCTAAAGAGACACAATGATTGCTATGCAGAAGGGGTACATTTATTTCTATGCTGATGAACCATAAGACTCAGGAGTGCCTGCGATATGGATTCTTAGAACAGCTGGTGCTGGAGCCTACCAGGGAGAAGGCAATTCTGGATCTGGTATTGTGCAACGAACCAGAATGGATCAGGGACCTCGAATTGAAGGAGCCATTGGGAAGTAGTGACCATAATACAATAAGCTTCAATCTTCAATTTGAGAGGGAGAGGGTACAATCGGAAGTGACAATATTTCTGTTGAATAAAGGGAACTATGGAGCTATGAGGGAGGAGCTGGCCAAAGTTCAATGGTGAAATACCTTAGCAGGGATGACAGTGGAGGAACAATGGCAGATATTTCTGTGTATAATGCAGAAGATGCAGGATCAGTTCATTCCAAAAAGGAAGAAAGATCCTAGGAGGAGGCATGGGTGGCCGTGGCTGACGGGGGAAATTAAGAAACATATAAAGTTAAAAGAGAAAAAGTATAACATAGCAAAGATGAATGAGAAAACAGAGGACTGGGAAGCTTTTAAAGAACAACAGAGGATTACTAAGAAGGAAATACGCAGAGAAAAAGTGAGGTACAAAGGTAAACTGGCCCAAAATATAAAGGAGGATAGTAAAAGCTTTTTTAGATATGTGAAAGGCTAAAAATTGGTTAAGACTAAAATTGGGCCCTTGAAGACAGAAACAGGGGAATATATTATGGGGAACAAAGAAATGGCAGAATAATTGAATTGGTACTTCAGATCTGTGTTCACTGGGGAAGACACAAGCAATCTCCCTAAGGTAACAGTGGCTGAAGGACCTGAACATAAGGGAATTTATATTTGCCAGGAATTGGTGTTGGAGAGACTGTTAGGTCTGAAGGTTGATAAGTCCCCGGGGCCTGATGGTCTACATCCTAGGGTACTGAAGGAGGTGGCTCGAGAAATCGTGGATGTGTTGGTGATTATTTTCCAGAGTTCGATAGATTCGGGATCAGTTCCTGCGGATTGGAGAGTGCCTAATGTTGTACCACTTTTTAAGAAAGGTGAGAGAGAGAAAGCAGGAAATTATAGACCAGTTAGTCTGACTTCAGTGCTGGAAAAGATGCTGGAGTCTATTATAAAGGATGAAATTAAGACATATCTGGATAGTAGTAACAGGATAGGTCAGAGTAAGCATGGATTTATGAAGGGGAAATCATGCTTGACTAATCTTCTTGAATTTTTTGAGGATGTAACTCTGAAGACGGAAGAGGGAGATCCAGTAGATGTAGTGTACCTGGACTTTCAGAAAGCTTTTGATAAAGTCCCACATAGGTGGTTAGTGAGCAAAATTAGGGCGCATGGTATTGGGGGCAAAGTACTAATCTGGAATTTTGGAATGGCAGGCAGTGACCAGTGGGGCACTGCAGGGATCAGTGCTGGGACCGCAGCATTTTACAATATATATATAGTGATATAGAAGATGGAATTAGTAATAATATTAGCAAATTTGCTGATGATACTAAGCTGGGTGGCAGGGTGAAATGTGATGAGGATGTTAGGAGATTACAGGGTGACCTGGACAGGTTAGGTGAGTGGTCAGATGCATGGCAGATGCAGTTTAATGTGGATAAATGTATGGTTATCCACTTTGGTGGCAAGAACAGGAAGGCAGATTACTACTTAAATGGAACTAATTTAGGTAAAGGGGCAGTACAAAGAGATCTGGGTGTTCTTGTACACCAGTCAATGAAGGTACAGCAGGTAGTGAAGAAGACTAATAGCATGCTGGCCTTCATAACAAGAGGGATTGAGTATAGAAGCAAAGAGGTTCTTCTGCAGCTGTTTAGGGCCCTGGTGAGACCACACCTGGAGTATTGTGTGCAGTTTTGGTCTCCAAATTTGAAGAAAGACATTCTGGCTATTGAGGGAGTGCAGCATAGGTTCACGAGGTCAATTCCTGGAATGGCGGGACTACCTTACGCTGAAAGACTGGAGTGACTGGGCTTGTATACCTTTGAATTTAGAAGACTGAGAGGGGATCTGATTGAGACATATAAGATTATTAAAGGATTGGACACTCTCGAGGTAGGAAACATGTTTCCGTTGATGGGCGAGTGCCAAACCGGAGGACACAGCTTAAAAATACAGGGTAGACCATTTAGACAGAGATGAGGAGAAACTTCTTCACCCAGAGAGTGGTGGCTGTGTGGAATCCTCTGCCCCAGAGGGCAGTGGAGGCCCAGTCTCTGGATTCATTTAAGAAAGAGTTGGATCGAGCTCTCAAGGATAGTGGAATCAAGGGTTATGGAGATAAGGCAGGAACAGGATACTGATTAAGGATGATCAGCCATGATCATATTGAATGGTGGTGCAGGCTCGAAGGGCAGAATGGCCTACTCTTGCACCTATTGTTTATTGTCTATTGTCTATTGTCATCCCCTGAAGCAACATGATAATCCCATAGTCAAGTTCCCAAAGATACATCCCTCCATCGAAGGATTTGCAATCCTTCAAGGAGTATTCAACTGTCTTTCTGCACCATTCACCTTCCCCAATTTCATGAGAAAAAACAGGTCTACAGGTTTCACTTCATCTAAGGTTTTTGACTTCTCTCACACTCAGAATTCAAAGGAACTTCCAAAGTTAGATAAGTAAGACTTCCAAATAAAGCACCTCCATTCACCATTAAAGATTTTATTCCGAATCAAATATTCAATCATCTTATGTTTAATCACCCACAATAAATGCCAACACTTCTGACATCTTTATTTGTATTGTATTGTAAATAAAGTGCACCAATATTGGATAAATGTGTTGAAATCAACAAAATGTAATCTGAATTGGTTTCAAACAAGGTAGAAAACTATGCATTCAGTACTTGATAGTCAAGGTAGAAATCTATGCATTTACTACGTGATAGTCTGAGTGAAGAGCAAATATTCCAGAACTGACTTGCTAAATTTGAAATGCCCAATTTACAATGTATCAGTGAATTACAGCGGTTCAGTGATATGCAACAGGAGAAGAACAGGAGAAGCAAATTATTTGTGAGCTCCTTTGGAATATGAATGGAAAACTAATTCTAAAACAGTCCGAAAATTCAGTTTTCCACATTACCGCCAAAATGGTGAACTCAAGGATTCCAAAACCATCCCTTTTCCCATGACCAAAATCACCCCACCCTTCCAAAACCGATCTCCCACAATCTCAATTTAACACAGTTAAGGTACTTTTATTAATGTGTTTTTCGAAAGCGATGTGAGCCACCCATTTTGGACACTTGAATAGGCCAAGTTTCAGAATTTATTGATAGATGAAGCAAGTCGCAAATCAAAACTCCAAGCAATGAAGAAATTCAAGGCAAGACGAGGAAAGTAAAAATGACTTTGAACCATATTTAAATAAAAATAGGTCAGACATGGTTTTCAATTCTGATTAAAAGAAACTCGGAGAGATTTACAAAATAATCAACAATGTCAACAAAATTGCACTTCCTGCAGGTCATTGTGGCTTTGTTCAATTATGTAAAATGAGTGCTGGTAAAACATTCGGCTTTATGGCTCTTCACATGGGATTGCCATTCACTCTCATTAGAACAAAACAATTAACTACGAAAATATTCGGGCCTCATTTATGAACATTTTCAAAGCTTTTTTTGGAAGCCCATCATGTTCCTCTTTGTATTGTTTTCTTTCTTCAGAAGAACAATATAGCATTTTGGAGCAAAAATGCAAATAACCAGACCAAAGCTGGAGGCCAAAATAGCAAATACTTCAACCGCCACAGCATATTTCCCTGGCGAACTTATGTACGCTGGAATGAAAGTTATCCAAACTGTGCAAAAGATAAGCATGCTAAACGTTATGTGTTTAGCTTCATTGAAGTTATCTGGAAGTTTTCGAGCGAGAAACGCCACCACAAAGCACACACAGGACAGAAATCCAATATAACCGAGTACACTGTAGAAGGCTAACAAAGATCCTACATTACACTCAAACACAATTATTTCATTTGAGTGACTAGTGTTTTTCAAAGGATAAGGTGGAAATACAATTAACCAGGTAGTACATATTGCACATTGTACCAGTGTGAGGATGTAAACCATCAGCCGTTGTTGTCTTGGTCCAAACCACTTCATCATATTATTGCTGGGAAATGTTGCTTTGAACGCCATCACCACAACAATTGTTTTACTCAATACACAAGAAATACAAAGAACAAAACTAATACCAAACGCTGCGTGGCAGAGCATACAAGACCAAACTGAAGGTTCCCCAATGAATGTAATTGAACACAGAAAACAAAGTGTCAGGGCAAAAAGAAGAAGGAAGCTTAACTCAGAATTATTAGCTTTCACAATCGGAGTGTGTCGGTAGATGTAGAATATTGCGAACACACCAACAGTGGTGCAGGCTCCAAACAGCGCCAGTGTCACCAGAATGATTCCCATTGTCTCAGAAAAGGAAAGAAACTCGATTTCCCTTGGAATGCACTCATCCCGCCTTTCATTAGATTTGAATTCCAATGGACATTTTATGCAGGAAATGGAATCTAAAACAAAACACAAGACTTTGTCATTATACACGTAATCTTAACGCCTGAGCAACGCAGAAATCCAGCTTAAGCAGAAATGCACTTTGCAATGTTGTTTTCTTACCAGTCATGTTACTAATTTCACCTTGTGCACATTGTACGCAATCAAAACAGCAAATGGGTTGCCCTTTTCTTCCTACTTTCCTTGTTCCATGCTGGCAGCTTTCAGAGCAAAAAGCTTTAGGAACCTCATTAATAATGTGAATACAAGGGAAGAGACATATTAGTAAGTCCATATGGCAAATGTACAATATTATGTCTGGTGTACAGCACAAAACCAGCTTCTGTTTCCTTTGTTAGGACTGTCTTTTTTTGAAATAATATCGCAGTTTGTGACATCATCATGCCCAAGTTTAAAGCCACTGTAAAGTGATTGGAATAGTTGTGAAGTTGCAGAACCAGCATATTTTTGTTAAATTCAAATTCTCATAATAATATTGATGATGTGCCTTTGGAGTTACTTCATTTATTATTGAAAAAGGATATAGGGAAGCAACTAAATAAAATTGGATGTAATTTGTAGTAATACCATTTTATGGCTAAAATGAAAAGCAAATTCAGAAGTAAAAATGTTTTTTTCTTAATTTATGCACGTGATGTGATCCTTGCTGGCCAGCCCAGCACTTATTGCCCATCCCTAGTTGCCTCTGACCTGCCTACCTGAACTAGTGAAATCTATTTGCTGTAGATTGGCCAAATTGACATAAAGGAAGAACTGACACATGTTTCCAAGTCAGGAATGGTGAGTGGCTGACAGGGGAACTCGAAGGTGGGAGCATCCCCATGCATTAGTTGCCAGTATTCTTCGAGCTGGAAGTGGGCATGGGCTTGAAAGTTACTGCCTAATGAGCATTGTTGAATCACTGCCATGTATCTTGTAGCTGCTGTTGCCGATCATCTGTAGTGGGGAAAGTGAACATTTGTGGATCTACAGCATCTGATCTTATATGATTAGTCCAGTTCAGTTTCTGATCAAAGATATCACCTGGGATGTTGCTAGTGTAGGATTCAGTGATGTTGATGCTATTGAATATCATGGGGAGATGATTACATCCTATCTTGTTGGAGATAGCCATTGCTTGGCATTTGTATGGCACAAATGTGTTTGAGATCGAGATGAACAAGAACCATGTGACGTCTAAATAAAAGATCCATTGCTCCCATTTTTTTAAAAAAATTCAAACCGTGCAAAAACTTCACAAAATGTTTAGATCTTAATTCGCTGTTCATACATTCATTTGTTCATGCAGTGTCTTTTAAGATTATAGTTAAATTTATAATTTGTTCTTCAGCTGCATTCTCACATTTCTGTCAATTTTAATTGCATCAGTTACGAGAAATAATGTTCTGCTGTGGAAGTGGATGCAAATAAAATGTCTCTGGTCTTACATTCTTAATTGATCAAACAAAGCGACTTGCAAATTATTGAACAGGTTCTTTCTGATTAAAATGCTTGACAAGTTGCAATTTTATTTAATATGTGGAAATGTTCAGTAGCGGGTAGGGATACAACAACCATCTGTTCACTTTCAATTTCCATGAATGGAAATTGATATTAAAAAGCTGACAATTTTTTTTTAAAAAAAGGATTGTTCTGCACAGATCTTACCGACTTCTGACCGCCACTCCAAACAATTACCCCTTCTGTTATCGAAAATTCTTTTCCAGAACTAGCTGATCCATCATAGTGCCCAACATTTACAATGTCAATGTCATCGAGGGCATTTGGTTGCCAGTTTACAATGTCATATGTTGCGACAGGGTCTCCATTTTCGTCAAAATAAACCTTTTCGCCAATCTTGGTTATGAAATTCACTGTTCTCATGTAATATAGCAACTTTAAATAAAAACAAAATGGGAAATCGTTTACATTAATTGAAAATATTCAACCGTGCATTCGGCCACTTTGGATATATATATAAATGCAGTCATCATACTACGTTAAATGCTCCTCACCTGCCATGGTTGAAAGTTTGAAATGTTTGCACAACTCCCATCGGAGAAAGGTCCTTCCCCAGTTTTACATGACACCATATTGTGAAGTGCATGAGCTATCGCATAAGTTGCTTTGTACACATTGTATGTCACTCTGTACTGCCACACATCAGTAAAATCATTTTGGACATTCTGTAAATTTTCTCTTCCTGTGCATTCCTTAATATCTGATTCAGTTTTTCGAGAATATGTTTTGTTTCCACCACTTAAAGTGCAGCCGAAACAACTTTCCCAAAACTTTTTTACCAAGAGGTTCTCTGGATACGAGGTTGGATGAACTTTCATTAGGAACTCCCTCAACCCTGGTATACCGAATTTACGAATTGCAATTCCAATTGTCCCGGTAGCAATCTTTTTACTTTCCTCCGGAGGAAGAAGCAAAGAGGAAACCCATGATTCAGTTCCAATCCATTGTATGCCGCTGACATTTTGTCTAATCATTTCTTTTAGTAGAGTACGCATGTTTGATTCTCCCACAAAGGCAACGACAACTTTTGTAGAAGAGGTTTTTATGGTGTCGATGGTTTTCATTAACTTCTCTTGAGCATGTGTTATATGAAATGACGCGGAAAAGGCTATACAAACGCCTAACTGTTGAACTGCCTCTTCAAATGCTAGCATTCCAAAGTTTCCATAGTCATCGTCACTCTTAACTGTCCCGATCCAGGTCCATCCAAAATGTTTCACCAGCTGAGCTAATGCTTTAGCCTGATAGTAATCACTTGGTATTGTTCGAAAAAATGATGGATATTCCTTTCTATTGCTCAGGCACGCACAGGTTGCAAAGTAACTAACCTGTCACAAATAAAGCAAAAACATTTGTGTTTCAATTATAGTTTGTGGTTGTTCATGATATCAACACATAGATATCGGTTGAGATGAGCAAATATGCCATCTCACGTCCTGCTAACAAGAGTAGCCCTGCTTAAACGCAGAATAAACTACTTATTTAATAATTTCAAAACACTCCCAAGATTCATTCCGAGCACTGATCATTCATAATTCGCCTTGCCCTTGCTACAAACACACACACGCCAATCCACAATTTAACTTGAAGAACTTCTTCAAACATTCTCTTCCCCACTGTCTCTGCAGGTTCGTTGGGGAGAAGTCTAGCTGTGTCTAATAATGCATCGAGAGTCAACTGTTGATCTCGTCTTTTGTCCCTTCACACTGAAGTTAATAGAGTGAACAGAAAAGCAAGGTGTCAGATATGTAACTAATTCTACATGACCTGCCTTACACCATTGCCGAAATTTACTCTTCAACCAAACCCTTATATCTTTTGCAACATTTTTAACATTATCCTTTTAAAAAAAAATCAAGAATGCGAGGTAGAACATTGAAGAATTTCATCCAGCTTCTGGCAGCAAAATTAAGCGCATTGTCTCTCAGGCTTGATTACAGACATCCGCCGATACCGAAACATTTAGTTTAATTTAGAATTATTTCATCTGCTAACAATGTTTGCGTTGCAGTCTATTTATCGTGTAGTTTACTGCTGGGTAGGCTTTGTAGACATTACACTCATTTACTATGTAGCTTCTCTTTCAATTCTATAAATAGTTAATTTCAAAAATTCAAGGAATACTGTAGTATTTTGGGTAAGTTTTTTTGTCAGCTTTTGCCTCTTGCACAGTATTTTTCTGGTCGTACTGGACGAAACGTTGTCATATGTAGTCGAGCATCGCAGTGCTGAATTCAATAAAACATGGCCTCATTTTTGAAGCTATGGTTTCTCTCTTCACAGATGTGCTTGACCAGCCAGTATCTTGAACATTACCTGCTTTTGTTTTAAATTGCACTTCAAATTCGATAGGACGTGATTAAATAAAAATCCTTGACCACGGGGTTCATTTCTGCAATAAGTTGTTTCCAGTAAGTGAGTTAAGATCTCCGTTAAAGCAGGAGACGGACAAAGTGGCAGCACATTAAGTTTTGAAAAGCGAGCAATTTACCCTGAAGGAAGATTCGTAATGGCTGATTGATCAGTGGAAAATTAAGTCAACATGGTTCAAAATATTGACAGATGCACGAAAGAAAAGTGCTGTCGGTCTCTTGTGGTGCAGTGTTCGCATCCTGACCTGTGGACCAAATGCCATCTCATCATGAGCATGGGATGCCATAGCATCATTAGACAGTTTCATTAAAAAAAAAGCAAAACTCTGATAAAGTAGTTAGTTTAATTATTTAGGATCTCTTCATACGGACAAAGTGTAAAGGTCCAGTGTACATGTGTCATCAGCCCGTCACCATGGCAACCAGTGGCGATTAAATACAAGGAATGGTCTTTGAATATAAAGGTAGCTGCAGTAACGCTGACCATCAAGACATGATTGTAGTAAAACAATGCCTTCTTGTTCACTGATATCGACCCTACATGTGATACTATCTAATGTTCTGAAGAAAGGTCAATAGACGTGAAACCTTAACGCTGATTTTTCTCCACAGATTCTACCATATCTGCTGAGATCTTCCAGCAATTTCTGGTTTGGTACCATATATAATTCCCTCAAATAAAAACCGAAAGAACTGTGGATGCTGCAAGTTAGAGCCAGAATCAATCAGACTGATTCCCTCTAAACCAGCTCACAGATGATCTAGGAAGACATTCAGTTCAAGGATAACTTGGGACTGAAAACAAGTATTGATTTTGCCAACACAGAAAGAATAAAAATGAACTAAAATTGCCATTTTTGTAACGATTTTTGAACATTTTCTTTCTCATAGTTCAGTTTTCTTCATCATCAGATTTCTGAAATGACACTTTCGAAGCAGTACCTTAGAAGAAGAATAACAGCCTCGTTATAAAGCCCTGGCTTTGCCGAGCCAAAAAAAAACAATCTACAATAATTGTACTGAACCGTCTCATCCCAAATGAACATTCTAAATGCGATGTAATTGAGGATTTTGGTCTCTCTTAGATTGACAACGAATGTTCTAAATTGCGTATTAGATGGATTAAATGACACAGAGAGCATCATATCATATACAATTGACCCAAGTTTATTCACACTGCATAACCGAGTTCTTCAACACCAGATCTTACCATAGGGATTCTGAAGGTACCGATGGAAGGTGCAATTGCTAAAGACCTCGTGGATCCAGAATCAGCAACAATCGCAGAAACAGTGGAGGAGTTTTTGCACTTAACAGAAGGTTCGTTTGCCTCGGGTTTGTTCAGAAACGCCATAGCTGCTTTTAGCGATAATTGCGTCAACTTACAAGAATCGTACAAGCGGTATCCCAGTGTGACACCGGGAAGTAGAGCTGTATCGTTATTTATTTCCTCGATTGCAAAAATCATCGCCAGTGCCCAACGGAAAGGTCTGAATTGAAAGCTGCAGAAGGGAAAGAAACAAGATTTTAAAAAACACAGAAAACAACGATAACAGGTAACCATTACAAAGTTATGATTAGCTATAATTCAGTAGTAACACCACTGTCTCTAAATTGGAAGTTGTTGGACATATGTTCCAAAGCAGACATTGAGCACAAAATCTGAGCTGACGTTAATCAAAGATTGTGCCCAATTTCAAATACAATGTTAAGAGAACCTCCAATCTTCCTTCTCAGATCCAATAGACGCATTTCAAAAAAGAACGGGAGAACTTTCACAATGCTTTCATCGATAAATATCCCACATTCCAAAATGCTAAACAGATTTTTTTTGACGACAAGACTGATTGTGCCAGATTGCGGTGCATGCACTGATTGCAATTTTATCAATCTTACAGCATTGACTGAATTGCAAACGTACCTGATTGGTTATAAAGCACTCTGAGATGGACCACAACAACAAAGTTAACGATTTTTTAAAAAGTCTTAAATTCGCAAATTAATTCAGAATGTGAAGCAGCATGAGGGCAGACGATTTCCATTTTACTAAACAAAATGAAAGGTCTAATGGCACCCACTAACCTGAGACATTTTGCTGTCTCCGGGTGTTGGCTGAATGAGAGGCGCTGATGTTCAACTTGGTAAGAATGCACGTCAAAAATTCCACCAAACGTGATATCTCCATCCTTCGACAAGCCCAATAAATCAAACCTACCCCAATGTTTGCAATCTCGCTCTTTACTCGACAATACCAGGGCAACAGCCGAATTCACCACTAAAAGGAACCAATAATCCATCTTTGACAGTGCAAGAAATTGCCCTTGGCTTACAGTAGGGTGACTGTTTTATAAGCTCTAGCTTTTTCCATGAAAAACTCCTTAATGGGTGCGCAATTGATTTCAATCTCTGTTGAACATCAACAAATTACTTGGCTAGTCCCTTAAGAAAATACACCATCACTTTCCTCAGCACGAGAACCATAAATCAAATAATTGAAAATGTAGTCACCTGCGCACCTTCAATCCAAATGGGGCGCCGCTGTGGCACAGTGGTTAGCACTGCTATTTCATACCGACAGAGGACTAAGGTTGGATTCCAACTTTGGGCAACTTTTTGAACGCATTCTTCCCGTGTCTGCGTGGGTTTACACCCACAGTCCAAAGGTGTACAGATCTACGGATGCTCAGTACTCTGAAGTGGTCTTCCAGTAGAAAACGTGAAGTGGATTTTCCAGTGTGATTCAGGACCGCAAAACTACAGATCGAGCACTTGTATTTGCTGGCTTCCAGAATTATCTCCATTTAGCTGTCCTCGTATTCCGCGAGACAATGTTAAATTGGGTCAAATCATTGTTCATTCATTACACAAATTCCTAAATCTGCCAAAGCCCATCATTTTTTCAAAAGTGCCCGCCTTATTTCAAATTACTTAGAAGCGCAAAAGATCTCAACTACCTGCACGGCAGGTTAAGCAAGTTGTTTAATGCTGCTACTGTGCAGTGGCTTTGTGAATTGTATGTTTCGCTCACAGGGTTCAGCCTGCAGGCCCGACATGCCGACTGGATGCAATATATATCATCTTTGAATGCCAGTGCCCAATGACCAGCGTAAGCTGTGATTTGCTTTTTAGGCAGCAATTGCTGATCAATCTTGACCAATTTAAGATCATTAGTTGAGGGGATAAATAACTCACATAGATATTATCTAGTCATCCTGTTCAGAGATGTTATTACAGAGTATGGGACTTGAAATCAGGACTCCTGGCTCAGAGATAGGGAGACTTCAGTATGTCACAAGAGCCGTTGAAAAGTGCTAATTCTACTTACTTGATGATGTGTGGGGGCTGTATACAAAAGAAATATATTCAAGCAGGTGCCTAATTGAATTGAATTGAATTGAATTGAATTTGTCACGTGTACCGAGGCACAGTGAAAAGTTTTGTCTTGCGAGCAATATGGGCAGATCACAGAGTTAAGTAGCATAGGGAAGTAACTAATAGGTAAACAGCGGCAAAAATAAAAGCACAGGTACAGGCAAATGTAAAGAGTTTGTGAGTCCATTCATTATTCTAATAACAGTAGGGTAGAAACTATTTTGAAACTGGCTGGTGTGTGTGTTCAGACTTCTGTACCTTCTCCCCAATGGTAGAGGTTGTAGAAAAACATTGTCAGGGTGGGATGGATCTTCAAGAATGTTGGCGGCCTTTCCTTGACAGCAGGCCTGGTGGATGGATTCTATAGATGGGAGGTTGGCCTTTGTGATTGTCCAGGCCAAATTCACCACTCTCTGTAACCATCTCCGATCTTGAATAGTACAGTTGCCATACCAGTCAGTGATACATCCAGACAGAATGCTCTCGATGCCGCACCTATAAAAGTTGGCAAGGGTATTTGTCATCATGCCAAACTTACTCAGCTGCCTGAGTAAGAAGAGATGGTGTTGGGCCTTTGTAACCAGTGCATCCACATGAAGAGTCCAAGAAAGCTTATTGTGGATGATGACTTCCAGGAGCTTGATACCCTGCACTTGTTCCACCTCTGTGCTGTTAATGTGTGTGCGTGTGCATGTGTGTGTGTGTGTGGGGGGGGGGGGGCATAAGTAATATCCCACCGAAAGTCAATACTGAGTTCCTTGGTTTTGCTGGCATTGAGAGCTAGGTTGTTCTCAGTGCACCATTTTTCCAGGTCCCATCTGTAGCTTGTTTCATCATCATCTGAGATTTGATCGACTATGGCGGTGTCATCAGCAAACTTGTAAATGGCATTAGTCTGGTATTTGGTGATGCAGTCATGAGTATACAGTGAGTACAGTCAGGGGCTGAGTACATACACCTAAGGGACTCCATTGTTGAGTGTTAGTAAGGATTGTCTCCAATCTTCACTGATTGTGGCCTGTAGGCCAGGAAACTGAAGATCTAATTGCAAAGAGTGGTGCTTAGTCCAAGATCACTAATTTTAGAAATCAATCTCAAGGGGATAATAGTGTTGAAGACTGAACTGTAGTCAATGAGTAGGAATCTTACGTAGCTATTCTTGGTGTCAGAATGCTCTAGGGAGGAGTGAAGGGCAAGTGATATGGCATCTGACGTGGATCTGTTGGTCCAAGAGGCACATTGGAGTGGGTCAAGAGTAGTGGTGAGGCTGGACCAGCCTTTCAAAGCACTTCAAGACCACCAAAGTTAGGGCCACTGGGCGGTAGTCATTGAGATATGCTACATGAGCCTTCTTAGGCACAGGGATGATGTTGGCCCTCTTGAAACAGGCAGGAACAGTGGCCTGCTGCAGGGAGAAGTTGAAGATGTCCAAAAAGACCTCTGCCAGTTGATCTGCGCATCCTTTGAGTGCGGCCTGGTACTCTGTCTGGTCCCATCACTTTCCTTGGATTCACATGAAGGAAAACTGATCTGACCTCTGACGCAGTGACTGTTGGGATAGATTCATCAGGATTTATTTGAAAGATATTGCCAATCCATGGTTCCCACTACGGCAACAGTGCATCAGTTAATCAGAATTGATTGGCCAACCAATCAGCACTGTTGAAAGGAAACTAACCCAGTGCCAAGCAGACCTCTGTGGGGAGGCTCAGGCACGGGTTTGACAGTGACTGTTTGGTTTGGCATGGCCGCAGTGGCCTACTGGATAAGGTATTGATCTTGTAAAACAGGAATTGTGGGTTCAAGTCCCATCTGGGATGACTAGAGCTTTGACCTCAAGTACTTGAAAGGAAATTGGTGGCTGTTGGATTACTTACAGTGTGGAAACAGGCCCTTCGGCCCAACAAATCCACACCAACATGCAACACGCCCAGACCCACTCCCCTACATTTACCTCTTCACCTAACACTACAGGCAATTTAGCATGGCCAATTCACCTAACCTGCACATTTTTGGACTGTGGGAGGAAACCGGAGCACCCGGACGAACCCATGCAGGCACGGGGAGAATGTGCAAACTACACACAGTCAGTCGCCTGAGGTGGGAATTGAACCCGGGTCTCTGGCGCTGTGAGGCAGCAGTGCTAACCATTGTGCCACCATGCCGCCCACCATTGGCGCTTCCATGCATTTGCTGTTTTTGCTCTTATAAATTGGAGAGATTATCAGATACTGTCAAAGGAGCAATGGTGCTACTGTGCATCTTGTAGATGGTGTTCTCTTGCTCTTGTGCACCAGTTGTAAAACTAGTTCATTCTGAATGTGGTGGGGTGTCAATCAGTTGGGCTGCTGATCTATGGTTAGGGCCATGTGGTTAAGGTAATGGGTGAGACATCATTTGGGATGTCTCTACATAGACTAAAATATTTTTGATGGCATTTATCATCCTTCCTGCTCTTACTCAGTCCCTACAAAAGTTAGCAACATTTAGTTGTTAACCAAAGTATTGTTGCTTCAAAAACAAAAAGGGCTGAAATCTGCAGCGTTTTCCAACCCATTACATATCATTGTAACTCTGCTCCAGCTTGAGAATAGCAACCTTAGCTCCCAGCAAATATCCTAAAGTGGTTCCAGCTTTATTCTTATCAACTAATTTCAAAGAAGCTGTTTTCTCCTGGATAGTATCAAAATGTTTCAGTGTTCCTGGAGTTGGAATCATACACACAAGTGGAGAATATGACACTACACTCCTCATTCATGACTTGTAAACAACTGTTACCCAGAGGAGGTGAATTATTTGCAACAGAATTGGAAGCCTCTGACCTGCTCGCATGGTCATGTTACTGATGTGCAGGTGTCAGACGATTGATTGTGGAGGGTAGACTCAGCAATTTTAAAATCATTGACTGACAAAGGGAACTGATTGGATTATTTCTTGATGGACAAGGCTGTTTTCTTGGACTTATGTGACATCAATGTTACTTGCGACTTATGAACCCAAGTCTTCAAGTAATCCAGGTCGTTCTGCATTTCAATTTGAGGTGTTTCAGTGTCTGACGGGTTGTGAATCCTGCTGTGCATTGTATACTCATCAGAGAACAGTCCCCCTTCGGGATTTCTGATGGATGGATGAACAATGTTAAAATAGGTGAAGATGACTGGGCCTAGGACACTATACTGTGAGATTTCTTCACTGATCTCCTGGCATTGAGATAATTGAGTATTTTGCATCCGTGTTTACGGTGGAGAAGAACATGGAAGGTAAAGAATGTGGGGAAATAGATGGTGACCCCTTGAAGAATGTTCACATTACAGAGGAGGAAGTGCTGGATGTCTTGAAAAGCATGAGTGGATAAATCCCTGGGACCTGATCAGGTGCATCCTAGAACTCTGTGGGAAGCTAGAGAAGTGATTGTTGAGCCCCTCGCTGAGATATTTGTATCATCAATAGTCACAGTTGAGGTGCCAGAAGACTGGAGGTTGGTTAATGTGATGCCACTAATTAAGAAAGGTGGTAAAGAAAACTCATGGAAATATACACCGATGAGCCTGACATTGGTTGTGGGCAAGTTGTTGGAGGAAATACTGAGGTACAGAATTTAAATGTATTTGGAAAGGCAAGAACTGATTAGGGATAGTCAGCATGGCTTTGTGCATGGGAAATCATGTCTCATGAACTTAATCAAGTTTTTTTGAAGAAGTAACAAAGTGGATTGAAGAGGGCAGAGTGGTGGATTTGATCTATATGGACTTCAGTAACGGGTTCGACAAGGTGCTCCATGGAGACTAGTTGGCAAGGTTAGATCTCATGGAATACAGTGAGAACTAGCCATTTGGATACACAACTGGCTCAAAGGTAGAAGACAGAGGGTAGTGGTGGAGGGTTACTTTTCTGACTGGAGGCCTGTGACCAGTGGAGTGCCAAAAGGATCGATGCTGGGTCCACTTCTTTTCATCATTTATATAAATGATTTGGATGTGAATATTGGAGGTATGGTTAGTAAGTTTGCAGATGACACCAAAATTGGAGGTGGAGTAAACAGCAAAAAAGATTACCTTAGAGTACAAGAGATCTTGATCAGATGGCCCAATGGGCTGAGGAGTGGCAGATGGAGGTTAGTTTAGATAAATGCGAGGTGTTGCATTTTGGAAAAGCAAATCAAGGCAGGCCGTATACAATTAATGGTAAGATCCTAGGGAGTGTTCTTGAACAAAGAGATCTTGGACTGCAGGTTCATAGTTCCTTGAAAGTAGAGTCACATATAGATAGGATAGTGAAGAAGGCATTTGGTATGTTTTTCTTCATTGGTCAGAGCACTGAGTATAGGAGTTGGGAGGTAATGTTGCAGCTGTACAGGACATTGGTTAGGCCACTTTTGGAATATTGCATGCAATTCTGGTCTCCTTCCTATCGGAAGGATGCTTTGAATCTTGAAAGAGTTCAGAAAAAAAAGGTCTTTTCGATCAATATTTTGAGGATTGAATCTTTGTGAATAAAAGATTAGACAACCTGCATTTGATAAACAGGAGAACACTCCCAAGATTATTACAATTAAAGATAAAATCCATGTTTATTTAAAGGGACTAGAATTACAGGTGTAAAACCCTTAAACAGTAGTTGGTCCTCTCAATTTATAACAGTGTGAGTGAACCTAGATGAAAAGTAGAGGACCCAGCACTGATCCTTGCTGCACTCCACTGGTCACAGGCCTCCAGTCTGCAAAACTACCCTCCACCACCATCCTCTGTGTTCTTCCTTCGAGGCAGTTCTTTATCCAAATGGCTAGTTCTCCCTGTGTTCCATGAGATCTAACCTTGCTAACCAGTTTCCCATGGGGAACCTTGTTGAATGCCTTACTGAAGTTTGACAAGATTCCCCATGTGAGACTGGTTTGTCCTTAGTTTTTTTTTCTCCAGTGAGGCCATAAAAGATACAGAGTCCTAAAGGCCACAGTTGAAGTGTTTTGGGGGCAATTTGATTATAGCTAACAGATACTGCCTCCGACAAGAGGCTTTGAAGTTTCTAAAAAGATAATTTGTGAAATGAAAGAGGAGTGGCCAGTTCTCCCAGCTAAGCTTTGCTCTGGTTTTATTTGGCTTTGGCAGTCAGTCGGTTGAAAAAGCTACTGGACTCCAAAGAAGCAGGCTGATCCTCCTCTCTCTCTGGCAGCCCTCCTGTCAGACCCTTTTGTACCATGGGGTGTTTGTTGCAAGTATTTGGAACAGTATCATTAAGTTCAGATATATTAAGTTATTTGGTATTCTGTTCTCTTTTGTTTGTGTTTCATTCGGTAACCTTGTAAATAAATTGTTTTGTTTAAAACTAAGTGGTTCAACAAGCTGCATCTCTCCTGGACTATCCACATTACACTTGCCTAAAACAGCCAGCAAAGTCAGGGCCTAGGCTACTTTCTTGAAATGTTTTGCAGGGTCCTGGCCTGGTCCATAATAATGGTGTAAAAACAACTGCAGATCCACAGCAACGTGATTCATACCAGTCCTCCCAGATGGTGTCACAAGTGTATTCCACTCACAGGGCATTAAGGATTGGCAGCAAATGCTGGCCAGTGATGTTCACATCCCGAAAGCAAATGAATTAAGAAGGGGTCACAATTTCAAGATTATAAGCACATTAATTAGCAGTGCAATGAGGAGAAATGTCTTTCCTCAGAAAGTTGTTAGGATTTGGAAAGCAATGCCTGGGAGAATGGAGGAGTCAAATTTCAATAATACTAGACATATGTATTTAAAAGTGATGAATTTCAAGTGTTATAGAGAGAACAAGAGAATGGGACTAGCTGGCTCGAATTCTGGGAGTCAGTACAGACATAATAGGAGGAATGGGCATCCTCTGTCCTTTAAAATTCTATGATTCTGTAATTTTACTATTGTAACTCTGACTGACTGCAAATTCAATTTATCAAATTTTATTTTATGTTTTCCAATATCTAACCCAGTAATCACAATATCACTCTGGGTATCCTCCTGCAAACAACAATGTTACAGAGATATTTATCTTTATAATGGACAAGAGGAGCAGGCCAGAAAGAAGGTTTGGATGGGGTTGACCACGGAAGTCAGTAGCCATAGGATAGTTGCCAAACCTGGACTGAATGTAACAAGCAATTCAATTGCCTAATTTGATCTTCAATTTGACTACTATTAATTATAACAAGGTCACATCCTTGTAGTTCATAAATGGCAAACATATTCACATCTTCATGTGGGAAACTCGTGGAGCAGACAAAATCAAAAACAGATGCAACAACAGCCCACCGACAGTCATAATTCAATTCAAAGGAAGTGAGTAAAACAGATAAGTAGTAATACTTCCAAATCAAGCACCCCCATTCACTTCACGAAATATTTTATTCCTCAGTAATTATTTAATCATCTTATGTTTAATAATGGCTTCTGCAATGTTGCCTACGATGGACACCAACACTTCTGTCACATTTATTTAGAAAGAAAATGATTCATATCCATGGACATATTGTGGCTAATTGCATGAATAATGGATAAATTGTTGAAACACCAAGTTGTTATCTTGATTTCAATCAACGGAGAAGTCTATGCACGCAGTATGTGATAGTCTCATCAAGTACAACATTTCTGGAATGACTTGGTAAATTAAGTCTTCGAAATGTCCAAGCTACAACATTTTGGTGAATTACAGCTCTGAGCAAGAAGATACACAACATATTTTATCTAACACATAGGTTTCCTAAGAATTAAATAAGCATGCAGGGCTTGCTGATTAGCAAATACTTGTTGCACAGATGTCACCATTACGAATGAATAAGCAAATTATTTGTATCCTTTCTCAGGAGATGATAATAAAACTGATTCTGAAATAGGTTGATTATCCACTTTTCCATCATGTCACTAAATAGTGGATTCAAAGAAAAGCTCTTTATTCCATTTAGTGTCACCTCAACTTCCCACCATTGACCCCCCCACCAATGTCAAATTAGCACAGTGATAGCATTTTTGTTTACGTGTTTTGTGAAATCGATATGAATAATTTATTTTGCACACATGAGTAGGCCAAGTTTCAGAACTGATTTTTTTTTATTCAAAAAGACAAGTTTCAAATCGAAACACAATGGTGGAATTCAAGACACAGTGAGAAAACATGGACTTTGATCCATGTTTATTCAGACACTATTTTCAATCTGATTAAATGGAAATCAGGGGGAGTTGTATAAAATAGTCCAAAATATCAGCCTGTTACAAAGCTGGTCCTTTTTTTCTGAAAAGCTGTTCCTTTTCTCAAAGATAGTGTGACTTTGGTTTTCTTCAGAGCGGTCGTAAGCAGGCTGGGCTCCAAATCAACTGGCTTGGTACAGAGATAAAAGGGTATTGAGAGACCCTTTTGTTTATATGTAAACAGATGAGATTTTTGGCCAAAGCTTTTATGTTTAGAAATGACATGTATCATGAAAGGGGAGTGGCCAGTCCTGGAAACTGAAGTTAAGTTAGGAGGTTAGCCGTGGAGCTGTGTGGAAACAGGCTGCTAAACTCTCTCTTCTTCTGCCCTTCTAACTTCAACCCGTAATCCTTTGTTTCATTTTTTTTGCTCTGTGTTTAAGGGGTTGTTTATTAGGACTGTTACCTACATTCAGAACAGCATAATTACGTCCAGTTTGGATAAACTGAGTTCTGTAAATATTATTTATTCTGTTCTTTGTGCTTCATTCTGTAGTTTTGTGAATAAATTTTTGTCTGTTTAAAAATCTGGTAGTCAACCTAGCTAAGTTACTCCAGGTAATTTTCACTGCACACTTACTGAAACAAATTGCAAGGCTATGGTCTGGGCTGCCTGCTTAAGAATGTTTTGAGTGGTCTGGCTGAGTCCATAACAAGCCCAACTTAAAAATTCCTCTTCCTGCTGATCTTTGTGACTTTGTATAATTGTGTAAAATGGATGCTGGCGAAAGTTTTGGCTTTAGGTGTTCCATGTGGAATTGCCATTCATTATTTTTATGACAAAATAATTATCTCTTAACATATCTGGACCTTATTTGTGAATGTTTTCAAAGGTTATTTTTTGGAAACCACTGAACCCATCCTGCTCCTCTTTGGGTTGTTTGCTTTCTTCATCAGAATGATACAATATTTTCGAGCAAAAATGTAAATAAGCAGACCACAGCTGGAGGTCAAAATAGCAAATATTTCAACCAGCGTGGCATATTTCTGTGGTGGATATATATATACGCTCATATAAAATTTATCCAAAGTGTGCCAAAAATAAGCATGATAAACATTAGTGTTTAACTTCATTGAAGTTGTCTGGAAGATGTCAACCGAGAACAGCTACCACAAAACACACGCAGGACAGAAATCCAATACATCTGAATACACAACAGCAGGCAAATGAAGATCTTACATTGCATTCAAACATGATTGTATTATTAAAGTGACTAGTGTTTTTCAAAGGATAAGGTGGAAATGCAATTAACCAGGCAGTACATATTGCACATTGTACCAGCATAAGGGTGTAAACCAGGATCCATTGTTGGTTTGGCCTTGGAGGAGAAATCTGAACAGTGCAATGCACACATCAAGTTTAAGCAACAATTCCTTTAGCAATGGTGTTGCTTACCTTTTCTATTACTAATTTCATCTTGTGCACATTGTATGTAATCAAAACAGCAAATAGGTTGTCCATTAAATAATACAAAGCTGGAAATGTGTTGCTGGAAAAGCGCAGCAGGTCAGGCAGCATCCAGGGAACAGGAGAATCGACGTTTCAGGCATAAGCCCTTCTTCAGGATTCCTGAAGAAGGGCTTATGCCCGAAACGTCGATTCTCCTGTTCCCTGGATGCTGACTGACATTCTGTGCTTTTCCAGCAACACATTTCCAGCTCTGATCTCCAGCATCTGCAGACCTCACTTTCTCCTCATTAAATAATACAAGTCATGCACAATTTTGTCATCTGAATAAATGAAAATCAGGGACATGTATAAAATTATCCAAGTTATCCACCCAAGTTCAAAAGTCCTGTTACTGCTGGTCATTGTGATTTTGTCTGCTGTAGAAAATAGATATTGGTTAAAAGAAAAACTGGGATTTATGGCTCTGCAAATGAAATTGTCATTCACTATCATTATGGCAAAGTAATAACGTTCTATCTGCTCCTCATTTATGAACTTCCTTTGCAGGGATACCGTTCCATAGCTAAAATGAAAACAGTTTCAGAATATTTCAACATTCATTCACATGATGTGGGTGTTGCTTGACACCATACAAGGAAAACCAACCCAATTTATTGGCATAGCATTCACAAACACTTTTTCCCTCTGCCATTGATGACAGCATTTATTTTCCACCCCAGTTACCTTTGAGCTGCATTCTTGAAATGTTGCTATGCATTTGCTGCAGGTAGATCCATAATATCATTTTTATTGACCCGGCCATGCTGAAGCAACTGCAATATATTTCCAAGACAGGATGGTGAGTGGCTGTCAGGAGAATGGGCAGGTGGTAGTACTCCCATGTATTTGCTACCAGTGCTGTTTCAGATAGAAGTTGGCATGGTTTTGGAAGGTGCTGTCTAAGGACCATAATTGAATTTCTTCGGTATATCTTGCAGATGCTACTTCTGAGCATCTGTGGTAGAGGAAAGAAGTGTTTGTGAATGTTATGCCAATCAATTGGATTGGTTTTTCTTGTATGGTGTTAAGCCTCTTGAGAGTTGTTGGATCTGCACCCATCTAGACATGCAGGAATATTATATTGCAGTCCTGGCTGTGCCGTGTAGGTGATAGCTTGATCCTGGTCCAGAGGTGAGTTACTTGCTACAGGCTTCCCAGCCTGTAACCTGCTCTTGTAGCCAGCATACATATATGCCTATTCCAGTTTAATTTGTGGTCAATAGTAATGCTTAAGAGGGAATTCAATGATGCTGATACCATTGAATGTCAAGGGGAGATGGTTACATCCTCTCTTGTTGGAGATAGTTATTGTTTGGCACTTCTTTGAGACAAATGTGTTTGTAAGCATGATGAACACAAGCCATGATGTACACTTAACATCAAACTAATGGATCCATTGCTCTCTGAACTTTTATTTCAATCAAATGTATTCAAGTGCTTTTCAGTATGCACACATTTTTATGTCTTTGTTCATACATTAATTTGTTCATTCATTTAAGATTTTAATGCATTTGTAACTCTTATTGTTAAACTATGCTGTATTTTCTTGTCATTTTTAACTATGTCAATTATGAATAAAGCCATTCTGCTCTTGAATTGTATGCAAATAAAACATTTTTTTTTAAATCTTACATTCTAGGTCAATCTTATATTCTAATCTATCTTAGAATTGGTGAGCAATTTTTTTCCCATTTAAATATGCCTGATGGGTTGACATTTTACTCAACATCACGAAATGGCCAGGAGCGAGAGGCGCGCCTATTTGATACAACCACTAGTTTGCTTTTGCATTTCAGAGAAGGGAAAGTGAAATTAAAAATCAGGCAGAGAAAAAGAAGAACACAGTTGTCCACAAACCTCACTCCAAACAATTGCTCTTCTGTTATTGAAAGTTGTTCACTAGAATGAGCTGATCCATAATACTGGCCAATATTTACAATATCAATAGCACTGAGGACATTTGGTTGCCAGTTCACAATGTCATGTGTTGCAATAGAGTCAACATTTTCATCAAAATAAACCTTTTCACTGATCTTGGTTACACTATTCAATGTTCACATGTAATATAGAACCTTTAAATTAAAGAAAAAATGTAAGAAAAAATGTGAATACTCTTACATTAATTGCAAGTATTTAACTGTAAATTACACCACATTTGATATATATGTAAATGTAGTCATCAAGCCATGATAAACATTCCCCACCTGCCATGGGTGAAAATTGGAACCAGTTGCACAACTCCCGTTGGAGAAATATCCTTCCCCGGAATATTGGCAGGAGTGGCAATCTGATGTGCATCAGCATGTTGTTGATTTAACCCAGCGAATTGAGACAGGTTGGCAGTTGATCAGGATTCCTTCTTAACATACTATCATGTACAATGAAGTTATTTATCTCTACTGTTGATGAGCAAAATGAACTCTCTAGGGTGCAGAACAACATATGCAAAATATCATCACAAAATGCTCATCTAATCCTACAACAATTGACAGAGAGGAATTAAGTCCTATGGACTCCTGATCTTCAGGATAAACACGACATAGACAAACTTTTTTATCACCACATATCGACTCACATCATATCTGTACAATGAAGTTGCTACATTATAATAAATTGTTAATTTTTGATTGACACTAGGGATTGCCAGTATTGTGGCAGCGCAGTGTAATTACTGTCCATTGTGCTTTCGTATATGTCATTACTTTAACTGCTGCACCAAATTTATGGCTGCTAGCTCATGTGAGGTGGAAATGTCTTATGAACTTGGTGTCAGTTTGTATTGATATGATTCCTGACAAGCTGACCAACTACCTATTTTTTATTTATTCATTTTGTGGAATATGGGAGTCACTGGCTGGTCAACATTTATTGCCTATCCCTCGTTGGTGTTGAGAAGATGGTGGTGATCTGCCTTCTTGAACAGCTGCAGCTCACTTGCCCTGGGTGAATCCATAATGCTATTAGGGAGGGAATTCCAGGATTTTGATCCAGCAACAGTGAAGGAACGCCAATATATTTCCAAGTCAGGATGGCGAGTGGCTTGGGAGGGAACTTGAAAGTGATGATGTTCCCATATATCTGCTGCCCTTGTCTAGATGGAAGTGGTCGTGGGTTTGGAGAATGCTGACTGAGGCTCTTTGGTGAACTTATGCAGTGCATCTTGTAGATAGTACACACTGCTGCTACAGAGCATCAGTGGCGAAGGGAGTGCATACCTGTGGATGCAGTGCTAATCAAGCAGACTGCTTTGTCCTGGATTGTGTCAAGCTTCTTGAGTGTTGTCAGGGCCCATAGTCTTTTCAGTATCCAGTGCCTTCAACCATTTCTTGATATCATGTGGAGTGAATCGAATTGGCTGAAGACTGGTATCTGTAATACTGGGGACACTGGAGGAGGCCGAATTGGATCATTCACTTGGCACTTCTGGCTGAAAATTGCTGCAAATGCTTAGTCTTCTCTTTTGCACTGATATTCTGGGCTCTTTCATCATTGAGGATGGGGATATTTGTAGAGACCTGTCTTCCACTGAGTTGATTAGTCGCCCACCAACATACACCACTGGATGTGGCAGGACTGCAGAGCTTAAATCTGATCTGTTGGTCATGGGATCACTTAGTTCTATCTATCATTGGCTGCATATATTATTTGACATGCAAGTAGTCCTGTTTGGTGGCTTCACCTCATTTTCAGGTACGCCTGGTGCTGCTCCTGGCATGCCGTCTGGCAGTCTCCATTGAACCAGGGTTGATCCCCTGCTTGATGGTAATGTTTGCGTGGTAGATATGCCAGGGTGTGAGGTTACAGATTGTGATGGAGTACAATTCTGCTGCTGGTGATGGCCCAGTCTTGAGTTGCTAGATCTGTCTCAAGTCTGTCCTATTTAGTACGCTGATAGTGCCACACAACACAATTGCCGTTGACTGACAGTCAAGTAGATATGATGACCAAACTTGTAATATTCTCTCTTTGTCCTTCCATGAGGAGTACATGATTTTCTCAAATGGATTATCTTGTGTACACCATAAATCTACTAAGGTGAGGAAACAGGATTAGATCACCACTATCGCCATTTGGAAGGACTGTATTCATAGATTGGCATTCGAATAATGCTGTGTAAGAGCTTGCTTGCATTTAGATGTATAAATGGCAAGTGAAAAATCTGATAGCAGTCCTTGATATTTTTGTAATGGAAGCTCCAGCAGCAGCAGATGATAGTAATAATGTGTACTGAGCAGGGAGCTGAGCAGCTGACCAGGTTCTTCACCACCAAGTGCCAGTCGTGAGGGAGGACAGCTGGTGCAATCAAATGAATTCATTCTGTGCAAAATGGTGCCTTCGGTAAAAAGAGAATGAGTGGGAAGATGAAGCATATGGAAAATAATTCCTAATTCCAAAAAAACCCACCACTTTTCTCCAGGCAAATATTATAACTAGTTCATTGTTCATCCTTAATTTTGCAGTGGAATAGAGAATTCTGCCTCATGATCTTTGATTCTTCCATGTGATCAAATCTCATGAGAAATTTATGGTGTAGTCAGCATGGTTCCACAGTATTCGCATCAAATCCTAATAGGGAAGGTTGTAAGATATCTGACTAAAAATGACAGATGTTGAAACAGTTAGAACAGGCAATTTCCATGAGGACGGATTAAGCTGCTGCAGGATCCTTGATGACTCGGATACTGGTGAACGGAATTTGGTTTTCAGACCAAACGTATGCAGCTGTTCATCATGTGCATTCCTTTGGCATTATGAAAGAACGAGCATTACCTCTGGTCAGATATTCTACTTGCCAATGAATAGGAAGGTGGATGGATTCATGAGAAGGCCAGAAACACTGATGAAGATTTGATTGAGGACACATAATTGGCCTAGCGGAGAGGCCTCAATTCAAGTAAGAAGATCTGTTGGGCTACACTGGGATAATGTACAAACCTTCAAAGAAGTCTGCAGTGAATCTTTGAGGTGACTGACAAGGGTCTCTGAAGGCTGCAATAGACTGCCATAATAACAGTAGAGGTTTTGTGAACCAGCAGGCAAAGGAGAATATCTTGTTCCCATGTCCCCGGAGCTGATGAAGTTCTTCAATCAAATCATCCTTCTGGATCCTTACTTGAAATCAACATGAGAATGAATACTAAAGGATCATATAACAGAAACAGTGAGGGTCAGAAAACACATCCGGTTCAACAGTCTGCCATTCTCACCAGTCATAAACTAGTTAGGCCACCCATTTAAAGCTAGATTGGTGGTCATGATGGTGTGAGGTGGCCGTGGTGTTGGGAGGTGAGGGTGCAGTCTCATAAAGGTTCCTTCAAGAAGAGGCCTGTTTCCACACTGTAGGGAATCTAATCTAATCTAATCTAAAAGTGGCTCCATTTTATATGTTGGGATTGAGTCTTGCACCAGAGTGAGCATGAAACTTAGACAAGGTTGAATTATTTGTGCCTAACTGACACACGAGCAGAGATGCAAACAACTGAGTTTTTCCATGTTTTCCAAGATGATTGATGTCTCTTCCTTCATCCAAGTGTCTGCTTCACAGTGATCAGACATTCTCCAGCATTGCTAAACTGAGCTATTGGTTATCAGTCGCACGTTGCATTGCCTATAGTTTTGAGCAATTAACGTCCTGATCACTATGACCGTGAAATAAGAAATGCTCACGATGGTGATGATGAACAAATATAACTCATCCTTCACAACAGCTTCATGTTATTTACAGTTCATGAATAAGCTGAACACCAAGCCACAGACAAGATGACTACCCTAAGCAGACAGCAGTGTCACAGTGCTGGAGTGGCTAATGATATTGATGAATACTGGCACAATTGTCACAAGTGTACTTTAGCCAAAGTAGGGAGGTGGCATAATCCCAGCATTGTATCCCTGGTCATCAAATATATTCTCATATGCATGGAAATCTTCAGGTTAACAAAGGCCATTCCCACTCATGACTAAACTATAGCCAAAATGTTAATGTGTGATTAGTTTGCCGACTTTGATGTTCCATGTCAGATTCACAGTAATCTGGAACATAACTTTGAGAGCAAGATTCTACAGGAGCATTGCAAGTTCTATGGCATTGACAAGAGCTGCTCCATATTTTACTCTCCACATGTTAATAGACAGTGCAAATGATTTATCTGTACTATGCATAATCATCTACACATCTTACCTCATCAAGTCAACAAAACTGGCCTGAGAACCTTTAGAAATGGCAAATTCTTATATTAGCACCCCACACTAATCCATGGGCTATTCTCCATATCAATTCATCATTGGATAAGATCCAAACTTTCTGTGGACCATCTCTTTATGTTCACTCTGCCTTCTGCTGGGGATAACCAGTTCAATAAGTGAACAGCCAAGTTTCACATGAGGCTAATCTAGGCATTTAAGATGGTGTCTAAGAGTATAGAGATTGTCTAAGAGGGCTGAGAACAAAGACATTGAATTATCACAAGGCTAATAGGACTCACCTTGCTGCATGCTATTTCTTCCAAACCAAGGGTTAGAATAACATACAGCATATTTGAGATCCTGAAATCTAAAGTCAGCAAGCAGCAGAACATAAGTTGCCACACCTCCATTATTGGACAAATTGCTGGGAGGATTAGCCTCATAAAACAGTTCACAAAGGAAGGGGACTTGCTTGAAGTCAGAAGTTCAGTCAATGGTGCAGAGGCAAATAGGTCAACCAGCAATGAAAAAAGTGAATGCTGCCATGAATATGAACTGAAAAATTCTGTCATGGCACAAATTAATTTGTTAATTATTCAACTGTTTAGAACACAGTCAGCATGTGCTATGTGTAATTGGCAGGATGGCAAGTTTTAAGCAGGGAACTGTGTATTGGCATCTCCAGCAGCGGGTGGGAATCATGGTAGAGGGAACTGAGCAAAGAAGCTGAACAATTCACAGGTCCTCCAACAGATGAGGTTCTGCTTAAGATACAGAAGGAAGCATGTAAAAGGTATAGACAGCAGAGATCAAGTGAATCCTTCGAAGTGTATAAAAGAAGTAGGAGTATACTTAAGAGGGAAATCAGGAGGGTAAAAAGGGGACATGAGATAGCTTTGGCAAATGGGGTTAAGGAGAATCCAAAGGGATTTTATGAATATGTTAAGGACAAAAGGGTAACTCAGGATAGAATAAGCCCCCTCAAAGATCAGCAAGGCAGCCTATATGTGGAGCCGCAGGATTTGGGGGAGATATGAAATACGTATTTTTCATCAGTGTTTACTGTGGAGATGAACTTGGAAGATGTATAATGTGGGGAAATAGATAGTGACAGCTTGCAAAATGTCCATATTACAGAGGAGGAGGTCCTGGATGTCTTGAAAAGCATAAACATGGAAAATCCCCAGAATCTGATCAGCTGTACCCTAGAACTCTGTGGGAAGCTAGGGGAGTGATTGCTGGGCCTCTTGCTGATATATTTGTATCATCAATAATCTTAGGTGAGGTGCCAGAAGACTGGAGGTTGGCTAACGTGGTGCTATACTTAAGAAAGGTGATAAGGAAAAGCTAGGGAACTATAGATCGGTGAGCCTAACATTGTTAGTGGGCAAGTTATTGGAGGAAATACTGAGGGGTAGGATTTACATATATTTGGAAAGCAAGGACTGATTAGGGATAGTGAACATGGCTTTGTGCCTAGGAAATCATGTCTCACAAAATTGATTGAGCTTTTTGAAGAAGTAACAAAGAAGATTGATGAGGGCAGATTGGTGGCCGTGATCTATATGGATTCAGTATGGCATTCAACAAGATTCTTCATGAGTAGACTAGTTAGCAAGGTTAGATCTCATGGAATACAAGGAGAACAAGCCAGTTGGATACAGAACTGGCTTGAAGGTAAAAGACAGAGGGTGGTGTTGGATGATTGCTTTTCAGACTGGAAGCCTGTGTGCCACAAGGATCGGTGCTGGAGCCACTGCTTTTCATCATTTATATAAATGATTTGGATGTGAACAAAGGAAGTATAGTTACTAAATTTGCAGGTGACACCAAAATTAGAGGTGTACTGGACAGCGAAGAAGGTTACCTCAGAGTACAATGGGATCTTGATCAGATGGTCCAATGGACTGAGGAGTGGCAGATGGAGTTCAATTTAGATAAATATGACATGTTGCATTTTGGAAAAGCAAATCAGAGCAGGACTTATTCACTGAATGGGAAGGTCCTGGGGAGTGTTGTTGAACAAAGAGACCTTGGAGTTCAGGTTCAAAGTTCATTGAAAGTGGAGTCGCAGGTAGATAGGATAGTGAAGAAGGCGTTTATATGCTTTCCTTTATTGGTGAGAGTATTGAGTACAGGAGTTGGGAAGTCATGTTGCAGCTGTGCAGTACATTGGTTAGGCCACTTTTGGAATATTGCACGCAATTCTGCTCTTCCTCCTTTCGGAAGGAATTGTGAAACTTGAAAGGGTTCAGAAAAGATTTACAAGAATGTTGTGAGGTTTGGAGGATTTGAGTGAAAGGTTGAATAAACTGGGGCTGTTTTCCCTGGAGGGTTAGATGCTGCGTCATGACCTTGTAAAGGTTTATCAAATCATGATGGGCAGGATAAATAGTCATGGTCTTTTCCTTGGGGTTGGGGGTAGGGTCCAGAGCTAGAGGGCACAGGTTTTGGGTAAGAGCGGAATAATTTAAAAAGGACCTAATAAGGAAACTTTTTCACACAGAGGGTGGTGTGTGTATGGAATGAGCTGCCAGAGGAAGTGGTGGAGGCTGGGACAATTACAACAAATGGCATCTAGATTGGTATATGAATAGGAAGTGTTTAGAGGGATATGGGTCAAGCGTTAGCAAGTGGGATTAGATTAGGTTAGAATATCTGGTCAGCATGGACGAGTTGGACCAAATGGTCTGTGTCCGTGCTGTACATCTCTTTGATACAATGAGATGCAATGAAAGGGAGTGCTGACAGCTAGAATCTATTGGCCTGTTGTTGGAAAAAAAGTCTCATTGGTGGAAGGAGAATTCATGGAAAGATGGAGCAGGGAATCAAAGGTTTCCTCAGCTCAATGTTTCAGACAGGCTTTGTTCCATGTTCACAGAGTGAAGGGGTGCAGATATGTTTTTAATTTCTCTGACTGTTTTTAATGGCTGATGCCAGAGGAACAAATTCAACCATTTCTTGATCTTTTAGGCAACAATGTGATCAAATCTCATGTGACAGTTTAATTGTCCCTCACGTTCAGTCCATTTAATGGTCTTATTGATAAAATATGGTTAGTTCAGCTCATTTGGCTAAACAGTTGGTTTGCAAAGCAGTTTGCTGCCAATATTATGGGTTCAATTTCGATCATTGGCTGAGGTTACCATGATGGACTTTCCTTCCTAACTTCTTCGCTCGCTTGAGGTATGGTGGCTCTCAGGTTAAATCACAACATGTCATCTCTCTTTAAGAGAGAGAGCAGAAGTATCCACTGGTAAGACTATAATCAATCAATTGACAAGATGTGTCACATTCCTTATGGAATCCCCACAGTGTGCAAGCATGTCATTTGGCCCATCCAATCAACACTGACCCTCCAAAGAGAATCACAACCCCTTACCCATAACATGTAACCTCATATTTCCCATTCCTAACCCACCTAACCTACGCATCCTTGGACACTATAGGCAATTTAGCATGGTCAATCCACCCAAGCTGCACACCCTTGGACTATGGGCAGAAACCAACACAGAGATGGGGAGAATGTGCACACTCCACTCAGATGATCTTCTGAGGGTGAAATCAAACATGAGTCCCCGGCGCTATGAGATAGCAACCACTGAGCCACCATGGCAAAGAAACAGTTGAAACATCCTAGTTAACCAGATCTGCACATGGCATTTTCTCAATTTATTTCCTATTTCCTATTTTTCTATGGATCCATATTAATTTTTTACGATTTGTTCTGTTTCATGTCCATTAATTACATTTTTAATCCTTCTCTATAATTTCATATTACACATAAAAACAGCCATAATAATGATCAAACATTCTCATTTTTCTTATGTCTATCCTTATCGGTGTATAACTATGAGAGAAGTAAATACTGAAAAAGATTAAAGGTTATAATTATAAAAAAGGTAAATTAACCCATGGAAATTAAAGAAGTGTAAAATGTGGAGCATGGGGTGCATTTTATTGATCAATCATGAGCTACATTGTACTTTAACAAACCAGTCCCACTTTTTCACAGATGGAGAAGAGAGGCATTCTGAAAGTGTAATTCAATTGCAAACAAATTAATGTCACAGTAATAAAGAAATTTGATTCCAGCACATGAAACATTTGTAAAGTAACATCCTCCAATAATCTACAGATACAACATGTTAGAATTTGATTTTTCACAAATATATTCTTATGAATGTTGGATCTGTGACAGCACAAAAGCTAATCAATGCAATGCTGAAAGACTGGTCAAGTCAGGTAATAGATATTCACATTTTTATGAGACTAATAATTTGGGACTTTTTGAATGCTTATTGAGTGCCACCATGGTGGGCGGCACGGTGGCGCAGTGGTTAGCACTGCTGCCTCACAGCACCAGAGACCCGAGTTCAATTCCCGACTCAGGCGACTGACTGTGTGGAGTTTGCACATTCTCCCCGTGTCTGCGTGGGTTTCCTCCGGGTGCTCCGGTTTCCTCCCACAGTCCAAAGATGTGCACGTCAGGTGAATTGACCATGCTAAATTGCCCGTAGTGTTAGGTAAAGGGGTAAATGTACGGGAATGGTAGGTTATGCTTCAGCGGGTTGGTGTGGACTTGTTGGGCCGAAGGGCCTGTTTCCACAATGTAAGTAATCTAATCTAATCTATTCAGATTCTATACGCACATAATTTTCAAAGAAAGCCAAAGAAAATGAAATTATATTTTGTGCAATCCAAAGTTTAAAATTGAAATAATTCACAGAATAACACAAGAGCAGGATTAGGTCATTCACCCCACAGATACTGTCTCTGATTAAATTAGACTATTACTCATCTCTATCTTTAGTCAAGTATTTGCCTTGTCGATGTGACCTCACAAAATTGATCAGTTGCAACTTTCACAATCAGTATGAACACATTTTTGATGAGGAATTTCCAGATTTCTCCCAGTTCATGAGTGAAAAAATGTCTCCAGCCTGAATACCTGAGTATCTTTGTCCTAATTTTTAGGTTATGCCCAATCCTTGATGTTGCCACTGGAGGAAATTGTTTACCTCTGAACATGCATTCACCTCCTTTTCATCATTTTAAACATCTCAGCCAGTTCTTCTGGGAAAATTTATGGGAGGGAAGAACAAATATGAAAACATGGTTACAATTACAGGCTGATCATTGCTCAATGATGGAAAATGCTAAAAAAAAGTCAAGTGTCCTAATCCTGCTCTTAAATCCTATGCTAATAATCTATAATATTTCAAATATAAACAAATGACATGAAATGAGATACCATAATCATTTTAACTCTGCAATTTTTCTGCTAAAATGGAGAAACTGTTACACAGCTGAATGGTGGAGGAAAAATGAGAAGTATCTTTTATTTCAAGTGACATTGCGGATCAAATGTTTCTTTGTATTCTTCTCTGGTTGTAGTAGGATAATATAACATTTAGGAACAAAAATGCAGACAAGTAGACCAAAGCTGGATGCCAGAATGGCAAACACTTCTACAGCCACCATGTATTTGCCAGGGGAACTCAGATAAGCAGGAATGAATGTTATCCAAACTGCACAGAATATAAGCATGCTAAAAGTAATAAACTTAGCTTCATTGAAATTATTTGGCAATCTACGGGCTAAGAAGGCAACCACAAAACAAACACAAGACAAAAATCCAATATAACCAAGGACCAAATAAAATGCTATCACAGACCCAACATCACATTCTAAAATAATAATATTTTTAAAATAATTCACATTTTTCAGTGGATAGGGTGGTGATGTAATTAGCCAGACCATGCATATTAGACATTGTATAAATGTGAGGATGAAAATGGCCAGACGTTGTTGTACTGGCCCAAACCACTTCATCATGTTATTATTAGGAAGGGTTGTATTAAAGGCCATCATTACAACCAAGGTTTTGCCCAAAACACAAGAAACGCAGAGCACAAAAGTAATACTAAACACGGTGTGACGTAACATGCAAGACCAGTTTGAAGGTTTTCCAATGAATGTTATTGAGCAGAGAAAGCACAGCACTAAAGCAAAAAGAAGCAGAAAACTTAATTCTGCATTGTTGGCTTTAACAATGGGAGTGTTGATATGAACACAGAAAATTACGGTTACAGACACAGTGAAGCCAGTTCCAAGTAATGCCAGTGTCACTAAAACAATCCCCATGATCTCTTCAAAGGAGAGAAATTCAATCATCTTCGGTATGCATTGGTTTCGCTGTTCATTTGGCCAATAATCCCAAGGACATTTTAGGCACGTTATTGAATCTAATTTTAAAAAAAAATTAAAGTACATGAAATAATGGTTCTTCGAGATATAAAAAATAATATAAAGAGGTTATACATGAATTGCGAATAATAGTATACATGTGTATATATATGCCTACATACCTGTAACATTACTGATCTCACCTTCAGCACATTCCACACAATCAAAGCAGCAAATAGATTGCCCTTTTCTAGCGGCTTTCCTTGTTCCAGCTGTACAACTTTCAGAGCAAATTGCCTGTGGTACCTTATGTAAATGAGATTACATCATAGAGTCATAGAGATACACAGGACGCAAACAGACTGTTTGGCCCAACTCATCCATGCCCACCAGATATTCTATATAAATCTATTCCCGTTTGTCAGCATTTTGCCCATATGCCACTAAACCATTCCTATTCATGTGCCTGTCAGATGTCTTTAAGAATAGTGTTTAGAGTTTTGCAAGATCGAAAACTTGGTCAAGAGATGACAAGCACAGGCTAATGTCACAAAAGACTTAAATGTTTGTTGGATCAAAGTTTGATTTAGATTTGTGGAGTATTAACCAAAAAGATGTTTGGGAACATACAGTTTGATGATTATACTAGTGGACCACGTAAGGAATATACCAAACTGCACAGAATATAAGCATGCTAAAAGTAATAAACTTAGCTTCATTGAAATTATTTGGCAATCTACGGGCTAAGAAGGCAACCACAAAACAAACACAAGACAAAAATCCAATATAACCAAGGACCAAATAAAATGCTATCAATGTTTGTTGGATCAAAGTTTGATTTAGATTTGTGGAGTATTAACCAAAAAGATGTTTGGGAACATACAGTTTGATGATTATACTAGTGGACCACGTAAGGAATATACCAGATGCCCTCAATCAGAAACAAATAAAGGAATGTTTGGATAAACCTGGCAGTATAGGTCTAGCAGATTCTATGGAAACAAGAGTTAATGTTTCTTCTGAAGAAGACTCATATCAACTCATTTTTTTCTCTCTCTCCGGAGATGATGCCAGGTCTGTTGAGTTTTTCCAGCACTTCCTGGGTTTATTTCGGTTTATCAACATCCACTGTATTTTGCTTTTTATTTGACCTATACTGGCAAGATTCTTGTGTGAATTTACATATTTTCTTAGTATTTATTCATTCGCAGGGTGTAGGCATTGCTGACAAAGGCAGAGTGCATCTTTGCGATGTTACGACTGGCAACTGAAAGGTTAGCTAGGCCACTTCACAGAGTAATTATGACTCAAACACATTGCTGTGGATCTGGAGTCAGGGCAGGCACTATGTTTCCACCCCAACAGAGTGATATGGAATCGGTTTGACTTTTTTAAATAAAAAAAAAAGACATTTCATTCTCAATTTGCTTAATTAACTGAATTTAAGTTTGCAAACAACCATAGAGGTATTTAAAAATTTCACAAGATTGGGGTTTCATGGTTCCGCATTACTAGCAGAAACATTTTAATTCCTGTTCCTCAAAGGAATTTCTATTGGTTTATTTAAATTCTGGCCGTTTAACACAGAATTGCCATTGCAAAAACGGTATTCGTGAGGATTAATTGGACAAGGAATTGCATTTGCCTGGACATGCTTGCCTCGTAAAGAAAGGGCATTCTATTCTATTCTATTCATCAATAGTAATTTATTGAGAACTAGTTTATCAGGTCTGAAATATCTGAAAGGAAGATATTAACGCAATACATTTTCGACTACCTTTCTTCGCCCTTCACTCCAAACAATCGCTTCTTTGTTAATGGTGAATTCTTCGCCTAGAGAAGCAGATCCGTCATAATATCCGACTGTTACTACATCAGTGCCATTTCCATCACTTTGCCAATTGACAATGTCGTACTTTGCAACTGGATCCCCATTTTCGTTGAAGCGCACAATTTCTCCAGTCTTAGTGGTGAAATTGACCGTTTTCAAATACTGCAAAAGCTTTAAGAGAAAGCAAATGACGTAGCATGAACGGCACTGTCACTTTTATTTTCTAACTTAACATAAATATAATTGGAAAACCATTAGATTCTTTTTCAACTATAATGTAGTTTCACTACCTGTTGTGATTGAAAATCGGACGGATTGTCACATGTGTTATTCCAGAACGCTTTTCCCACAGTGTCACATCCGAGCATATGGTGCAGAGCATGCGCTATAGCATATGTTGCCTTGTACACGTTATATGTAACTCTCAACTGAGATGCGTCCGTGTAGATATTTTTAATTGTTTGCAAATTCTCTCTACCTGTACATTCAGAAGTTTCTTCTGTTCCATTATTTTGATTCTCTGCTGAGTTTAGACGACAATTGAAGGTTGTTTCCCAAAATTCTTTGAGTAAACTATTTCCTGGATTTGCAGAAGGGTGTGCTTGATGCAGAAATGCCTTAAAACCGGGAATATTTGATTGAGGAATTGAAATTCCTAATGCTCCAGTAAGAAACGTTCGACTTTCTTCCAAGGGAAGGATTGATGTGGAAATCCAAGCTTCGCTTCCGATCCATTGAATGCCTCTGATGTTTTGTCTTGCAATCTCCTTTAGCAAAATTTCCATATCACCTTCAGCAACAAAGGCCACAATAACTTTTGTGTTTGCTTCCTTCATCACTCTGACGATTTTGAGTAGCTTGTCTCTGGGATATGTTCTATAGAAGGACTCAGAAAAGGCAATGCAAACTCCCAACTGCTGGACAGCTTCTGTGAACGCTTGCATCCCAAAGTTACCATAGTCATTGTCACTCTTGATTGTTCCAATCCAATTCCATCCAAAATGTTTCACTAGTTGAGCCAATGCTTTCGCCTGAAAGTAATCACTAGGTATTGTTCTGAAAAATGATGGATGTTCATTTTTGTTGCTCAAACAACCACAGGTTGAAAAATAACTGACCTGTTGGAAATCAGAATTGTTTTAAAAATTGCAAAACAAAAAGATAGGCCTTCTGATGAGTTAGTCATCAAATCTTTTGGTCTGTTCCTCTATCTCAGGTATCAAATATAAGGGGTAGCTGTAGCCAACTTATCCCTGAGTGCTTCCTTCATTGATTTCAGCTGCTATGACAGCCAGGACAAGGAATCTGGGCCAAAAATATTACTCAACACTCACACTAGAAAATGAGAGATGAAGAATATTGGATGACAACAGGTTTCAATGAATCTGACATGGTGTCACAGTAAAAGACTGATTGAAATCACAATCAAGGAGCAAATGCTGGGTGTGTTCACATGTTCATGAAGACAAATATCCAAGTTATTATTAGTCCTTCCTATGTGGGCTTATCCTCAAAGTGTCCCTGCTCTTAAATGATTGTCAAGAGTTGGAACATTTTGACATTTGAATATAACAGTGAAGATGTAATTTAGAAACATCGAAAATAGGCGTAAAAGTACATAATTTGAGCTGACTCCACCATTCAATACGATTACCTAACCTGTCTCAGCCATGATTCTGAACTCTGCAGTCATTGCAAACATCCTGCCTGCATTTACACTGCCTAGTCATGTTAGAATTTTACAGGATTCAGCGATATCCACCAATACTCTGAAATTATAATGAGAGAGAGTCATGGAGCCATAGAGATTTACAGCATGGAAACAGACCCTTCGGTCCAACTCATGCATGATGACCAGATATTCCTACCTAATCTAGTCCCATTTGCTAGCACTTGGCCCATATCCTCTAAATTCTTCCTCTTCATATGCCCATCCAGATGCCTTTTAAATATTGCAATTGTACCAGCTTCCACCACTTCCTCTGGCAGCTCATTCTCCCCCACGCACCACCTTCTGTGTGAAGAAGTTGCCCCTTAGATCCCTTTTAAATCTTTCCCCTCTCACCCAAAACCTATGCTCTCTAGTTTTCGAATGCCCCACCCAGGGAAAAGACTTTGTCTATTTATCTTATCCATGCCCCTCATGATTTTATAAACCTCTATAAGGTCACCACTCAGCCTCCTACGCTCCAAAGAAAACAGCCACAGCCTATTCAGCCTCTCCCTATAGCTCAAATCCTCCAACCCTGGCAACATCCTTGTAAATCTTTTCTGAGCCCTTTCAAGTTTCACACCATCCTTCCGAAAGGGGGAAGAACAGAATTGTGTGCAGTATTCCCAAAGTGGCCTAACCAATATCCTGTACAGCCGCAACATGGCCTCCCATCTCGTATACTCAATACTCTGACCAATAAACGTATTCTTAGCCAATCCAGTCTCGCCTCATATTTGAGTCTTGCTATCCCAGAAATCAGTCCGTTTACAACACGATTAAGGCTCAAGCAACGGGATAGGTCATTCATCCTGATAACGACCACCTGGATTGTACATGTACTGCATAACTTGACCTTCAGAAAATCAAATAAGTTGGTGGCGCGTGTGTGTGATGTTGAGCTATCAACATGGACAGTAATCATAAGAATGCAGGACATAATCGCAGCAATTCCACAAAATCTCAGACAAAATTTGTTGACACTGAGGAGAAAGATGAAAGGTGACCAAGACATTAACAGTGAATAGTAAACTGCAAATACACAATGAGACACTTCACAATATCAAAGTTAAAAATTACACAACACCAGGTTATTGTCCAACAGGTTTGATTGGAAGCACTAACTTTCGGAGCGCTGCTCCACAACCACCTGATGAAGGAGCAGCGCTCCGAAAGCTAGTGCTTCCAATTAAACCTGATGGCCTATAACCTGGTGTTGTGTAATGTTTAACTTTGTACACTCCAGTCCAACACGGTATCTCCAAATCTTCGCAATATCAACTGGGCACGAGAACAAAATAGCACAAACAATATTTGGAAGTAATTGTTTTTGCATATTTGATAGTGAGAGCCAAAGCGCCCTGTTGCAAGCCTTCATGATACAATCTTAATGAGACATTTGATCAATAAAATATTTCTAGACCAGAAATATTTAATCCTTCTTGCTTATTCAAAAACGCATCAATTTCAAATAACTGGAAGAATGTCAATAGTTGATGATTATGAATAATGATTAAAATATATGTTCATTTTGTGTGATGTACCACAACGATTGCAAATCAGTGAATGAAATGGAAATGATAAATTCCCATTCCATTCTGTGATCTAGTCACCTTTTGTTTCTCGTTTTCACTATTCTCTGGGTTGATTTTAGTGAATTTCGAATGAGATTAAAGCTTCGTCAATTCAATCAATTTCACTGCAGTCAAGGTATAGAAAACCTTGACTGCAGTGAAAGTTATGATCGAGCTGTGCTTAATGACACACGGCTGCTGAAGCATTTATAAACCATAAAATAACAAGGATGCAATCGCATTAGAGATTGAGCAATCGACACTCATCAGAAGGGTGATTGTGCAGGAGTGATACAGTAATGAAGAGAGACTAGATTGGATAGGTTGTTTTCCATGGGCGGACAAGGCTGAGGGGGGACCTGATGGAGCTGTACATAGCTCTGAGGGGTACAGGAAGTATAGCTAGGGAGAAACTTTTACTCTTAGTAGAGGGCACATTAACCAGGAGTCACTGTTTTAAGGTAAGGAACAGGAAATTGAGGATTTTATTTTCTGGTATCAAAAACCCACTGCCGAAAAGGGTGAGGGGTGAACCCTTGAGACATTTTAAAACCATTTAAATGAACCTTTTTTTACGTCATTCCATACAAGGAGACAAGTTGGGAAATGGGATGGGAATAGATGGGTGTTTGATCACGGGCGTGGACACGAGGAACCGAAAGATATCTTTCTCTAAGTAAAATAAAACTTCATGATCCTATGTTGTAGGAACTTCCCGAAGTTGCGCTGTCGTAGTACTCGATGTAGTTCACTTACCATGGGAATTCTAAAAGGGCTTAGTAGCCTTGAAACTGCGGCGGACTGTGAGGATCCTGAATCACCAACAATAGCATTTACGTTCCTACAGTTATCCTCTGAAACAGCGTCCCTTCGCCCATCCAGCATCTCTAAGGCTGCTTTAATAGACAAGGACGGCATGCCACACGAATCATAAATCTGGTAACCCAGTGTAAGGTTCGGGAGCAGAGTGGGGTTCCTGTTTATTTCTTCAATTGCGAACAACATCGCCTGCACAAAGCGAAATTCTCTGAAATCAAACCTACAAAAAATACAATGATGGCAGAACGGGAAAGAAATCACATTGGTATTTGACGAATTACGCGATTTAGAGAGATCGGGTGTACGATTAATTGAGATCTACAGTTCTTGTAAAGTTGTCAATGTAAAAGTTAAAAAAGCAACAACAATGCAGGCGCACGACCAACTTCTCTTTCAACACTTTGAACCCATATTTGGATAATGGTCGTGGCAACTGAAGGACTTTTACCTTTCGCTACAATTTGAGATATCATTCGATATACAAACAGGCTCAATGATGCACCCACCAGACAAAACATAAAATCGCAGAATTTTAAAAGAGATTTTGTTCATTGCAAAATTCAACTAACGTTTTACATTCTACCGCCTCGGGCTGCCTTGCAAATGATACTTTCCGATATTCTACGTTGGAGTGCAGGCTGAAAATTCCGCCCAAAACAATGTCTCCAGCCTTGAATAAACTGAGCAAGTCGAATTTCTCCCACTGTTTGCAGACTGGCTGATAGCCTGCCCATACAGGTGTTAGCAGGGTGAACAACGCCCAAAGCAAAACCATCCTTTATCAGCAAGAGTCACCGTGATTGTAAATTCCCAGCAAGTGCCTTTATACACAGTATCATCTCACCGCTTTTCCATTTCTTTCAGTTAGAATTGATTGCGCGTGAAGGAAATGTCTCACAACTGCCTCAAAACCCACAAAGGAATTATCACACGGGCAAGTCTTGGCATATCTAAAGCTCGAGAGATACAAGGAGATCGCTGGGACCTTATTCAGTGGTAATTCGTGATGTATTGAGAAGGGAAACAAACATGACCGTGGGGTGTAGACTAATGCTGGGCTGTGGAGCTACTTTAATAGAATTTTCCGATAGCCGCCTCAGACTGCATAGACGAAACCCTCTGCACCATTCTGTACTTAATGCGGAAAAGAAGAGGGAGAACTTTATTATCTGGGATGTAGCAGTTAACGGATTAAATATTTTCGTATATTGTAACAGCAACTGCATGCCAAAAAAAACACTTCATTGGTCATAACGTGCAATGGGACCTGCTAAGATTGTTAAAATCCTTATAAAGTGACATGCCCTTTCTCAATAAAAGGTCGGCTTGAAGGATTGTTGTGAGGAATCACGTATACGAATTTCACGTATAATTTCAATATCTTGGTGCAGAAATATGAGCACAAGTTGAAACAGAGTGTATTGGACAAACTCAACAGGTCTGTCATTATCTCTACAGATAAAAGTTAATTAACGTTTCGACTTCAGCAATTTCTTCAAAACTGAAGAAGAAGTTACTGGAGTCGAAACTTAACGCTGCTTTATCTCTCCATACATGCTGAGTCTCTAGCAATTTCTGTTTGTCTGAGATCGCCACGCAGTTCTTTATGCTGCTTTATATCAGCTCAAATTGATATATTCCAAACAATTATTTTGAAATTCCACAACTACCTGATGAATGAAAGCTTGTGCTTTCAATTAAACCTGTTGAACTATAACCTGGTGTTGTGTGATTTTGTACACCCCAGTCCAACACCGGCATCTCCAAATCATTTTGAAATTCAATCGCGTGTCTTACCAAGAGCAATTGTACTGTGTTTCAAGCAACAACGCAGTGATCAGGTAACACAATCATGAAAGAATCAACTAAAAGTTTGCATGGTGTTCATCTTCACAAGTTGCCATGAACACTACGCGATCAGTTTAGAGTTTAGGTGAAAACGGAAGACAACTTAGCGAGGAGCCTTTGTAAGCAGTTGAGTACAATTGTGTTACTAGATCCGTTTCTGCAAATGAGGAAACACAATAGAAATGGAATAGCTTAAAATGCAGAGGATAAGAACGCAGAGCAAAGGTTGTCAGCACTTCTACATTGTGAAAGTAAGCAAAGGTCCAGCTCATAATTTTACAACGCCGGGTGATTCGGGAGCACTGGCAGGCGACCACACTATTTCACATGTTATACATCCGTTAGAAACACGTTAGAGGGTAAACCGGATAATTTCAGGCCTGTCATCAGAAAATCGTTGCTAACAGGAATTTACAGAAAATGATCTAAAATTAGTTGATATTTGGAACAATTTGAACTAGTGGGGCGGCATGGTGGCTCAGTGGTTAGCACTGCTGCCTCACAGCACCAGGGTCCGAGGTTCAATTCCAGCTTCGGGCGACTGCCTGTGTGGAGTCTGCACATTCTCCCCGTGTCTGCATGGGTTTTCTCCAGGTGCCCCGGAGGGTAATGGGGTGGATTAATCTTCAGAGAGTCCGTGTGGACTGGTGCCGAATGGCCCGTTTCTGCATTGTAGGGAGTCTAATCTAAATAGGTAAAAACAATGACTGCAGATGCTGGAAACCAGATTCTGGATCAGTGGTGCTGGAAGAGCACAGCAATTTGAGAAAAGACATTCTGGCTATTGAGGGAGTGCAGCGTAGGTTCACGAGGTCAATGCCTGGAATGGCAGGATTACCTTACACTGAAAGACTGAAGCGACTGGGCTTGTATACCCTTGAGTTTCGAAGATTGAGAGGGGATCTGATTGAGACATATAAGATTATGAAAGGATTGGACACTCTGGCAGTAGGAAACATATTTCCACTGATGGGTGAGTGCCGAACCAGAGGACACAGCTTAAAAATACAGGGTAGACCATTTAGGACAGAGCTCAGGAGAAACCTCTTCACCCAGAGAGTGGTGGCTGTGTGGAATGCTCTGCCCCAGAGGACAGTGGATCGATTGTCTATTGTCTATTCAGGCAGCATCCGACGAGCAGCAAAATCAACGTTTCGGGCAAAAGCCCTTCATCAGGAATGAAGGGCTTTTGCCCGAAACGTCGATTTTGCTGCACGTCGGATGCTGCCTGAATTGCTGTGCTCTTCCAGCACCACTGATCCAGAGTCTAATCTAAATGACAGCCAATGTGGGTTAATTGAAAATAGATTCTGTTGACTGCTTTAAGTTAGTTATTTGATTGTGAAGTTATCATCAAAATCTTTATCAAACTCAATTCGCTCTCGGGTTTTGGATGTAGGTTTGCTGGCTGAGCTCGAAGATTCATTTCCAGATGTTTCGTTACCCTATTAGGTAACATCTTCAGTGAGCCTCAGGGGAGCAATGCTGAAAATTCCTGCTTTCTATTTTTATATTTGGGTTTCTTTGGGTTGGTGATGTCTTTTCTGTGGTGATGTTATTTCCTGTGGTGAAGTCACTTCCTGTTCCTTTTCTCAGGGGGGGGCAGTAAGTGGGGTCTAACTCGGTGTGTTTGTTGATAGAGTTCTGGTTGCAATGCCATGCTTCTAGGAATTCTAGTGCCTGTCTTTGTTTGGCTTGTCCAAGGATGGATGGATGGTCCCAGTCGAACTAATGTCCTTCCTCATCCATATGTGACCATACTAGTGAGAGAGGCTCATGTCTTTTTGTGGCTAATTGGTGTTCATGTATCCTGGTGGCTAGTTTTCTGCCTGTTTGTCCAATGTAGTGTTTGTTACTCGCTCTAAGGTTTTTTAAGGGATGAAAAGGACACTTTACAGGGTATTTTGTGCATGAATAACAAATGCTGCCAAAAAAATGACGATTTGGAAGGTGCTGAGGTAAATATTCCGTATCATGTGCTTCCGTCTTTTGATAACGTACTACATTTAAAAATTGGATTAAGTGACGGTGACAGTATACATGCAAGATTGCTGACAGGAGAAAGGAGGTATGCTGTGTTCTTTGCTGTATATATTCATAAATTGCACTTGGGCCGCAGGGTTAGATAGCCAAGTCATGAAGTGGAGTTGGGTGGAAGGGTGTTTGACAGTTGGGCTGTTGAATTTGGAAAGCGTAACCCTGAGAATGGGATTTTTGGCATTGGATACAGGGATATGAGGGCAACAGGGAGGTGAATATGTAGTTTGGGGTTTGTGAGTGCCATGAAGTTATAATGGGTTGAGCTCCACAATTAGCCATTGGCCTGGATTGAAGATGGGACAAAGCCAGGTTAGGTATTCAGGTAAGTATAATAGAATAGGCTGACGTATCCAACACTGAGGTGTGCTTTGGAGATATTTTTGGAAGAACTCAGAGAGTGCAGACTTAATTCTAATAATTTCAACATTCCCAGCTAGTTATCTGAATGTACACCAATCAGGACACATGTAGGGTCCTGATATATGACAGCAGTACGTATCTCAATAAACTCCTTCACTGTTAATGAATCAAAATCCTGCAACACCTTCAACACAGTACTAAGTAGATAGGTGATTGAAGCAAATAGTTTCCCACAACCTTGAGATCAGCCTCAAATGGCCATGTCAATCATGCCCACATTGCAATAGAATTGAAGAGAAGAGAATAATGTAAACTAAATTACAAAACGTTGAATTTTGTCCAATAGAGTGTCACCTGTAGAATCACTGAGGTTATGGGAATCCTTAGTTATGGCCAATTACTGTGCTGGCAAATTCTGGAATGGGATTTGTTATTAGATTAGATTACATTACAGTGTGGAAACAGGCCCTTTGGCCCAACAAGTCCATACCGACCCGCCGAAGCGCAACCCACCCATACCCCTACAGTTACCCCTTACCTAACACTACGGGCAATTTAGCATGGCCAATTCACCTGGCCTGCACATCTTTGGACTGTGGGAGGAAACCGGAGCACCCGGAGGAAACCCACGCAGACACGGGGAGAACATGCAAGCTCCACACAGTCAGTCGCCTGATCCCTTATCAGACGAGCAATTTTATGTTATGGCATCAGCCACGATCACCACATTATTTCTACTATGAGGCCATCAAACTATGCCATGAACTGTTCAGAGATCAGCAATGTTTATATTTTTCAATGAGACAGAAGTTCTAGGAACTCAAAGACCAGAAAGCCGCAGCTTTGACGAGCCAGTGGGACTGTACTGTACAAGAATGCTAGTATAATCTCTAAAGCATGTAAAATGCATTAAAAAAAACAGAACTACAATTTGATGAAGCTCCATCTTTGCTGTGATCAAATGCTGGAATTCCTTCTCTAATGACATTATGCAACCACGTACAGCACACAGTCTGCTGGTTCAGGAAAACAGCTGAACACCAACTTCAAAATAACAACTAGGGATGGGCAGTAATTGCCGACCAGACAACAACATTTACGTCCCACAAGTGATTAAAGAAACACACCATATCACACAGCAAACATGTATTGTAATCCCGATAGATCCCATGGATTTCTCATAACTGTCCACATACATCAATGACATGGTGGATCATAGGTTCTAATGAAAGCTCACAAGGGATTACAATTCTTAATTTTTGATGATCCATCCTTCCAACTCCATGCCATATGTTGCTGCAACATGGACTGCCTCAATGGCTGCTCTTTTCTGGGGATACATACAGCTGTCCTGCCTCGGGAGACTGTCTATATGGAGTTTTCACACTCTCCCTGTGTTTGCATGGGTTTTCTCCAGGTGCTCCAGTTTTGTCCCACAGTTCAACGATGTGCAAGCTAGGTAGATCGGCCACGCTGAATTGTCAAACTGTGGCCAGGGATGTGCAGGCTTAGCCATCGGAAATGTAGTGTTCGATGGGTAGAATCAGGGGTGTAGGTCTGGGTTTGATGCTGTTTGGAAGGTTGGTGTGGATCCAATGAGCCAAAAGGCCGGCTTGCACACTCTAAAGATTATATGAACAGCACAGTCTTTCAACTATTTTTGACTTCTGACTGTGTCCCAGCATGTGTTGTGTAGATATGGACCTGACAGTATAGTAATTGCTTCTCATAAAAATGAAGTTTTACATCTCTATCTTTCCCATATTTACTGGCATTCCATTCATGAATTTTTGCTTTGAATGCCTATTCAGTAATCTATGAACTATCAAAAAAGATATTATAAACCATTCCACTTTTACTGAGCAGAATTAAAGTTCTCCACAAAGCAACTCTGGAACTAAGCATGCTCTACACATTATATTTCAAATGGAATGCTGACTTGCACAATACAAAAATGGAGAGACTAGAGAATATTTATTAGATTAGATTACTTACTTTGTGAGCGGCACGGTGGCACAGTGGTTAGCACTGCTGCCTCACAGCGCCTGAGAGGTTCAATTCCCGCCTCAGGCGACTGACTGTGTGGAGTTTGCACGTTCTCCCC
>NC_057722.1:65607848-65694354 GCF_004010195.1 Chiloscyllium plagiosum | reverse complement strand
CTTCGGCGGGTCGGTGTGGACTTGTTGGGCCGAAGGGCCTGTTTCACGCTAAAATCTAATCTAATCTAATCTAATATTTATCTTAGAGTTGAGTGAATCTTTAAGCCTTAATGTGGAAAGCCGATGTTGGACTGGGGTGGACAAATTCAAAAGTCATACAATACGAGGTAAAGTTCAACAGGTTTATTCAAAATCACAAGCTACTGGAGCGTTGCTCCTTCGTCAGGTGAAGTCTGAAGTGCTAGTGGAAGCAGTGTCAATAATGAAATTCAGAATAGATTTGCATAAGGACTTGAAATGGAGAAAATGTCATTATTATCAGAAAAAAGCATGGAAGTTATCTAAAAAGGACTGACATGGTGCAATCATCCAAATAGTCTTCCCCTGCAATGTGATATTCCATGATTAATTGGAAACACAATGATACAATTGCAACAGTCTTTGGATTTTTTTTATTAATTTATGACATGTGGACACCATTGACAAGTCCATCAGTACTTCACCATCCCAAATCATACTTAAGAAGTCGGTGGTCAATCAGAGGCTTAACTGTACTCCTTAGGGTGTAGACCTACAGCCAGCCTGTTCTGTGAGACAAACCTTTAATTCTGTGAACTGCCATTTAGTAAAGGAACAACAAAACATTTGCAAAATACTGAAAGGTAGATAAGGAAGTTACAGCAGTGAATTACAACATCTCAGTGAGAAAGTACACAAACATGTTTCGGCAAAACACGTGGTTCGTATTGATTTAATAAGCATAAAAAGGCTACTGGTTAGCGAGTGCATATTAACCATACATTAAGAACGCGTGAAACAAATTATTTGTGAGCTCCTTTGGAATACGAATCGAAAACTAACTCTGAAACAAGCAGAATATTCACTTTTCCGCATTACCGCCAACATAGTAAACTCAAAGATTCCAAAGCCTTTCCTCTTCCCACCACCACCATCACCCAACCGTCCCGCCAGTGACAACCCTCAACATCAACATTGCACAGTGGCAGCATTTTTATTAACGCGTTTTGCTACAATGATGTGAGTAATCTATTTTGCACACTTGAATAGGCCAAGTTTCGAAACTGATTTTCTGTTGATAGATAAAGTAAGTTTCAAATCTAAACTCCACGCGATGAAGAAATTCAAGGCAGGTTGAGGAAACTAAAAGTGACAATGATCCATATTTAAATAAATATAGATCACACACGATTTTCAAATCTGATTAAATGAAAAATGGGGGAGAAGTATAAAAATAGTCAAAATGATTGACCCAACCTACTGGATATTGTGGTTTCATTCCATTGTGTAAAATGTGTACCTGGTAACATTCGGCTTTCCAGTTCACTGCATGGAATTTCCATTCACTACCTTTACGGCAAAATAATTAGCTACTAAAATATCCGGGCCTCATTTATGAACATTTTCAAAGCTTTTTTTGGAAAACACTGAGCCCATTATGCAACTTTTTGTGTTGTTTTCTTTCTTCAACAGAATAATATAACATTTTGGAACAAAAATGCAAATTAGTAGACCAAAGCTGGAAGCCAAAATAGCAAACACTTCAACCGCCACAGCATATTTCCCTGGCGAACTTATGTAAGCTGGAATGAAAGTTATCCAAACTGCACAAAAGATAAGCATGCTAAACGTTATGTGTTTCGCTTCATTGAAGTTATCTGGAAGTTTTCGAGCGAGAAAAGCTACCACAAAACACACGCAGGAGAGAAATCCAATATAACCGAGTACACTGTAGAAGGCTAAAGAAGACCCTACGTTGCATTCAAACACGATTATCTCATTAGAGTGACTAGTGTTTTTCAATGGATAAGGTGGAAATACAATTAGCCAGGTAGTACATATTGCACATTGCACCAGTGTGAGGATGTAAACCACCAGCCGTTGCTGTCTTGGTCCAAACCACTTCATCATATTATTGCCAGGCAGCGTTGCTTTGAACGCCATCACCACAACGATTGTTTTACTCAATACACAAGAAATGCAAAGAACAAAACTAATACCAAACGCTACGTGGCAGAGCATACAAGACCAAACTGAAGGTTCCCCAATGAATGTAATTGAACACAGAAAACAAAGTGTCAGGGCAAAAAGAAGAAGGAAACTTAACTCAGAGTTATTAGCTTTAACAATCGGAGTACATCTGTACACATAGAATATTGCACACACACCAACAGCGGTGCAGGCTCCAAACAGCGCCAGTGTCACCAGAATGATTCCCAATGTCTCAAAAAAGGAAAGAAACTCAATATCCTTTGGAATGCATTGATCCCGTCGTTCATTAGATTTGAATTCCAATGGACATTTTATGCAATGAACGGAATCTGAAAAAGCAACAGAAGATTTGGTCATTAAAGGATAAATGTTAGCACCCCTGTTGCAATGCTGGCATGAAATTTGTACAGACACACTTTTGGTACAGACAATGATGCTTTCTTACCAGTTGTGTTACTAATTTCACCCTGTGCACATTGAATGCAATCAAAACAACAAATGGGTTGTCCTTTTCTTCCTGCTTTCCTTGTTCCATGATGGCAACTTTGAGAACAAACAGCTTTAGGAACCTGATTAGGAAGATAAATGCAATGGTGCTAGTAATTTCAAATAGCAAATGCATATCATTCAGTCTGATTTACAGGGGAATAGGTATTTGTGTTACATTCATTCGTGCCATCCTTTTTTAAAATAACCTGACAGTTTGTGACCTCATGATGTCCAGCTTAAAGCTGCTGTAAAAGTGCTGGGGATAGACTTGCATTGGCAGAAGCGGAACATTGCCTGGAGGCCTTGCCTTACGAAGAAAGGTTGAATAGGCTCGGACTTTTCTCTCTGGAGAGAAGGAGGAAGAGAGGAGACCTGATAGAGGTGTACAAAATAATGAGAGGAATAGATAGAGTCAATAGCCAGAGACTTTTCCCCAGGGCAGGATTGACTGGTACGAGAAGTCATAGTTTGAAGATATTAGGAGGAGGGTATAAAGGAGACGTCAGAGGTAGGTTCTTTACGCAGATAATTGTGAATGCATGGAATGCGTTGCCAGCTGTGGTGGTGGAAGCAGAGTCATTGGGGACATTTAAGCGACTGCTGGACATGCAAATGCATAGCAGTGAGTTGAGGGGTGCATAGGTTAAGTTACTATATTTTATATTAGGATTAAATCTTGGCACAACAGCGTGGGCCAAAGGGCCTGTTCTGTGCTGTAGTTTTCTATGTTTTATTTATAGTCAATCCAGATTCACATTATAGCATCCATGATGTGTTCTTCAACTAGTTTCATCTATCATTTAAAAAGGAAATTGCTAATGTAGTAAATAAAATCAAATGTATTTTGTAGTGATACTGAATACTGTCTAAAATGAAAATGAGATTCATAAGTAAAAATCATTTTGTTAATTCATTCATGCGATGTGGGCATTGCAGGCCAGGCCAGAGTTTATTGCCCACCCCAGTTGTCTTTGTGTTGCCATCTTGAACTGTCACATTCTGTTTGCTGAAGTCATGCCCACAATGTCACAAGCGAGTAAGTTACAGCATTTTGATTGACCCAGAGGAACTGAAGGAAATGACATATTTCCAAGTCAGGATGGGGAGCGGCTGGCAGGGGAACATGCAGATGGTGGCGTCCCAATGTTCATTTAGGTGGAAGTGGTCGAGGGATTGGATTGTGCATTCTAAAGCACATTGTTTAATTTCGGCACTGTATTTTGCAGATGCTCCAACTGAGTATTGCTTGTAGGGGAAAAGAATGTTTGGGTTGCAGTGACAATCAAGTGAGCTGCTTTTTCTTGGATGGTGTCAAGCTGCTTGAGAGTTGCTGAATTTGCACGCATGTAGGAACGTATGAGTACACTTTCAGGTGAGTGGGAGTATTTCGTCACAGTCCTGCCCCCTGTCTGTGGTTAGGTTTTGGGAAGTCCAGAGGCGAGTTATCTGCTGCAGGTATCCTGGCGTCTGAACTGCTCTTACAGTTATAGAACTTACATGGCTAGTCCAATTCAGTTTCTCAGGTATCTCAGGTATCTCCCGATATATTGATAGAGGGGTATAAGTGACTCTGATGCTGCTGAATATAACGTGGAAATTAGTAGAACCCCATTCGTTGACGATAGTCATTGTTTGGCACCTGGGTAGCACAAATGCTTTTGTGACCAAAATTGATATAAACTATAATGCCCCTTGACATCAAATTAATGGATCCATTGTTCTCTGATGATTTTTTAAAACCTATGCACTGACGTTTTGGTATGCTTAGTTTTTATACTTTTTTACGCATCCATTTGTTCATTAAGTGACATTTAAAATATAATGATATTTATAATTCTAGTTCTTAAGCAGCAGTCCCTTACTTTCTTGTCATGTTAAATGTATCATTTATGGCTAAACGTAATCTGTTGTTGAAGTGGGGGAAAATGAAACATGTCTCAGATCGTATATTCTGGGTTGATCCAACTAAGTGATCTTCGAATCGGTGAGCAGAATTTTTCCATTTTAAAATGGCTGATGTATTGCAATTTTACTCAGAGTCAGGAAATGGGCAGTTGTGGTTGGGCCACTTATTTGTTGTAAACATCATTTCTTTTTTTTCATTTCAGAGTACCGAAATTGAAATTAAGAAATCCAACCGTGCTTTAAAAGAGACAGTTCTACATCAATCTTACCGACTTCTGACCACCACTCCAAACAATTGCCTCTTCTATTATCGAAAATTCTTCTCCAGAACGAGCTGCTCCATCATAGCGTCCAACATTTACAATGTCAATGTTACCGAGGGCATTTGGTTGCCAGTTTACAATATCATATGTTGCGACAGGGTCTCCGTTTTCATCAAAATAAACCTTTTCTCCCATCTTAGTTACGAACTTCACAGTTCTCATGTAATATAATAACTTCAAATAAAGGAAAACATAGAGCATGTTTACATTGTTTGTAAATAAACAACCGTGAATTCGACCACATTGGTATGTAAATGCAGTCATCAAATAAGTTTAAATGTTCCTCACCTGCCATGGTTGAAAATTTGAAATATTTGCACAACTCCCATTGGAGAAAGGCCCTGACCCAGTTTTACATGACGCCATATTATGAAGTGCATGAGCTATCGCATAAGTTGCTTTGTACACCTTGTAAGTCACTCTGTACTGCGACACATCAGTAAATTCATTTTGGACATTCTGTAAATTTTCTTGTCCTGTGCATTCCTTAAGTTCTGATCCAGGTTTTCGAGAATCTAATGTATTCCCAGCACTTAGAGTGCAGCCGAAACAACTTTCCCAAAACTTTTTCACCAAGATGTTCCCTGGATACAAAGATGGATGAACTTTCATCAAGAACTCCCTCAACCCTGGTATACCGACTTTGCGAATTGCAATTCCAATTGCCCCAGAAGCAATCTTTTTACTTTCCTCCGGAGGAAGAAGAGACATGGAAACCCATGATTCACTTCCGATCCATTGTATACCGCTGACATTTTGTTCAATCATTTCTTTTAGAAGGACACCCATACTTGATACTCCCACAAAAGCAACGACAACTTTTGTAGAAGATAATTTGATGGTGTTAACTGTTTTCAGTAACTTCTCGCGAGTGTATGTTTTATGAAACGACTCGGAAAAAGCTATACAAACACCTAACTGTTGAACGGCCTCTTCAAATGCTTGCATTCCAAAGTTTCCATAGTCATCGTCGCCCTTAACTGTCCCAATCCAGGTCCATCCAAAATGTTTCACCAACTGGGCTAATGCTCTAGCCTGATAGTAATCACTTGGTATTGTTCGAAAAAATGACGGATATTCCTTTCTATTGCTCAGGCACGCACAGGTGGAAAAGTAGCTAACCTGTTAAAAGTAAAGTGGAAACATTTGCATTTTGAACGCAACATGTGGTTATTCATGATCTCAGCGCGTGGATATCGGCTGAGAAGAGCAAAGATTCCAACTCGTTTCTTACTTTCAGGAGCTGTCCATTTTAAGGCATAAAAAACTTACTAAATAACTTCATATATTTGCTCTAAGTGTTCAACCCAAGCAATGCGCTTTCTTGATTCACTCTGTCCTAGCTGCAACCACGCATAATATCCGGTTCTCACAGTTCAACATGAAGAACATTGTCGAACATTCTGCTTCTCTCTGCTTCTACAGGTTACTTGGGGATAAATCAAACTTTGCACAACATGGTATTGAGAGTTCATAGTCGATCTCGCCATTTGTCCCTTCCCATTGAAGTCAATGGATGGAAAGGAAAAGGTGTTGGATATGTGACTAATTGTAAATGATTTTTCTTACACCATCACCCAAACTTAAAATACCTCTTCATCCAGCACCTTAAATCTTTAGCAACGTGTTCAGCATTATACTTCTCTTAAAATATAATTCAAGGTTATGAATTACAGCTTTGAAAAATTTCACCTGGCTTCTGGAAGCAACATTGAGCTCACTGTGTCTCAGACATGAATTACGCATCCCTCAGCAAGCCAATGCTGAGACACTTTATTGTTTAAATTAGACTTATTTCTGTGTATAACGTAATGTTTGCTTTCTGTAGTTCAGTATTCGATTGATGGTGCCGTTTGCTGCTGGACAGACTTTGTGCATATTTCACCCTTAACGTCGGTTGCAGGTGATCAAGGAAGCGATTCATCTCCAGGGCTACTGGGGAGGGAATCAAATATTGATTTTGTCAGCACTGCCCACATCTCGTGAAAGAATAAAAACGAACTGAATTTGCCAGTTTTTTTGTAATCATTTTTGAAAAGTTCTATTATCATAACTTGCTTCCTTTCATCACCTGTTTTCTGAAATGAGACTTTTGAAGCAACATCTTCGAAGAAAAATAATAACCTGGTTAGAAAACTTAAGCTAAGCAGAACAACAGCATTTTTTCTGGATGGTCTGACCATCCTGAATGCAATATAAATAAAGATTCTGGTCTGGTTTGGATCATCAAAAAGAGTTACGAATTTTGTAGAAATGGAGTATATGACGCACAGAACATCAAATTATATACAGTTAACTCACATTTGTTTACTCTGCAAACCGATTTGTTAAACGCCATTTCTTACCATAGGGATTCTGAAGGTACCAATGGAAGGTGCTATTGCTAAAGATTTTGTAGATCCAGCATCAGCAACAATCGCAGAAACAGTGGAGGACTTTTTACAGTTATCAGAGGATGTGTTTGCCTCTGGACTGTTTAGAAAATCCATAGCTGCTTTTAACGATAACTGTAGCAAATTGCAAGAATCGTATATGCGGTATCCCAGAGTGACCCCGGGAAGCAGAGCTGTGTCATTGTTTATTTCCTCGATTGCAAAAATCATCGCCAGTGCAAAACGGAAAGGCCTGAGCCGAAAGCTGCAGAGAAGGCGGAGAAACAAGATTTAAAAAAAAACACAGGGAAAGCAATGATACAATTATATCAGAGAGGACCACAGCGTAGCTATGATTTGCGATAATTTGGTGGTACAACCGTTGAATCAAAGCTGAAACTTGATGAATCCGTATCCTAACGCAGAGACTTGAGCACAAAATCTTAATTTATATTAAGCAAAGACCTGACTATGTGTACGATTTCAAAGAAAACATGAAAGGGATCCCCGACGATCATCCTTAGGTCCGAGGGAAGTATTTCGAAGAAAAGGAAGAGAGCTCTCACAACGCCTTAACCGATAAACATCTCTCATTCGCAAATGGAGTATCTTATAAGTGAGGATGAAGGAATGACCTCAGTACTGAGGAAGGGCTTTAGCTCGAATCGTTGATTCGCTTGCTCCTCGGATGCTGCCTGACCTGCTGTGCTTTCCCAGCACCACACTCTCGACATCTTATAGTACCCACCAACCTGAAGCATTTTGCCGGCGCCAAAAGAGTGCTATGGTGCATCTCGTTAATAGTGTTCTCTGTTGTGCCTGTATATTAAGAGTGAACCAAGTGCATGTGGAAAGTGTTGGGTGGGTGCCAATCAGGCAGGCTGCTGATCTATGGTCAGGGCAGAGTGGTTAAGGAGCTGGATGAAGACTCATTTTTGATGACCCGACAAAAATTCCTCAACTTGAGAAACACATTCTTAAATTGAAATTAACATATTGCACAATCACTCTCACAGTTTTCTACTTATTTGCAGCTTAGAAGCCAGGTAATGTTCTGAGGTAATAGCTTTAAATGTTAAACTTATTTGTTTTTAAAAATCTGGAATTAAAATCCAATGTCATGGTGACTATCAAACCATCACTGGTCGTCATAAACAATCAGCTGTTTCAGGAATACCCTTTAGGGAAGGAAATCTACTATCCTTATCCTGCATAGCCAACATGCATCTCCACACCCACAACAATGTGGTTTATGCATGCCCTTTGAGATAGAATGGCTAGTATATTTAGCTCACACAGAATTAGAGATTTGCACCAACTGCTGCTTATACTCAAGAACAAAAGAAAACAAAAAAGTGACACAGTATTAATATTGTCAGCATGAGAGCTAGAACTGTGACGAGGAGAAACTTCTTTACTCCATGATTTGTTAGAATTTGGAATGTGCTGCCTGTAAGAATGGAGGAGGCAGATTCCAGGAGAGCTGGATATACACTTGAAAGTGGTGAATTCAGTGGGCTATGGAGATAGGACTGGAGAAAGTGAATAGCTGGCTAGCTCTGTTGGGAGTCAGCAAAAGCATGATGAATCAAATGGCCTCCTTTTGTACTGTAAAATTCTATAGCTGTATGATTCTATAATTCTATGGTTGTATCTGCAAGTGACTGTGAACACAAAAAACCAAATTTTGTTATATTCTCAAATATTTAATCCAAGAATCACAATATCAGTGCATTCAGAAATGCATAATATGATCAAGCAGAGTCAATATAGCTTCCTGAAGTGCATTCATGCCAGATAAATTTAGTACAATTCTTTGTGGAGATAACAAGAATGATTGATAAAGGGGAAGCAGTCAATATAATACATTTGGATTTTGGGAAGGTGTTTGATGAGAGATTCTACTTTAGACTGCTTAATAGGACAAGAGCCCATGTTGTTGGGGATAGTATAAAGGCATTGATAGAGGAATGGATAACTAATAAAAGACAGAGAGTTCAGACAAGTGGGTATTTTGTTGTCGTTCTGTTCGCCGAGCTGGGAATTCCTGGTGCAGACGTTTCGTCCCCTGTCTAGGTGACATCCTCGGTGCTTGGGAGCCTCCTGTGAAGCGCTTCTGTGATCTTTCCTCTGGCATTTGTAGTGGTTTGAATCTGCCGCTTCCGGTTGTCAGTTCCCGCTGTCCGCTGCAGTGGTCGGTATATAGGGTTCGACTGGGACAACACTACTATTATAGGCCAAGCCAAACAGAGAACAGCCAGGGAATTCCTAGAGGCTTGGCACTCATCGACAGATTCAATCAATAAGCACATTGACCTAGACCCTATATACCGACCACTGCAGCGGACAGCTGGAACTGACAACCGGAAGGCAAATTCAAACCACTACAAATGCCAGAGGAAAGGTCATAGAAGCACTTCACAGGAGGCTCCCAAGCACTGAGGGTGTCACCTAGACAGGGGACGAAACGTCTGCACCAGAAATTCCCAGCTCGGCAAACAGAACCACAACAACGAGCACCCGAGCTACAAATCTTCGCACAAACTTTGAAGTGGGTATTTTCATGATGTCAGCCTACAACTAATGGTGTGGCAGTGTTGTCAGTACCATGATGATGATTATTTGCAATATATTCATGAGTTGGGCCTGCAGAGTGACATACTAAAGCTACGTTTGTGGATGACGCAAACATAGTGGGAAAGGCAGGAGGTGAGGATAAGACAAGGAGTCTGCAGAAGGATACTGACAGGTTAAGTGAGTGTGCAAAAAAAATGGCATATGGAATAATGTGTGAAAATGTAAGGTTGTGCATTTTAGCAGGAAATATTCAGAAGTTTAACATGATTTCAATGGCGAAAGACGACAGAAATCTGCATAACAGAGGGATATGGGAGTCCTTAATCATGAATCTTAAAAAGCTAATGTGCAAGTTCAATGGGTACTACAGAAGGAAATGGAATATTGGACCCTTATCTAAGGAATCATAAACTAGTTTTGGAGGCAGTGCAGAGAACATTCATTTGCCAGTATCAGGTATGGAGGAGTTGTCTTATGAGTAGAGATTGAGTGGATTGGCACTGTACTCACTGGAATACAAATGTATGAGAACAAAAATTATTGAAATATCCAAGACTTTTAGGGGTTTTCACAGAAAAGCAGCAATAAGGTTGCTTCCCATTGTGGAAGTGTCTAGGACCAGAACAACAATTTTCTGAATATGGGGCCAGATAGTTAAGACAGAGAAGAGGAAACATTTATTCTCAGAGGTTCCCATAGGTGACTGTTGATGCTCAGTCAATCATTACAGTCAGGACAGAGAAAAAACAGTTATTTAATCAATGAGGAATCAAGTATTTTGGAGGAAAGGGAAGAAAATGTAATTGAGATTATAAAATCAGGCATGACCTAATTGAATGGAGAAGCAGAATCAATGGCCGCGTGGCCTACTTCTGTTCCTGTGACATATTGTCTTAATTAGAAATAGGCCAGAAGCAAAAGTATAACTCAAGTTTCTAAAAACCATACGTGCAAAGAGCAAGCAAATAAGTAAATTAAAACAACACTGGCCAATGCATTAAATAGAACAGCAGACTACATTGAAAGCAAGAATAATATACTTTATTGAATTGCTATTTTGTCAGCATGGCAAGATGGTTCCTCACACTTAAGGTGACATTTAATGGAGGTAATGGTCTGTTCGACAGATGGTAAAGATTGGTTCCTTCTGGGAAAGAATGCATGTCAACTTGCAGTCAATTAGCAAATTAATCTTTCCCATGATCAAGGAGGAGTGAGAAAGAGGGTCCTCCTTCCTATGGATCCTACGTGAAACAGATGGAGATGGTATATTCTTCATTGAAGCACTTCCAACAGTGAGTGGTTGATGCAAGTATTACACTGACCACAGACCCAGGATCAACATGGGTCCAAATAAAGGTGACTGATGGTGGGGATGTGGAGCTAGTGAGGAAACAGCAGCAAAGTCAGCAGCAAATCAGAGGGGAAAGGTGAGGTGGATGAGCGGAGGAGGTCATATCTGTGTGGATTTTGCACTTCTGATGTGCGGTCCATCAATAACTTTTGTGTATACTCTTGCCCCTGGGAACTTGCAAAACACCCTGACGGGGCGAGTACAAGGTCGGCTTGGTGAGACCTTGAGTGGATGTTATCCTATATTAGCTTTGAGGAAGGCCCCGCAGCTTTTCGTATCGCATGCATGATTTAGAGAAGACCCATAATGTTTAGTGCTATTTAGGCACTTAACTGGAAAGCGGGAAGTCTTCAGTGAGATCAATGAAACAAAGGCCAGTGGCATGAGCTGATGCTGTGCGAGTAGATAGTTCCTGTTGCTAAGAGTTGCTCTTGTGGTGATCAATACCGCCTCCTACTGCATTGTCCCACCTACATATTTTTTCAAATGCTACAATAAGATCCTTTACTTTAATTGGTGAAACAATTGCATTTCATTGGACAAATGGGAAATATAATGCACTGAAATAGCAGTTTCAAATAAGGGTTCAATAATCTGGATTGGAATGCAAACTCACAAACTTCTGAGTCACAGCTAACAGCATAAAAACCAGAAAACCAATTGAGTCTTTCTTGCATGATCATTTACTAGAGCCATGAAATGGCAGCTGTAATGAAAGCCATTCATCCCATTGTAACTATGGATGTGCCAGATATCGAGCTCCACAAATTTATGGTGACCTTTGTCGCATGGAATTTCCTCTTCCAAACGTCAGCTTGAAACTGTTGCCAAGGCATTGGGATCACTAGTTGTCAAACAATAGAGATATAATCAAGCAAGATCATTGGTCAACCACATTGTAGCATGTTCGCTGACAGCAAGCATAAAACTAAAACATATTTATTTGTTTTAACTAGAAATTGAAACTTGATCAAGGTCAAAACAAATGATTTAGAAACGCATGTGAGATTGAAGTATAAAATATAAAATCAAGAGGGAAATTACTTTACAAATGTTCCTTCACAAAAACATAACTTTGTCATTTGGTAAAATTTGATATGTGGCATATACAAGTTCAGTTTTTCAGAGTTTATTGCAGCATTCATTATCAAAGTAGTGTAAATCAGAAGTACTGTTACACATTATTCAACAAATCACAAATATTTGCAATTTTTTTTCTCAAAGAGTCAAATAGTGAAAAATAAAAGGTTTTTGTCAGTTAAGCAAATTCTACTTGATTGTGAGTGGATGGGAAAGTCGGGAATCAATGCCAAATGTCGGGAACCGTGTAATCCCTGACATTAACTTCTGATCTTCCATGATTAACTAGGCATAGGTGAATTCCAGAAGTTATGGAACAGAAATGATCGCAATCTCTCATTATTTTTTTGTCAATAATATTGACAGTCTTGGTGGCATTCTAAGTGAGACCTGATTAGTTTTAATGAAGCTTGAGTATAGCCTCCTGGCTTCTATGTCTGAACTTCTCCTAAAGAGAGTAAATTCTAACAATGAAATTCAGTATAAAGTCAAGACATAGAACACAAAAACAAAACCTTCAGTCCAACAAGTCCATGCCGAATATAATCCCAAACTACATTAGTCCCACCTGCCTGCTCCTGTTCCTTATTACTCCAAACCTTTCTTATTCGAATGTACTTATCCAAATGTCTTACAAATGTTGTAATTGTGCCCACATCACACATTTCCTAAGGATATCCATCACACATGATCACCATGCTCAGTGTGCAAAAGATGCCCGGTATGTCGTTTTTAAAATCTTTCTCCTCTCACCTTAAAAATGTGCCCCCTAATCTTGAAATACCTCACCCGAAGGAAAAGCCAACGACCATTAACGTTTTCTTTATCCCTCATTATTTTATAAACTTCTAAAAGGTCACCTCTCAGCGGCCCACACTCCAATGAAAAAAGTTTTTAATTGGGTGAAGCATATCTGCAGAATCAAATTTCTGAAGCTAATTAGCAGCAGACATAACTAAAGCTGACTAGAAATGTGTGCGGGTCGGAGGATGAGGCGGGAGTGCAAAGACACATGAAGTATGTTAAAGGGACTTCAACAACTACCCTGTGGTTTGCGCAAAAAGGTGTCGTTGGCAGTGACACCTAGCCGGGGAAACTGAGCAAAAATGGTTAAAGTCAGAGGAGGGGTATTACAAATGTTTAATTTTAACACTCTGGAAGTCCTCGTTCAGACTGCAATGCAATGGGAGAGAATTGTCTGTATTAAGGAAAAGATGAGCAGGCCAGGAAAAAAAGTTATGAATCAAGTTGATTGAGGAGGTCAGCAGCTATTGGATAGTTACTGAACCTGGAATGAATGTCACAAATAATTTAGTTCCCTGATTTGAACTATCAATCTTAGTAGTATTGATTATAATAAGTTCATATCCAATACTTCATAAATGGCAATCACATCACGAGTATTCATGTTAGAAACTCATTAATTAGACTCATTCTGACAAAAATGTCCTGAATGGGATCGAAAGCAGCTGCACCAGGAGGGCCACGTCAGTCAGAATTGAGCACTGCATTACCAAGAATGAATGGCTCCTTGAAACAGGCATGAAAGTGTAAAGCTGGTCATGGAAACTGGCATTGGCTAATATCGTATTGAGGGCATATCAGAGATGAATGATACCATGTATGACTGCTGGTGTGTAATCCAGAGCTGTCGTAAACTCGAAGAGGAGGCAGCAAAACCCAGATGCGTGGCAGTAGGGTCGAGGATCAACTGTTTATTGATGCCATAGCGAGTGAGTAAAGCAATGGGTGGAGACAACAATCCTTTTGGTGAGCAAAAAAATGATTAGGTATGCTTTCCTTTATCGGTCAGAGTATTGAGTACAGGAGTTGGGAGGTCATGTTGCGGTTGTACAGGACATTGGTTAGGCCACTGTTGGAATATTGCGTGCAATTCTGGCCTCCTTCCTATCGGAAAGATGTTGTGAAACTTGAAAGGGTTCAGAAAAGATTTACAAGGATGTTGCCAGGGCTGGAGAATTTGAGCTACAGGAAGGCTGAACAGGCTGGGGCTGTTTTCCCTGGAGCGTCAGAGGCTGAAGGGTGACCTTATAGAGGTTTATAAAATTGTGAGGGGCATGGATAGGATAAATAGAAAAAGTATTTTCCCTGGGTTGGGGAAGTCCAGAACTAGAGGGCAAAGGTTTAAGGTGAGAGGGGAAAGATATAAAAGAGACCTAAGGGGCAACCTTTTCACACAGACGGTGGTACGTTAATGGAATGAGTTGCCAGAGGAAATGGTGAGGCTGGCACAACTGCAACATTTAAAAGACATTTGTATGGGTATATGAATAGGAAAGGTTTGGAGGAATATGGGCAGGGTGCTGGCAGGTGGGACTAGATTGAGTTGGGATAACTGGTCGGCATGGACGGGTTGGACCGACGGGTCTGTTTCCGTGCTATACATCTCTACGACTCTATGACTCTATACTCCTGTTGACAGAGAAAATTCCAGATCAACGACAGACAGCATTAATTTCGGACTGTGTAATGCTTTCTGTAATTTTGCCCACAATGAACACCAACACATATCTTGCTTTTATTTGGAAAGAAAAGACATTATATCCACAGACATATTTTGCTCATGTGCACGAATAATGGATACACGTGTTGAAACAACAACATCTAATCTCTATTGTTTTCAACCAGAGTAGAAAACTATGCATGCAGTATGTCCCAGACTTCATAAAACTTCAAGATTTTAAAATAACACGATAATCATTATATCCGACCAGACCACTGCGTAATTATTTTTCAGTGGTAACATAACTGTCTATATATGGGGAATTGGTGGACCTAAGTTCCAAAGAAGAGTCTTGAGCAGAAAACCTTAATGGACATTAACCAAAGATCTGCCAATGTGCTAACTTTTAAATAAGATGTTAATGGGATTCCAGATCATCCCTCTAGCAGAATCATGGATTCCATACACTGGGGAAACAGGCTCTTCATCCCAACAAGTCCACACCAACCCTCTGAAGAGTATCTCTCCAAATCCATTTCCCTACCCCATTACTCTACACTTACCCCTCGCTAATGCACCTAATCTAAGCATCCCTGAACACTAAAGGGAATTGAGCATGGCCAATTCACCTAACCTACATATCTCTGGACTATGGGAGGAAATCGGAGCACTCGAATGAAACCCACATAACCACAGGGAGAATATGCAAACTCCACACAGTCATCCAAGGTTGGATTCGAACCCAGGTCCCTAGTGCTGTGAGGCAGCAGTGCTAACCACTAAGTCATCGTGCTGCCAAAATGAAAGCCTTCGAAAAACAGCAGGAGAGCTCTCACAATTGTCTCTCATTCCAAAATGCTAAAACAGGTTCATGAGTTTTGATCACAAGACTAATTGTGGGAGCTGGCGGTACTGACAGTGATGGCTGTATTGCTACCATTACATTAACTGAATTGCAAAAGTACCTGATTGGTTATTACACACTTTGGGGCAAGTCGCAAAATAAAGTTGACAATTTTCTTTTACTTGAAATTCACAAAGTAATTCAGACTGTGATCATGTAAACATGGGAAGCAACATGAGGACAGATGTTTTCCATTTTATTAAACAAACTCACCAACCTGAGGCATTTTGCCGGCTCCGGGTGAATGCTGAATGAGAGGTGTCGCTGCTCTACGTGGTAAGAACGCATCCCAAAAATTCCACCCAACGTGATATCTCCATTCTTCGACAAGCCCAGTAAATCAAACTTACCCCAACGTTTGCAAACCTGCTCATTACTGGACAATGTCAGGGCGGCGGCTGAATTCAGCACTAAAAGGAACCAATAATGCATTATCGATAGGACAAGAAATTGTCCTCGGCTGACAGTAGGATGGTTGACTGACTTTTTATAAAAAGAAGTCGCTATTTTTGTGTGCTTAATCAATGAGTGCTTAATCAATTTCAATCTCTGTTGAATATCAATAAATTACTTGGCTAGTCCCTAAGGAACACACCTTACCAGTTTAGTCAACATGAGACTCATGAAGAAAATAATTGCAAACATAGGCATCTGTGTACCTTCAATCCAGTTGAGGCGCAGTGTGGTTAGCACTGCTGTCAGGGACCTGGGATCGATTCCAACCTCAGGCGACTGCCTTTGTGGAGTTTGCACATTTTCCCCGTGTCTGCATCTGTTTCCTGTGGGTGCTCTAGTTTCCTCCCAAAGTCCAAACATTTGCAGGTCAATGTATCTTAAGATCTCTGAAGTGGTTTTTCAGTTGAAAATTTGAAGTGTATTCACCAGTGGGATTCAGGACCACAAAACAAGAAGTGCAACACAATTGCTAGGAACGACAACAGCATCTTCATCTCCCTTAAGCTGTCCTCATCTTCTGTGAGGCATTGTTAATTCGGGTCAAATCATTGTTCCTTGTACAAAGACAAGCTCGAACATGTGCCAAATTCGAGATTTGAAGACTGTCCGGTCTATTTCAAATTATTTACATGAACAAATTATCTCAACCAATTGCACGGCAGGTTAATCAAGCTGTTTAATGCTGCTACTATGCAGTGGCTTTGTGAGTGTAATGTTTCACTGACAGGGTTCAGCCTTCAGCCCTGAAATAATTATTATATTTTAATGTGAGTACGCAATGACCACTATAAGATGTGATTTGGTTATTAGGCAGCAATTGCTGAATAATCTTGACGAGTTTAAGATCGTTATGGTTGAGTTGATAAAGTGCTCACTTAAATATTTTCTAGTAATCCTGCTCAGAGATGTTATTAGCGATTGGATGGGAGTTGAACTCACGTTTTCTGGTTCAGAGATAGGCACACTTTAATGTACCAAAACAGCCACTGAAGGTGCTTATTTCTGATTGCTAAAAGCTTTACTTAACTATATACAATGTATACATGAAAATAAAATGTATTTAAGCCTTGCGCCTTGTTCAAATTGCCCATCATAATTTCTATTATGGTGAAAATGCGTCAGTCAATCAGAATTGGTCAGCCAATCAGCACTGTTGCAACGAAACTTGTGGGCCTGGTATTTTACAAGCATCTGTTGTCTTTGTCCCGTTAAGCTGTAAAGGGCGGCACGGTGGCTCAGTGGTTAGCACTACTGCACTCATAGTGCTGGGGACCTGGGTTCGATTCCAGCCTTGGAGTTTGTGTGGAGTCTGCACATTCTCCCCGTGTCTGCGTGGGTTTCCTCCCACAACCCAAAGATGTGCAGGTTAGGTGAATTGATCATGCTAATTTGCCCGGAGAGTTAGGTGCATTAGTTAGTGGGAATGGGTCTGGGTGGGTTACTCTTCGGAAGGTCTGTGTGGACTACTTGGGCCGAATGGCCTATTTCCGCACTGTAAGTAATCTAATAGAGTATCAGATTCTGCAGAGGAGGAGTGGTGCTACTGTACACCTTGAAGAGGGTGTTCTCTATTGCTCGTGGACATCAGTGGTTAAGGGAGTGCATGTTGAAACTGATGGTATGGTGTCAATCAAGTAGGTTGCTGATCGATGGTCAGGTCCGAGTGGTAGATGAAAAATAATTTAGAATGTCCGTACCCGGAATGAAATCCTGCTGACTACATTTCTCATCCTTTCTGCTTTTAGTCAGTCTCTATAAGTCAACAAAAGTTCACTGCTAACCTGTTATTGCTACAGAACCGAACAGAACTGTAACCTTTGCTGTTTTTAACCCACTCTCATTCACTACAACTCTCTTCCAGGTTGCAAATAGTAAATTGCCAGAAAATATACACAAATGTTGCTCTATTCTTATCAATTGAGTTCAAGCAAGCTGTTTTATCCTGGGAAGAGTCAAGACGTTTAAGTGTTCTTGAAACTACAGTCATCCAGGCAAGTGGAGAATATGACATTACACTCCCAATTTGTGACTTGTCGATAGTAGACAGTTGTTGCACAGAGGCGAGTTAGTACAGAATTACAAGCCTCTGACCTACATATGCGGTCACATAGCTAACATGTCTGTCTCTTTTTGGTTTCTGATCAATGGTATGCGTCAGGCGATGTACTGTGGAGGATAGATTCTGCAAATCATTAACTATCAAAAAGAACTCTTTGGATTATTTCTTGATGGAGACAGCTATTGTCTTCGACAAGTGCCCATTGTTAACTGCTAGTTATCAGCCTAACTCTTCATGTTGTCCTGGTCTTGCTTTTTAACTTGAGGTGTTCCAGTATCTGCCGAGTTGTGGATGGTGCTGTGATCATTAGAGCACCCTCCACTTCCTAACTTCTAATAAAAGAGTGGTCAATGATAAAGTAGGTGAATATGATTGGGTCTAGGAAGCTAGCTTATGAGATTACTGCAGTGATCTCCTGGCATTAAGTATATTGGTATCCAACACCACAATCAGCTATTCACCACAAAACAAAATAGTACACGGTTACAGAAAAAAAGTAATTAGTCTTGTCATTTTACCAGATGCTTCTCGAAGTGAATGTAATAATGCAGAATGTCCACAGAAATTTCAAGGTGAAACAAAACATTTAACACTTAGACCAGAGCTATAAAATGGATGACCAAGTAAAACCTTGTGAGCTGTCAAACTCTCCTCTTTAATATTTAATACAATACAAATGTTTCTCCAACTCTGAAAAAGTAATCTTAAATTGGAATTAACATATTGAACAATCATACTCACACTTTTCTCTTCAACGGAGCTTAAAAGTCAGGCTGATGGTCTGACCTGTTGGGTTCAAATTTCATCACATCAGATGGTGAAATTAAACAGAAAAAGAAATCTGGAAATAAAAGCTACTGTAATCGTTTCTTTTAAATCATTGTTGATCATAAAAAGTACTCGGTTTTTTCAGTCATGTCCTTTAGGGAAGGAAATCTACCATCTTTACACTTTATGGCCTGCATGCAACTTCAAAACCACAGCAAAATGGTTCATACCTGTCCTCTGAGACGATGTAGGAAGTACATTCCATGCACAAGGAATTGGGGATTGGCAACAAATGTTGGCCAGGAATTCCCACATCCCTAGAACAAATGAAAAAACAAAGGGGCACAAATTCAAGATATTTAGCAAGACGTTTAGGAGTGTGATGCGGAGAAACATCTTTCCTTGGAGAGTTACTGGGAGTTGGAATGCACTGTCTGAGACAGTGGAGAAGGCAGATTCTTGGAAAACTGGACAAATTGTTTGGAAGTGATGAATTTGGAGCGTTACAGACATAGAACTGGATAGTGAGACAAGCGAGATATGTCTTCTGGGAGTCACTATAAGCATGATGGGTGGAATGGCCTTCATTTGTGCTGTAAAATTATATGATTACGTAATTTTATCATTGTAACTCTGAACGACTGTAAGTTCCTAAATTTCGTGTCGTATTTTCCAATGTCTAGACCAGTAATAAGAATATCACTCTGAAGGTCCTCTTTCAAATGGCAATGCAACAAAGACTATAGGAGCAGGCTAAAAAGGTTTGATAGAGTTGACGACGGAGGTTAGTAGCCATCGGATAGTTGTCGAGCTTGGATTGAATATCAAAGCAATTCAATTACATGCTTTGATCTGTAAATGTGGCTATTATTAATTATAACAAGCTCCCGTTCCTACAGTTCATAAAACACAATCATATCATGGGTATCCATGTGGGAAACACATGGATCAGACAGATTCAAACACAGATGTATAGCCATTGCGCCAGGAGGCCCTCGAATGTCTGACATAATTGAGGCTGCATTACAAAATAGGAAGTTAAAAATCACGCAATACCAGGATTTAGTCCAACAGGTTTAATTGGAAGCACTAGCTTTTGGAGCACTGCTCTGTCATCAGGTGGTTGTCGAGTTCACCATTGTAAGGCATAGAATTTATGCCAAAAGTTTACAGTGTGATGTAACTGAAACTATACATTGAAAAGTACCTTGATTGTTTATTACGTCTCTCATCTGTTAGACTGGCCATGTTAGTTTCAGTTCTTTCATATGTAAATCACAATTTTTTTTAAAAAAGTTACATTCTCAAATGAACTTTAACAATTGGTGTCAGCCCAGATAATGTATTGAAGGTGTTAGCACCACTGTATGATGCTGTCTGTGCCATAATGTTTAGACTGATACCAATCTAAAAAATGAATTAACAGAAACTTACATGGATTCATGCAGTTTTTGAGCAAAATATAATGTAATGCTGCAAGTACAAATTCATCTCAAAAACTTAGATTTGTATTGGTGCATGTGGGGTTGTGGGGGGAGGGGGCAGGGTGTGGGGTGAGGATTGATTGTTGTTGTGAGTACCTGTGATAGAGTGTATATATGCATGTGTGAGTGTAAAGGGGTATAAGTCTGGGAGAGGGTACATGTGTGAGTGTGGGAGTGTGTGTGTCTGTAGGTTTACCGATCATGAACCTGCTCAAGTCGACCTACAACACAGACTATGCAGAAACGTAGCCACCACACCTTTCTCAAACTCCTCAATCATCTCATGCATCAACTCTATAGCAGACTCCACAACCTTGAAATTCAGATAGAATCCACACTCTCAACCTGCACTCAGGATACAGCAGTACAATTATGTGATATTGCCAAACAGACAAGGTGACAAAACTACACCATGTACATGCACAGCAAGAACAAAAAACTGAAGAAACTTGACATTTTCTCCAGTAGTAGAGAAGCCCACCCTGGAACCACAGTGAATAACGTTATCACTGTTGGCTAGTCAATTGTCAACTTATCAGACCACACCCTTCAACCGGAAGAGATTGAAGTCCTGAGCAGAGGTCTTAATTTCTCCCCCACCACCAAAATGGACCCCATGGTTCTTGCAGCAGTCACAGTGGAATTCATCAGACAAATGAGACTCCGGGAATTCTTTCAAGATGCCAGCAGTGATCCCAATTAGTGTACCAATGAACCAGAACAGTCATCGCAGGGATTCATAGAGAAGCGCTCACAGGAAGCATCAACTTGGACGCCATCGGAGGGCCACTGCCCTGGGCTTGACATGTATGCTCAAATCATCAGGAAGTATATAAATGCCAGATTCATCAGCTGTACCATAAGGTAGAGCAGAACATCACCCAATCACAATACAATGCCATCCATGCTCTCAACATTGTCATCAAACCAGCAGATAAAGGAAGAGCCATCATCATTCAGAATAGAAAGGATTACTGCAAGGAATTGTACCAACAACTGAACAATCAGGAACATTACAAACAAGTACCGGTTGATCCGACCAAAGAGCATGCCTGTGAACTAAACACATTGATCAGGACTTTGGATCCAGTCCTTCAGTGTTCCCTATGCGCCCTCATCCCACATACTTCTTGCATAGGTGACTTCTGAAGATACACAAAGCCAACACACCAGGACGTCCCATCATATCAGGCAATAGGACTCTGTGTGAGAACCACTCTCACTATGTCAAAGGCATCTTGAAACCCAATGTACAGGAGATCCCCAGCTTCTGTCGCGACACTACAGATTTCTTACAGAAACTCAGACACATGCACCAGTCAAACTGGGAACATTCCTCATCACAATGGACGTTTCAGCACTCTACACCAGCATCCGCCATGATGACAGCATCATGCCAACAGCCTCAGTACTCAACACCAACAACTGCCAATCTCCGAGCATCGTCCTACAACTCATTTGCTTTATCCGCGAGCACAATGTCTTACTTTTGACAACCAGTTCTTCATCCAGACACATGGAACAGTCATGAGGCCAAAATTTGCACCCAATAGGCAAACATTTTCATGCACATGTTTGAACAAGACTTCTTCTCTACGTAGGACCTCCAACCAACACTATACATCAGGTATATTGACAACATTTTCTTCCTCTGGACCCATGGTGAGGAGTCACTGATAAAACTACATAGTGATATCAACAAGTTTCATCCCACCATCAAACTCACCATGGCCTACTCTCGACTGTCTGTCTCATTCTTGGACACATGCATCTCCATCAAGGATGGACACCTCAGCACCTCACTCTACTGCAAACCCACGGATAACCTTACAATGCTACACTTCTCCAGTTTCCACTCAAAACATATTAAAACAGCCATCCCCTAAGGACAAGCCCTATGCATACACAGGATCTGTTCAGATGAGGAGGAACGTGATGGGCACCTGGAAGTATTCAAGGATGCCTTCATGAGAATGGGATACAATGCTCAACTCATCGACTGCCGGTTCCAATGAACCACAACAAGGAACCATAATGGTCTCCTCAGGAGACAGACACGTGCTGCAACTGACAGGGTACCCTTCATGGCCAGTACTTCCCAGGAGCTAAAAAACTATGCCATGTTCTTCACAACCTGCAAATATTATCAATGAGGATGAGAACCTCGTCAAGACCTTCCCCACATCTCCACTCCTTGCTTTTAAACAATCACCAAACCTCAAACACTGCCAAGCTTTCAGGACAACTCCATACAATGCTGCCACTGTAGACACTGCAAGACGTGTTAGAGTGTGGACATGGATACCACCATTATGCATGGGGACACTTCCCACCATGTACGTGGCAGGTACTCATGCGACTCAGCCAACATTGTCTATCTCATACGCAGCAGGCAAGAATGTCCTGGGGCATGGTACATTGGTGAAACGGAGCACAGGCCATGGCAATGGATGAATGGGCATAACAATCAACAGACAGGAGTGTTCCCTCCCAGTTAGAGAACACTTCAGCGGTCTGGGACATTTGGCCTCGGACCTTTGGGTGACCATGCTTCAAGGCGGACTTCGGGACATGCAGCAGCGAAACGTGGCTGAGCAGAGGCTGATAGCTAATTTCGGTACCCACGGAGATGGCCTCATCTGAGATCTTGGGTTCATGTCACGTTACAGGTGATCCCATTACACTATACACACACACACACAGACACTCCCAAACACACACACACACACAGGCACTCCTACAGACACTCACAGTACCACACTCCCACGTGTACCCTCTCACCAACTTATACCCCTTTACACTCAGGCACACACACATATGCATTCTGTCACAGGCATTCACAACCACAACCACCACCACCCCCCCCCCCCCCCCCCCAAACACACACACATGCACACAAACACATGTAACTTTGTGGGGTGAATTTGTACTTACAGAGTTACATTACACTTTGCTCAAAAATTGCATGAATCCATGTAAGATTCTGTTAATTCATTTTTTGGATTAGAATCAGCCTAAACATTATGGCACAGACAGCAGAACACAGGGGTGCTAACACCTTCAATACATTATCTCGGCTGACACCAATTGTTAAAGTTCAGTTGAGAATGTATTTTTTTTAATTTGTGATTTACATATGAAAGAAGTAAAACTAACAGGGTCATTCTAACAGATGAGAGACTTAACAAACAATCAAGGTATTTTTCAATGTACAATTTCAGTTGCATCATACTGTAAACTTTTGCTATAAATTCTGTATTTTACAATGGTGTACTCGACAACCACCTGATAAAGGAGCAGTGCTCCAAAAGCTTGTACTTCCAATTAAACCTGTTGGACTATAACCTGGTGTTGTGTGATTTTTAACTTTGTGCACCCCAGTCCAACACCGGCATCTCCAAATCATTACAAAATCTGAATGGCCCTTACAAGCTAACAAGGAAGTGCAGTGCTTGTTATGGAAACTGACACAGGCTGACGTAATGTTCACATTATCTGAGGGATGCTTGATATTGTCTACGTCTCTAATTACAGGGAACTGGAGAGGAGGTGATTCTGCTCTGTGACGCATGGCTATTCTGACCCCTAAAAAGAGGAATGCAATTGAAACAGGATGCTATGCAGTGGTGTGTGGGTGAACTGTTTGATAATGCCATCGTGAGTGAATAAACCAACGGATGCAGACACCAATCTTCTAATAATATTAATTGTCAGACTCCCACAGGCACAGAAACATATATAATGTTAGACATGTATCACATAAAATGCTTTAGCATCACTCTTATCTATCACATAGATTCAGCAGTGAATGAGAAATCAAGAAAGAATCTTCGGCTAAAAGACCTCATGAACCGAACCGCAATCTTAAGAAACAGCACATCAGCCCAGTGCACGCTGCAGCAATGCAGATGCTCTTAAATTTTAAATTTTAAAAATGTCTAAAATGATATATGACAAAATTGATAGGGTCAGCAATTTTTGCTAATGTCTAGTTTTCCTTCAGAGGTTGGCGTTGAACTGTCTTCTAGCATGTTCTATTTTAGTTTAGAAAACCCTACAATGCTGTCAGGGAGAAAGTTTAATGATTTTAACCAAGCAACTGAATGAACGGCAGTATATTTCCACGTCTGAATGCTGAGTGAATTCGTAAGGAAATTGCAGGAGGTGATGTTTCCGTGTACCTGCTGCCCTTGTCCTTCTAGATGTGTTCTGGACCAGGCCAGAAATCCTCAAAACTTTCAAGAAAGTAAGTCGGACCCTACCTTTGCTAGTTGTTTTTAAGCAAGTATGAAATGGATATTTCAGGAGTGATGCAGCTGGCCCAACCACTTAGGTTTATCAACACAGAATTTATTTGAAATATTGCCTAATGAAACACAAACAGAAGAGAACAGAACAGAATAATTTAACCTATCCGAAAACCCAACAGACTATCCTAATATTGTTCTCTTCCAAATTCATGCAACAATGCCCGCAAACACCCCTTGGCAAAAAAAAGGTAAAATCAAACACAGATTCTGACTTGAGAGGTGTCAGAGAGAGGGAGGATCAGCATGGACCTGCTTCTTTGGGTCTAATAACTTCACCACTGACTGCTAGCTAAAACCAAACCAAACCAAGCCGAGCTGGGAATATTGGCCACTCATCTTTTATTGCATAAGTTTTTTTTTAACTTCAAATATCCTTCAAGTAGATAAACACAGGGTCTTTACAACGCTTCAGGGGAAAAAAAAAATAAGAACAACCTAAACATATTCAAGGAACAGCATGGTCATAGATGATACTTGTCGTGGGTTTGGAAGGTGCGATTGGAGCAGCCTTGGTGAATTTTAGCATCATATCTTGTGCTTCTGTGCATTCGTTCAGGAGGGAATAAATGTTTGGGGACAAGATGAAAACCAAGTCGGCTGCTTTGTCGTGGATGGTATCAAGCTTCACGAGTATGTTTGGAGCAGCAATCATCCAGAGAAGTGGTACAAACTCCGTCACATTTCTGACTTGCGCCTTGTTGATGGCAAAAGGGGTATCGGGAGTCCAGAAGTGAATTACGCCCTGACGCTATTCCTGATTTTTAGCATGCTCTTACTTTCTAGTAAGTACATGGCATTAGACACAGAGACATAAGCAGCACAGAAAAAGTCCATTCAGGACATCTCACTCGTACCAGTGAAAAACCAGAAAGAAATAATGTAATCGTCTTTTCCAGCACTTGGCTCATAGCTTTATATGCCTTGGCTTCATAGCGGCATATCTAAATACTTCTTCCATACTAGCACGGTTTTTGCCACAACCACCCCAACAGATAGTGAATTCAAGACTCCCCCCACCTTCTGGATGAACAGGATTGTTTTCTCATGTTTCCTCTAAACCCTCTACTCTTTACCTTAAACCAATGCCCCGGTCATTCCAGGCCTGAAAACAATCTGCATATGGGCGCAAACTGCTCGATTTTCTGTGTGCTTCCAAAAGGGACCGAACACTGTGTGATCATTGCATTTCTGGTCTTCTGATGGATGGATTTCATTGCTAAAGTGGCTGACCATTGTTGGACTGTGATCGGTGCTCTGCGGGACTTAGTGGTGCTATGCTTTGCCTCCAAGAACTTTGTGCTAAGTGTAGCTCTAGCCAACGGATAGTTTATCCATGGCTTCAATTATATTTCGGCTTCTTAAGGCTGCCCATGACCAAACACAGCTTAATCCAAGAGGTGGAAATCTTAACTAATTTCTACAGTTCACCATTTTTGGCCAGTATGGGACTACAGTAGCCATGAGAGCTGGTACCAAGTCCAGACAGAACACAACCGTCCCCCGTTCCCGAGACATTGGTTTGCGGATGTACTGCAAAAATGTGATAAAACTCCGCTACATGGTATACTTCAATCGAATAACAATGAAGAACATTTTGACTTATGTACAAAAACGGGATTCATAGTTACCTCTGCTGCCGAGAAACCTCACAGCTAAAGTCTGGTTATTGACTGCGAAGAGGTAAATTTATTTCGATGCTGATGCGACCTCGCACAAACACCACCATCACATATCTCAGTCCCTGAGATGCCATGTCTCCATCCCAGGATTGGCAATCTTCCAAAGATGGTTGCACTCTCCTCCTGGAAACCTCCCCTAAGGTCTTGATATTTTAAGAAAAGTCGACAAATATGTCATCTAGGCTTGTTGACTCCTCCCACACACAGAATTCAGTTCAAAGGAACTGAATAAGACTGACAAGTAAGACTTCCAAAAATGCGTCTACAATCACTCCATGAAAGATTCAATTACTGAACAGATATTTAGTCATCTGTGTTTAATATTGGTTTCTACATTTTTGGCCACAATCAACGCTAACAATTCTGTCACCATTATTTAGAAAGAAAAGAATTCAAATCCATGGACTTTTTTTGTAGCTAATGCATACGAATAAAAGATAAATGTGTTGAGACACCAATTTGTAATTTTCTTTTCGAATCCCTACAGAGCTGAAGAGACCATGTGGTCCATCGATTCCACATCGACCCACCAAAGAGCATCCCATCCAGATCCAAACCCAGATCCAGGTCCACGTAATCATGCCTTTTTGCATGGCTAATCCACCTTGACGACAGATCCCTGTACACTATGGTACAATTTTGCACGGTCAATCCATCTAACCTGCACATCTTTGGTCTGTGAGAGGAAACTGAAACATCTGGAGGAAACCCACGCAGCTACAGGGAGAATGTGCAAACTCCAAATCTCTAATGGCTTCAATCGATGCAGAACTCGATGCGTGCAGTGTGTTATAGGCTGCATTCCATTACATGAATGACTTTTCAACTTCGAAATGCCAAACTTATAACATATCGGTGAATTACAGCATCACAGTTAGAATATACGCAACAAATTTCAGCTAAGACATATCATACATATCAATTAAATAAGTATACAGAGCCTGCTGGTTAGTGATTATGTATTGCAGAGATGTCACCATTAGGAAATAAGTTAGCAGGTTATTTGTATCCTCCCTTGGGAGATGAATATAAAACGAATTCTAAAACAGCAGGAATATCTACTTTTACATTGTGCCACTAAAATGGTAAACTCCAAGATTCCAAACGCTCCGTATTCCCACATCACCACAGCTTCCCGCGACCGAGCCCCTCAGTGTTAAATGAGCACAATGATTTTGTTTTCTTAATTGGTTTTGTGAGATTATGTGATTAATCTATTTTGCTCACTTGAATAGACCAAGTTTCATAAGGGTTTTTTTTTATTGACGAAACTTATTTCACCTCGAAACTCGGTGCAATGAAGAAATTAAGTGTGGTGAAGGAACTAAAAGACTTTGATCCATATTAAATAGACATAGCCCAACTACAAAATTACACTTCTTGCTGGTCATTGCGGCTACGATCGATTGTGTAAAGTGGGTGCTGGTAAGACATTCGGTTCTCATGGAATTGCGCTTCACGACAAAATAGTTACCCACTAAAATATCCATGCCTTATTTAGGAATGTTTTCAAATCATTATTTAGAAGCCACTGAGCCCATCATGTTCCTTTTTGTATTGTTTTCTTTCTTCAACAGAATAATATAACATTTTGGAGCAAAAATGCAAATAAGTAGACCAAAACTAGAAGCTAAAATAGCAAACACTTCAACTGCCACAGCATATTTCCCTGGCGAACTTATGTAAGCTGGAATGAAAGTTATCCAAACTGCACAAAAGATAAGCATGCTAAATGTTATGTGTTTCGCTTCATTGAAGTTATCTGGAAGTTTTCGAACGAGAAAAGCTACCACAAAACACACGCAGGACAGAAATCCAATATAACCGAGTACACAACAAAAGGCTAATGAAGATCCTATATTACATTCAAACTCGATTATCTCATTAGAGTGACTAGTGTTTTTCAATGGATAAGGTGGAAATACAATTAACCAGGCAGTGCATATTGCACATTGTACCAGTGTGAGGATGTAAACCATCAGCCGTTGTTGTCTTGGTCCAAACCACTTCATCATATTATTGCTGGGAAATGTTGCTTTGAACGCCATCACCACAACAATTGTTTTACTCAATACACAAGAAATAGAAAGAACAAAACTAATACCAAACGCTACGTGGCAGAGCATACAAGACCAAACTGAAGGTTCCCCAATGAATGTAATTGAACACAGAAAACAAAGTGTCAGGGCAAAAAGAAGAAGGAAGCTTAACTCAGAATTATTAGCTTTCACAATCGGAGTGTGTCTATAGATGTAGAACATTGCGAACACACCAACAGTGGTGCAGGCTCCAAACAGCGCCAGTGTCACCAGAATGATTCCCGTTGTCTCAAAAAAGGAAAGAAACTCGATGTCCTTTGGGATGCACATATCCTGTCTTTCGTTAGATTTGAATTCCAGTGGACATTTGATGCAATGAACGGAATCTAAAGAAACAACGCCAGATTTGGTCATTATACGAGGAACCTTAACGCCTGTGCAATGACGGTAGCAAGTTTAAGCAACAGTGCCTGTAGCAATGGTATTTCTTACCAGTTGTGTTACTAATTTCGCCTTGTGCACATTGTATGCAATCAAAGCAGCAAATGGGTTGCCCTTTTCTTCCTGCTTTCCTTGTTCCTTGATGGCAGCTTTCGGAACAAACAGCTTTAGGAACCTGATTAGGAATATGAATACAATGGTGAAGAAATACTAGTAATTCCACGAGGAAAATCTACAACATTCAGTTGCGCTTACAGAGCAATGGTTATTTCTGTTACATTTGTTGGGATTGTCATTTTTGATTTAATGTTACATTTTGCGATCTCATCATATCTCATTCTAAAGCCAATGTACAATACTTGCAATAGATTTGCAATTGCGGAGCCAGGGCACTACTAGTGAATTAAAATTCTCGTCACTACATTCATGATATGTTCTTGGAGTTACTGAATTCGTTATTGAAAATGGAAGTCTGGAAACAACTAAACAAATTCGAATGTATTTTGTAGTACTACTATTTAGTGTCTGATTTGAAAACCTGATTTAGAATAAAAATCGGGCTCTGTGGTCTTTTCTAGCGCGGCCAGCATTTATTATCAATCCCCTTGTGCCTTTGAGCAGCCTTCCGGACCTTTTGCAATCCATTTCCAGTAGATGGACATACAATGTCATAATGGAGGCACTGAGAAACATTTCCGAATCAACATGGTGAATAGTTGTCGAGAGTAGGGCGCTGAAAAAGCACAGCAGGTTAGGCAGCATCCGAGGAGCCGGCGAATCAACGTTTCGGGCGTCAGCCCTTCAGGAATCTCTTGCCCGAAACGTCGATTCTCCTGCTGCTCGGATGCTGCCTAACCTGCTGTGCTTTTCCAGCACCCCACTCTCGACTCTGTTCTCTAGCATCTGCAGTCCTCACTTAATGAGTAGCTGCCAGGGGAACTTGCAGGTAGTAGTGATCTCATGCGTTTGTTGCTGATGTTCTTCTGGATGGAGGTGGACATGGATTTGGAAGGTGCAGCCTAAAGACCATTGCTGAATTTCTGCAGTGTATTTTGTAGCTGCTGCTACGGAGCATCTGTGGTAGAGGAAATGATTGTGCATGTCGTGTCAATCAAGTGGGCTGGTTTTCTCAATTGGTGAACAGAACTTTTCCATTTTAAAATGCTTGATAATTTTACTTAGCATCTGGAAATATGCAGCAGCTCATACGGCGCCTATTTGATACAACTTTTCCGTTTCAGAGAAAGGAAATTGAAATTAAAATCATGCAGTGTTTAAAAAAGGGGGAGTTCTTCACAAATCTTACCCACTTCTGACCGCCACTCCAAACAATTGCCTCTTCTATTGTCGAAAATTCATCTCCCGAACGTGCTGACCCATCATAGTGCCCAACATTTACAATTTCAATGTCACCGAGGGCATTTTGTCGCCAGTTTACAATGTCATATGTTGCGACTGGGTCTCCGTTTTCATCAAAATACACCTTTTCTCCAATCTTGGTTATGAAATTCACTGTTCTCATGTAATACAGCAACTTTAAAAAACAAATTCGGAACATGTTTACACTAATTGCAAATATTCAACCGTGAATACAATCAGATTGGATTTTTATGTAAATACAATCGGCAAACAACATTACATGTTTCTCACCTGCCATGGTTCAAAATTTGAAATATTTGCACAACGCCCATTGGAGAAAGGTCCTTCCCCAGTTTTACATGACGCCATATTGTGAAGTGCACGAGCTATAGCATAAGTTGCTTTGTACACATTGTAAGTGACTCTGTATTGTAACACATCAGTAAATTCATTTTGGACATTTTGTAAAGTTTCTTTCCCTGTGCATTCCTTAAGCTCCAGTTCAGTTTTCCACGAATCTGTTTTGTTTCCACCACGTAGAGTGCAGCCGAAACAACTCTCCCAAAACTTTTTTACCAAGAGGTTCCCTGGATACAAAGACGGATGAACTTTCATTAAGAACTCCTTCAACCCTGGTATACCGACTTTGGGAATTGCAACTCCAATTGTTCCAGAAGCAATCTTTTTAGTTTCCTCCGGAGAGAGAAGCAACGCAGAAACCCATGATTCGCTTCCAATCCATTGGATGCCGCTAACATTTTGTCTTATCATTTCTTTTAGCAGAATGCGCATGTTTGATTTATTCACAAATGCAACGATAATTTTTGTAGAAGATGATTTTATGGTGTCAATTGTTTTCAGTAATTTCTCTCGATCGTGTGTTATATGAAACGACTCGGAAAAAGCTATGCAAACTCCTAATTGTTGGACTGTTTCCTCAAATGCTTGCATTCCAAAGTTCCCATAGTCATTGTCGCTCTTAACTGTCCCGATCCACGTCCATCCGAAATGTTTCACCAACTGGGCTAATGCTCTAGCCTGATAGTAATCACTCGGTATTGTTCGAAAAAATGACGGATATTCTTTTCTATTGCTCAGGCACGCACAGGTAGAAAAATAGCTAACCTGCCACAAATAAAGCAAAAAACATTTGTGCATCGATTATAGTTTATGGCTGTTTATGGAGCGAATTGTGGTTGGTCAGCGCGTGGACATTGGTAGAGACGAGCAAAGATGTTCATTCGCGCTGGGCTTAAAGAAATGGCCTATCGTAAAGGCATAATAAAGTACTTAATTAATACCATCAAAACGTCGTATTCAAATATTCTCCCCCTGTGTTCTTTCCAAGTTTTGCTCTTTCTTGGTTACCTTGCCCCAGGTGACACAACACACAATTTCCAATTATCGTATTTTAACATGAAGAACGTCATTGAACATTCTCTTTTTTTGTTTCTGCCTTCATGTACCTTAGGGATAATTCTAACTTTGCATAATATCATATTGTCAGTCCTCCTTCGATCTCGCCTCTAGCCCTCTCCCATTGAAGTCAATAGTTGTAAAAGAAAAGCAAGATGTCGTCACTAATTCTACGTATTCTGCTCTGCAAATTGCCCAAACATAAAATCTTAATCAAACCCCTTCCATCTTTATCAGCATGTTCAACATCGTTTTAATTCAAGGTTCCCAACTTTGTAGAATTTCATCCGACTTCTGGCATTAAAATTAAGCTAAATGACTCTCAGGCATGAATTATATGTGCCCCTGTGAGCGAAACAAAAAATATTGTGTAGTTTTAATGAGAATTATTTCAATTGACAACATAATGCCTGTGTTACATTAACATTCTATTTATTGTATTGTTTGCTGTGGGACATGGTGCATATTCCATTCATATTCAATGTTGTTCACCTTTTCATTTTACAACTCGTTAATTTCAAAGGTTCAGGAAATAAGCGGTTATATACTTGTTCTTTGAATTTTACGGTGGAGTTGATAGCACAAGATTGTTTAACGAAATGTAAGATTTTTTTTCTCCGTTTTTGCATCTTATATAATGTCTTTGGGTCCTTACTCAACAAAAGTTGTCTTCATCATTGCCGTAGAGTCACACAGCATAAAAGCAGACCCTTGGCCCCAACCAGTCCATACCAAACGAAACTAGTCCCACCTGCCTCCGTCTCCATCTTAATCATCACCTTCCTATGGCTGTGCGATCAGAACTGGACACAGACCTCCAGAGAGGCCTCACCAATGTGCTATACAACCTCAACTTAATTTCCCAACTGCTATACTCAGTTGCACAGCGCGGAATTCACAATGATATTAGTTCATTTTTGAAGCTACTGATCTAACCCCGGTGTTTGGTCTCGGTTAAAACGTGAGATGAACAAATGTGGTAATACACGAAGTTTGCAAAAAGAAAACAGCAACTTTACGCGTAAGGAATGCTCGTTATGGCTGGATTGATCACTCATAAATTACACAGCAGGCCAGGCAGCATCCGAGGAGCAGGAGAATCGACGTTTCGGGCATAAGCCCTTCTTCATGAATGAGGCTGGTGTGCCAGGCAGGCTGAGATAAAAGGTAGGGGAGAGGGGATTTGGAGGAGGGGCGCGGATAGGTGGAAGGAGGTGAGGACCTGCATGTCCTTGGTGAAGTGGGAGGGGGAGTTAAAGTGTTCAGCCACGGGACTTGGTGTGGGTGTCCCAGAGGTGTTCTCTGAAACGTTCCGCAAGTAGGCGGTCTGTCTCCCCAATGTAGAGGAGACCACATCGGGTGTAACGGATACAGTAAATGATGTGTGTGGAGGTGCAGGTGAATTAAAGTTTTGCATTTCTTGCAGTTTCAGGGGAAGGTGCCCAGTGGAGGTTGGGTTGGTGGGGGCTTTGGACCTGACCAGGGAGTCGTGGAGGGAGTGGTCTCTCTGGAATGCTGATAGGGGTGGGGAGGGGAATATATCCCTGGTGGGGGGAGGGGAATATACCCTTATCAGCGTTCAGGAGAGACCACTCTCTCAGCGACTCCCTGGTCTGGTCCACACCCCGCCTGGCATACCAGCCTCATTCCTGAAGAAGGGCTTATGCCCGAAACGTCGATTCTCCTGCTCCTCGGATGCTGCCTGGCCTGCTGTGTTTTTCCAGCATCACAGTTTTCAACTCTGGTCTCCAGCATCTGCAGTCCTCACTTTCTCCCACTCATAAATTACGCTAACATTGTTCATGTCAAGCACACATCAAATGACTGACAAACGAAAGCATGTTTAGGGTAGGGCTGTTGTGGCGTAGTGAAACCAGTAAAAGGCTGAATGTGACTGTTCCCAGAATCAGTTCCCTAAGATTAAGGATTGTCTCAAGTGTTATCTATTTCTTTTTCGAAGACTGATATCGAATTTAATGATGGACAGCTGTCGAGTGCAAACCTTCATGTGGTTTCTTTCCACCGATGTACTTGACCAATACTGTCAACATAATTTTTGTTTTAAATCGCGGTTCAATGTTGAGATTAAGTAAGAAAACATCTAACCCCCGTGTTTGGTCTCAGTTAAAACGTGAGATGAACAAATGTGGTAACACATGAAGTTTGGAAAAAACCCAGCAATTTTACACGTAAGGAATGTTGATTATGGCTGGATTGGTCGCTGGTAAATTACGTTAACATTGGTCATGACAAGCCCACATCAAATAATTGACAAACGGATGCACAGAAGCATGTTTAGCGTAGAGCTTTTGTGACGCAGTGGTCGAGTCCCGAACCGTGTAAAACATGTCAAATCACCTTGCCCGGAGATTGCAATATCGTCAATGCACGGCTTGATTAAAATTACGCAAAACTCCCATAAAATAGTTAGTTTAATTATTTAGTATATGGATCATTTAGCACATGTAGAATGCCTTTGTCTGAGCAAAACGTGAAGATTAGATTCCCTACAGTGGGGAAACAGGCCCTTCGGCCCAACAAGTCCACCCCGACCCTCCGAAGAGCAACCCACCCTCCTAACAACGATGGACAATTTAGCATACAGGGGGAGAATGTGCAAACTCCACACAGACAGTCGCTGGAATCGAACCTGGGACCCTAGCGCAGCGATAACCACTGAGCCAAGGTCCCGATGCGCGGCTGGCATTGGCATTTGGCCAGTGCAGATTAACTTCAAGGATTAAATCTGAAATAATTAGAGAGTCTCGGTAATGAAGCCACGATAATATTAAAAAAAAGAGGTTCCCAGCTTGTTCTGAAGGGTCATTTGATCCGAAATTGAACTGTGATTTCTCTCCACAAGTGTTGCCAAATCAACTGAGATTTTCCAGAATTTCTGTTTTTGGTTTATATGACGTGAATCACTTTTAACCTTACTCGCAGTTGGCCTCGGAAACCATTCAGCTCATAGGCCACTGAGGACTGGAAACAAAGATTGTGCTAGCACTGCCCGCATCTCAGGAAAGAGGAAAAATGAACTACAATTGCGATTTTTTTGAAATCATGTTTGAACGTTTTCTTTTCATAGTTTCAGTCTTTTCATTACTAAATTTCTGAAATGAGACTTTCGAAGCAATGTCTCCGAACAAGAGGAAGGATAACGGTTCATAATTTATCCAAGTATCATAGCCTCGTTATAAAGCTCTGGCTAGACTGAGCAAAAATAAAGCAATCCTCCGCAATTATACTGGACAGTCTGGTCATCCCGAATGAACATTCTATTGGGGATGTAACTGAAGTCTTCTGTCTGTTTGTACCACCCAAAAACGTTTCAAACTTTGCATAGACGACGGATTAAGTGACGCACAAAACATATCATTTACTATTGATAAAATTTATTCACACTGCATAACCAAGTTCTTAAACGTCATCTCTTACCATTGGGATTCTGAAGGTACCGACGGAAGGTGCTATTGCTAAAGACTGCGTGGATCCAGCATCAGCAACAATAGCAGAAACAGTGGAGGAGCTTTTACAGTTAGCAGAGGGCGTGTTTGCCTCGGGTTTGTTCAGAAACGCCATAGCTGCTTTTAGCGAGAACTGGGTCAGCTTACAAGAATCGTACAGGCGGTATCCCAGTGTGACACCGGGAAGCAGAGCTGTATTGTTATTTATTTCCTCTATTGCAAAAATCATCGCCAGTGCAAAACGGAAAGACCTGAACCGAAAGCTGCAAAGCAGGCGAAGAAACAAGATTAAAATAAATACCAAAAAGCACAATAACACTTAAATCCAAGGGGGCAACTATTTAACTATTATTAGCTATACTTAAATGTTCCAAAGTAGACCTTGAGCTCAAACTCTTAGCTGGCATTAAAGAAAGACTTGACAATGTGCCCAGTTTTAGATAAGATGTGTATGGAGTACGTCCTCTTAGATCCAATAGCAGTATTTCGAAGAAGAGAATGAGAGCTTTCACAATGCCTTCACCGATAATTATCTCTCATTCCAAAATGTCAAAAGAGATTTCAGAGTTTTGATTAGAAATTTGATTGTGGGAGCTTGTCGCGCACTTATCGTATTGATTGTGATTTTACCAAGCTTAAAACATTTACTTGTTTGCAAAGGTACATGATGGCAATATCACTTTGACGGATCTCAAAAATTAAGTCAACGATTTTTTTCAATCTTAAATTCACAAATTAATTCCCAGTGTGAAGCAGCAGGAGGGCAGATGTTTTCCATTTTACTGAACAAAATGGAGCGTCTAATGGCACCCACTAACCTGAGGCATTTTGCCGGCTCCGGGTGATTGCTGAACGAGAGATGCCGATGTTCAATGTGATAAGAGTGCACGCCAAAAATTCCGCCCAATATGATATCTCCATCCTTCGACAAGCCCAGTAAATCAAACTTACCCCAACTTTTGCAAGCCTGCTCATTATTGGACCATGCCAGAACAACAGCAGAATTCACCAGTAAAAGGAACCAATTATGCATCTTTGACGGGGCAACAAATTGTCCTCGGCTTACACTAGAATGACTGATATTTTATAAGCTCCAAGGTATTTCCAAGAAAATTGCCTTAATGTGTGTCGAATCGATTTCAAACGCTATTGAACATCAGCAAATTATTTGACAAGTCCCTTAAGAAAACACACCACTTTCCTCAACATGCAAATCACGAAGGAAATAATTGCAAATGTGTTCACCTGTGATCATTTAACTCAACTGATCCGGCATGTTGGCGCAGTCATTAGCACTGTTGCCTCACAATCTCAGCGGATGCTACTTCGACTGCAGCCTCGGGCGATTTTCTGTGTCAAGTTTGCACCTTCACCCCGTGTCTGTGTGAATTTCCTCCTACAGTCAAAACATGTGTAGGTCCATGAGTGCTCTGACGTGGTCTTCGAGTAGAAAACTTGGAAGTGGACTTTTCCAGTGGGATTTGGGACCTGCACTTATTACTGACAAGAACAGTATTGCCGTCTCCCTTTAGCTGTCCTCATAATCCGTAGGGCAATCTTAATTCACGGCAATTTTTTGTTTGGTCCTCTCGCAAATGTGCCAAAGGTGACCACTTCTGGGTTTTGAAAACTGCCTGACTCATTTCAAATTAGTTAGAAAAACAAAAGGTCGCAAATATCTCCACGGCAGGTTTAGCAAGCTGTTTAATGCTACTACTATGCAGTGGCTTTGTGAGTGCTATGTTTTGCTGACAGGATTCAGCCTTCATCCCTAACGTGCCTCCTGGTTGCAACACGATATCATCTTTGAATGCCAATGCCCAATGACCAGCATAAGTGTGATTCCATTATTAGGCAGCAATGCTGAAGAGTATCTACCAACTTAAGATCATTACTTGAACTGATAAAGTTCTCACTTAGATATTTTCTCGTCATCTTGTTCAGAGATGTTATTACAGAGTAGGTCAGACTTGAAATCAGGCCTCCTGGCTCAGAGATGGGCTCACTTCAAAGTAGCACAAGAGCCCCTGAAAAGTGTTTATTTCGGTGTGTTTAACTCTTTAACCGATGATATGTGGGCGCTGCATGCAAAAGAAATTTATTCAATCTTGCCCCTTTTTTCGATTGACTATCAAAAGTTCCAAATATGGCGATAATGCACCAATCAATCGGAACTGATCAGCCGACCAGCCAAACAATCAGCATTTGTGTGTGTTGGTATTTCCATGCATCAGTTGTCTTTGCACTTCTAGATTGTTCAGAGTATGTGATTTTGTTGAGGGAACAATACTACTAGAGTTCATCTTGCAGAGGGTTTTCCCTATTGTTCTTGTCCATGAGTGGTAAAGGAAGTACATACTGAATGAGGTGTCAATCGAGTTGGCCACTGACGTATTGTCAGGGCTGAGCGGCTAAGGTGATGGATGAGAAATCAGTTGGGATATCCTCACAAAGAATGAAATCCTTCTGACTGCATTTCTCATCCATTCTGCTTTTACTTAGACTCTACAAAAGGTAGCAATGTTTAGCTGTTTACGAAAGTATTGCTGCTTCAAAAACAAAAAGGGCTAAGTATTTACTGTTTCCAACCCAGGAAAAATCATTGCAACTCTGTTCCAGCCTGCAAATAGGGACTTCAGCTGACAAAAAAAATTAATCCAAATTGGTTCCAGCTTTATTCTTATCAATTGAGTTCAAACAAGCTACTTAGTTCTGGATAGTGTCGAAACATTTGAATTTTCCTGGAGCTGCAATCATCCAGTCAACTGGAGACTATGACATGACACTTCAATTTATGACTTGTAGCTCATGGGCAGTTGTTGCCCAGAGGATGTGAGTTACTTAATACAGAATTACAAAACTCTGGCCTGCTCATGTGGTCACATTATTGATATGTCTATCTCATTGACAATGCTATGCTTCAGGCTATTGATTGTGGAAGATAGATTCGGCAGTTGTAAAGCCATTTACTGTGAAAGAGAAATTATGTGATCATTTCATGATGGAGATGCAGCCGTCTTGGACTTCAGTGGCACGAATGTCACTTGTCACTTATCAGCCTAAGTCTTTATGTTTTTGCATTTCAACTTGAGGTGTTTCAGTGTCTGACTAGTTGCAGATAGTGCCGTGCATTGTAGAATCATTCGAGAACATCCCCACATTTGGACTTCTGATGCAGAAATGGTCAATGATAAAGTAGGTGAAGATGACTGGGCTTAGCACACTGTCCTATGTTATTCCCACACTGATCTCCTAGCATTGAGATGATTAATAAACAACATGACAAACATTTCTGTTTGTGCCATATAAGACTTCAACCATGGAGACTTTTCGTCCTCATTCACAATGATGACAATTTTGTTCAGGCATTTGGGTGTAGCACATGGATAGTGCATTCAACATGTGTTCAATTCAAGACTCGGGCGACTGTGTAGAGTTTGTGCATTCACCCAAGACTGCATGGGTTTCCTCAAAGTGCTCCTGTTTCTTCTCAAAGTCCAAAGATATGCAGGTCCATGGATGCTCAGAACTCTGAAGTGGTCTTCCAGTTGAACACTTGGAAATGATTTTTCAGTGGGATTCAGGAAATGAAAACAAGAAGTCCAGAATAGCTGCACTCATATTCTGTTGCCAATGTTAATTCTGGTCAAATCATTGTTTGTTCCTTTTGCAAATGTGCCAAAGTCCACCACTTCTGTGTTTAAAACTGGTCACCTTTTTCAACTTAGTTAAAAGTGCAGAAGGTCTCAAACATATGAATTGCAGGTTAAGCAATCTGTTTAATGTTCTACTATGCACTTGCTTTCTGATTTGTATGTTTCACTTACAAGATTCAGCCTTTAGCCCTAAAATGCCTCCTGGATGGAACATGGTATAATATTTGATTGCCAGTGCCCAATGACCTCCATAACCTGTGACTTGGTCATTAGGCAGCAATTGCTGAAGAATCCTGACCAATTTAAGATCATTAGTGGAACTGATAATGTAGTCACTGAGATACTTTCTTGTCATCCTGCTCAGAAATGTTATTACAGATATTATGAAGTTGAAGGTATGTACTGTACCTTTAAAAGAGAGTGAATGCTGTTTCATAACATAGAACATAGAAAAGTACAGCACAGAACAGGCCCTTTGGCCCATGATGTTATGCTGAGGTTTAATCCTAATGTAAAATATAGTAACTTAACCTACGCACCCCTCAACTCACTGCTATCCATGTGCATGTCCAGCAGTCTCTTAAATGTCCCCAATGACTCTGCTTCCACCGCCACAGCTGGCAATGCATTCCATGCATTCACAGCTCTCTGCATAAAGAATCTACCTCTGATGTCTCCTTTATACCTTCCTCCTAATATTTTCAAACTATGACTTCTCATACCAGTCAATACTGCCCTGGGGAAAAGTCTCTGGCTATTGACTCGAACTATTCCACTCATTATTTTGTATACCTCGATCAGGTCTCCTCTCTTCCTCCTTCTCTCCAGAGAGAAAAGTCCGAACTTATTCAACCTTTCTTCATAAGGCAAATGCTCCAGTCCAGGCAGCAACCTGGTAAAACGTCTTTGCACCCTCTCCAAAGTCTCTGTATCTTTCCTATAGTAGGGCGACCAGAACTGGACACAATATTTCAAGTGTGATCTCACCAGGGACTTGTAGAGCTGCAGCAAAACCTTGTAGCTCTTAAACTCAACCCCCCCTGTTCTGAACTGAGAGATTACAAGTACCTGTGTATGTGACTAGATGGCAGGCTCAGTGTATACTGGAAAATTGAAAAAATGCAACATTTGGCTGTGAAATGGATAACTGAGTTGGTTTCTGTTTTGACAACAATTCAAATTTAACCAATTTAAATTATGCCCCGGGATACTAAAATCCAATCAAGCTTGAATTTATTGTTTTGCCAACATTAAAACAATTAAACAATGCAATGCAGGCATTTTTGAAAATTACGGATAGAGCAACTGTCATCAAGAGAGACCCAAGAAATAAGGAAACACTCTCTATCAAAGGTAACTTTTCACATGAAACATATCCACAATAAAAAGAAAGAAGACAATCCAGGGAGATCAACAACCAGAGGAAGGAAGACACTAAAGATGACAGTTGCTGTGCGGCTTTGAAATTAAGTTGATGTAATTGTATTAAGTATCTTTTTGGAACAGTATATTGTTATAGATTTGGAGGTAAATAATATGCAGTCAACAGAAATAGGTGCTTATAATTGTGAATTATTGTTGTTTAATGTTCACTTTTAGAGTTGATAAATAAATTCATGTTATTTATTTAGGTAGTGGAATTTGGGAGTTCTCTGTCACTCATATTTTAACAGATTATGAGTGAGCTTTTCTGGGCAATTGATTTAATTAACATCACCACGTTGTAACAGTTTTGGGGCTTGGGTCTGAGATTTGAATGGGTTTAGACAGATCCAGTCTAAGATTTGGACAGATTTCAACATGTTTGCTGTACAAAGGTCCCAGCAGATTTAAACACTTGCTGATTACTGTCCTCGATCTTTAAATAAAACATAGGTGAGGCAATTTGTTTAATTTTGTTTGCTTGTGATTGGTTAAATTAAAGTGAGAGAAATGGCTCCTCCCATTGCTAAAGAGGTTCTGCTGTTTGAAGATGCTTCCCAAATTTGCCAAGAAAGTTTAGAAAGACAGAGAAAGGGCATAGGATTAGAATTAGCAAATAGGATAGAATTGTGTTTAACTGGGGACAAAAGGAAAGTTGAAAGTTTAATGGAGTTTGTCAAACACTTAGTCATATCAGAGAAACAGACAAGTGCAGCACAGTTAGAAAAACTTAAATTGCAATTGAGGTAAATGTAGTTAGAAGACAAAGAGAGAGAAGAAAGGAAGAGAGAGAAGAAAGAGAGAAGAAAAAGAAAAGCACGTAAGGTTCTTAGCTGAGCAAAGAGAGAGAGAAGAAAGAGAAAGAGTGAGAAAGAGAGAGAGAAGAAAGAGTGAGAAAAGGGATAGAGAATTTGAACGTCAGAAGTTGCAAATTAGTCAGTAAAGTCAAGTTTACAGGATGAAGGTGAAGAGAGAAGAGAGTGATATACACAAATATGTTAAAACTTTGCCATGTTTTGATGAGAAAGATGTCAAAGCCTTCTTTCTTTCATTTGAAAAATTGGGTAGGCAGATGGAGTGGTCATTGAACTTGTGGGTAATACTAGTTCAGATGAAGGAGGTGGGCAGAGCTAATGAGGTATTTGCCACGCTATCAGACGAGGGGTCAAGAGATTATGCTGATGTCAAACAGGCTACTTTGAGTTATTATGAATTGGTACCAGAAGCATATAGACAGCTATTTAGAAACATAAAGAAGGAACCAGGTTAGACTTACAATGAGATTGTAAGAATTAAACATAGCAATTTTAATAGATAAGTACAGACCTTAAAAATAGTTAGGACCTATGAGGCTCTAAGAGAGATTATGCTGCTGAATTAATCTAAAAGCTCCTTTCTGGAGATAATAAGAATTCATGTGGATGGACAGAAAGTGCAAGAAGTGATAAGAGCGGCAGAAATGGCAAATGAATATGTAGTGGTGCATAAGGCAGAATATAGCTTCTGGCAACAATTTCATCCTCTGATGGGTAGAAATTGGGAGAAAGGGAGATCCTACACTACAAAACAAAGAGTAGAACATACAAAGGAGTTGAAAGGCTTCAGGTGTTTCCACTGTGGTAAGGTGGGATACATAAAGTCACAATGCTGGTTGTTGAAGAAAGGCACTGTGGGAAAATATGTGGTAAAAGAAGCTAAACCAATGGGATCAACAAAAGTAGTAAAAGAAACCCCAAGAAAAGTCAAGGAGCTGCAGCAGAGTGCACAGCCTGGGCAGGGGCTGGGTATTGTGTTAGTGCCTGAACTCTATAAAAGCTTTGCCTCTGTGGGTAAAGTTTACTCAGGAAGAACAGGGGGCGAAGGGAAAGAAGTTATAATCTTGAGAGATACGGCATGTAATCAGTTTCTAATAGTAAGAGATGAACATATTTGCACCCTTTCTGACAGGTTACTCAGAGAGAGTGTTAATTTGTGGAATAGACAGATAGAAATTTAGTGTTCCCCTGTGTAAAGTCAGGTTGGAGAGCCAAATCAAGACTGGGCAAATAACAGTGTGAGTAATTGACAAAGTGTCAGTTCCAGGAATACACTTTGTTCTTGGGAATGATTTAGCAGGATCCAAGGTGGGGGTGACACCCCTTGTTGCAGAGAAGACAAAGGAAGACCAGGAAATAGAGGAATTAAAAGAAAAATACCTTCGATTTTTTTCCAGACTGTATCGTAACAAGATGCCAAACTCCTAAGTCAGAACAAGAAGCAAAAGCAGGAGAAAGATGAGGGAGTTGAGGTTCGGTTAGTGACCACTCAGTTTGATGTAATGATGCAGGAAAAACCTGAACAGATCATGTAGAAGTGCTGTGTCCTGGGTAGTATGATGGCTCATTGGTTAGCACTGCTACCTCACAGCACCAAAGACCTGGGATCAATTCCAGCCTCAGGTGACTGTCTGTGTGGAGTTTGAACTTTCTCACCAAGTCTGTGTGGGTTTCTTCTGAGTGCTTCTGTTTCCTCCCACAATCCAAAGATTGGCTGTGCTAAATTGCCCACAGTGTTGAGGAATGTATAGGTTGGGTGCATTAGCCAGGGTTAAATGTGGGGCAATGGGTTTGGGTGAGTTACTCTTCAGAGGTAAAGTGTGGACTTGTTGAGCTGAAGGGTCTGATTCCACACTGTCAGGATTCTACCCTATTCTGAAGGACTAATTGACTTACAACAGAAAGGCGTGATGCATACTCAGAAATGAAATCACAATGTATTCCTGAGAGTTATTATCTTAAAGATATGACTCTAAGACTAAAATGGAGACCACGGCAGGTTAGTGCAGAACAGAAATGGGGGGAAGTGCACCAGATTGTGTTTCCGGTAGCATACAGACAGGAAGTGTTGCAGGTAGCACATGAATTACCAGTAGGCGGTCAACCAGGTGTCAGGGAGACTCTGGCTAAAGTACAAAAGTGCTTCTATTGGCTTGGACTGTGCAAGGATGTGGTTAAATTTTCTGTATATGTCATACATGCCAAATGGTAGGTTTGACACAGGCAGTAATACAACCAAAACCTTTGTTGCCCAAGTCCTTTCACACAGGTTATGATTAATGTGTAGGTCCCTTGCCTAAAACTAAAATTGGGAACTAGTGCTTGCTAATCATAATAGATGTGTCCACTAGATTTCTGAAGGCAATTCTATTACAGTGTTTTAAGACAAAAAGGGTGGTGGAGTAGTTAATAGTTTTCTTCAAGTGGTATGGGCTACCCAGAGAGATTCAGCCAGATCAAGGGTCTAATTGTACTCCTAAACTGTTTAGGGAAGTCATGGATAGCATAGGCATACAGCACTTTAAATCAAGTGTGTACCATTCTGAATTACAGGGAACTTTGGAATTGTGGCATTAAACCCTGAAGACCATGTTTGTCAGCATTACCCAAATGCTTGGCATAACGATATCGCTTTCATATTTTTGGGTGATGCCCCAACAAATTGACTCAGTTTACACTACTTGAGTTAAGATTTGGACAGGAAGTGAGAGGCCTTTTGAAATTAATTGAAGAAAAATTGACGGAACTGAAGTCAGAGATTTCACACTTGGATTATGTATCAGAGGTGATGGAGAAATTAAATCAGGTGGTGAGTTAGCTAAACAGCACCTTAAGAGGACACAGCATAGAATGAACAATTTTGGGAGATAAAAACTCTAAAATTTGGATATTTTCCAGTGGGGATGATGTATCACTATTGTTACCAGTGGTAGGAGACCCATTCAAACTAGGTTTAGTGGCCGCTACCAAATTGAGAAAATGTTGAGTCAGGAAAACTGTTTGGTAAAGATACCAGACAGAAAAGAAAACTGTATTGGGTATATCATGCGAATATATTCAAACCTTACTATCATAGAGACAGGGAATTGGAGAAATAGGTGTTATTTACTGCCCCACAGAGTGAGGAATTAAATCCAGATATCACAGAGTTTGATATCCCTCAAAATATGTTCAACAATGAGGAGGTCCTTGAGCAGTGGGATAGGTTAGTGAATTGTATCTTTCAGGAGCAAAGAACCCAGTTGAAAGTTTTGTTACAGCAGTATGAGGACATATGCAGGAATAAGATGGGAAGGACTAATACTTTGTGCATGAGGTGGAAGTAGGGAATGCTATTCTGATAAAACAATACCCCTACAGACGTCATCTCTCAAAGCCACACAGTTCCAGAAGAAGTGGATAAAATGCTCAATGAAGATATCATCGAACTGAGTCAGTGAGTGGAGTTCACTGATTGTGTTAATTCCCAAACCTGACAGTACTCAATGATTTCATGTGGACAGTGGGCAGGTAAATGCTGAAACAAAATTGATATCATACCCAATATCAAGATTGGAGGACTGTATAGAGAATATTGGACAAGCCATTTACATCACAAAGTTAGACTTACTGCATGATTATTGGCAGGTACCTTTATCAGATAAAGTGAAAGACGTTTCTGAGTGTGTAACCCCAAGTGGGCTGTATCAATTCAAAGTGATGCCTTTTGGAATGAAGAATGCACCAGCCATTTTGCAATGACTCATGAACAGAGTTGTTACCAGATTAACAAATTGTGCAGTTTATATGGATGAAGTACTGTCCTTTAGAGCATCATGAAAAGATTTCATGTTACAGTTGGCTGGGCCCTTTGAATGATTACAAGCAAAACTGGTAATAAACTTACAGAAAACAGAATTCACGGAAGCAGAGATGATGTTCTTGGAACATAACATTGATCATGGAAGGTTGACCCCAAAGCGTAGCAAGATAAAGGTCGTCAAGGAATTTTCATGACCATCCTCAAAGAAAGAGACGCTTCAATTTTTGGGACTAGGTGGGTTCTATCGGATGTTTGCTCTAAACTTCAATAGCATGGAAAGAAGAACACAAAATTTTGGTGGACAGAATAGTGCCAGCGAATTGAAAAGCAGTATGAATGACTGCACCAGTTTTAGCTACACCAAATTGTTTGAAACCCTTCAAAGATGCAATCGATATAGGAGTTGGAGCTGTACTGCTGCAGGAATATCATGATAGAATTGAATGGCCAATTGGCTACTTTGCAAAGAACTCAACACCCACCAGAGAAAATACACTACCATCAAAAATAAATTATTGAGTTTGGTACTGAACTTACATCATCTTAATGTTTATGCTGCAAACAACCTGTCGGAGACAGTTGTGTACACTCACCACAATCCTCTTTCATTCTTGTAAAGATTTAAAAACAAATGTAAGACTATTTTGTTGGAGTCTTAAGTAACAGACCTTTCACTTACAAATTGTACATATTTTAGGTCGTATAAATGTGATAGCAGGTGCTTTATTGCATATTTAAAGGAAAACTGTACACATAATATTGGACAGATTCCAATTTTATAGATATATATGTGCAGAAATTATTGTGAACTTAGATTAATAACCTATGTATTTCATTGTAATGAGATGAAGAATTAGAAAAAAAATTGAAGCCATCTTTTCATTATATTGGTTCGTTTTTTCCTAAGGAGTGTGGTGTGATGAAGTTGAAAGCATGCCCTGCATCTTTAAAGGAGAGTGAATGTTGTTCTGAACTGAGAGATTACAAGCACCTGTGTATGTGACTAGATAGCAGTCTCAGGGTATACTGGAAAATTGAAAAAATGTAACATTTGGCGGTGAAATGCATACCTGAGTTGGTTTCTTTTTGACAACAATTTGAATATAACCAAACAGTTTAAGTTATGCCCAAGAATACTAAGACCCAATCACATTTGAATTTATTATTTTGCCAACATTGAACCAATGAGACAACCCGTGTTGGAGATATAAAAATGCAGACAGCAAATGCCATGAAGAGAGACCCAAGAAATTAGGAAAGTCCTCTATTATCAAAGGTATCTTTTCATATGAAGCACATCCACAGTAAAATGCAAGTAGACAACTTAGGGAGAACTTCAACCAGAAGAAGAAACACACTGAAGATGACAGCTACTGTGTGGTTTGAAATTAAGTTGATGTAATTTTAATAAATGTCTTACTGTAACAGAATATCGTTATAGGTTTGGAGGCAGATAATAGGCAGTTAAGAGAAAAAGAGGTTTAGATTTGTGAATAGTTGTTATTTAATGTTCACTTTCAGACTTTAAAAAATAAATTAAAGCTATTTTGTTTAAGTCGTGGAACTTAGGAATTCTCTGACACTCATGTTTTAACAGATAATGAAACAAGGTGAGCTTTTCTGCTGTTTGGCTTACCTAACAAAGGGGATCACTGCCATGTCATTACCAACAGTAGATGGGACTTGAAATCAGGCCTACTAGCTCAGAGGTAGAAAGACTTAAATGTACCACATGATCCACGGAAAAGTGCTTATTCCTGCTTGCTAAAGTCTTTACCTGATTATATTTGGGGTGCTGCATTCAAGCATTGCCTCTTTTTGAAATTTCCATTACATTGGCAATGCATCAGTCAATCAGAATTGATTGGCCAACCAATGAGCACTGGTGAAAGGAAAGTTGGGAGTGATGGTATTTCCATGCATCTGATGCCTCTGCCCTTCTAGGTCGATGGAGCAATGGTGATACTGTGCATTATGTCAAGAGTGTTCTCTGTTGCTCTTGTGAATAGTGGACAGCCATTGCCCAGAGAAGGTGGGTTCCTTACTAAAGAATTACAAGCCACTGACCTACCTAAATGATGTGTCTTGCTTATTTTGGTTTAAGCAATTATAGGCCTCATGTTATTGATTGTGGGGGAATAGATTCAGCAATAGTAAAGCCATTCACTACCAAAGAGAACTGATCAGATTTTCTTGGATTTACATGGCATCAATGTTCCTTGACACTTAACAGTCCAAGTCTTCATGTTGTCCCAGTCTTAGTGCATTTTAACTTGAGATGTTTCAGTGTCTGATGGGTTGTGGGTGGTTTTGTGCATTGTGGAGTCATTATAGAACATTCCTATCTCTGGAATTCCTTTGGAGAGATGATCAATGATAAAGTAGGTGAGGATAATTGGGCCAAGGACATTACGCAATGTAATTTCTGATTAATCTCCGAGCATTGAGATGATTGATATCCAACATTGCAATAATCCACAAACATTCACTTCCTCTACCACATTGGATATATATGTAAATGTTGTCATCAAACCACATTTAATATTCCTCACATACCATGGTTGAAAGTTTAAAATATTTGCACAATTCCCATTGAAGACAGATTCTTCCCCAGGAATACTGGCAGAACTGGAATCGGACACTCATCAGCATGTTGTTGATTTTAACCCAGCAAATTTAGAGCAGTTGACAGTGATAAAAATTCCTTCTTAACATACTATCACATTCAATGCAGCGATTTTAACTCTACTGTTCTTGAGAAAAATGAACACTTTAGGATGGAGAAGGAGATATGCAAAATGTCATCAAAAAATACTCAGCTGTTCCTACAACAATTGGCAGAAAGGAATAAAGGCCTCAGGACTTAAATAATGTTGATCTTCCGGATAAAAAGCAAATAGGCAATCTGTGCATATGATTTGAAATTTTGTTACCACATGTTGACTCACATTCCATGTATTTAAAGTATTGCATTCAATTCTAGTCACCACATTGCAGGAAGGATGTGGAGGCTTTGGAGAGGATGTTGAAGACTTTCACCAGAATGCTGTCTGGTTTAGAGAATATGAACTATAAGTAGATTCTTTCCCCTGGAGTGGCAGAGCCTGAGGGGAGACTTGATGGAAGTCTGTAAAATTATGAGATGCATAGATCATGTAGACAGTCAGAATATTTTTTTCGTAGAGTTGAAATGTCTAATATAGGAGCCATGTATTGAAGATGAGAGGGGAAATGTTCAAAAGGGATGTTTTTTGCACAAAGAGTGGTGATGCAGACAGGTACAATAAAGAGACTTTAAGGGACTTTCAGGTAATCATATTAATATGCAAATAATGGAGGGATTTGGATCAAGACTAGGCAAAAGGGATTGGTTTGAATTAATGTCATGTTTGGCACAATATCGTGGGCAAAATGGCCAGTTCCTGCGCTGCACTGTTCTATGTTCTATCTTGCTATAGTATAACAAATTGCTAAAATTGAGAGTGATACCAGGGATTGACTGTATTCTGGCAAAACAGTGGCTTACTGTCCATTGGTGTGATTTTGTGTAGTTCTTTACTTCTGCTGTTGTACCAAAATTATGGCTATTAGCTCATATGAGGTGGAAACACTTCATGAACATTGATATTATTCCTGAAATGCTGACCAAGTACTGACAGTCAATTAGATGCAATGGACAGACTTGTGGTATTCTCTCTTGTACTTCCATAGGGAATATAAGATTTTCTCAAATGGATTATCTTCTGCAGATCATATATATAATAAGATAAGGCAGCAGGATTAGATTATTCCTACCACCAATTGAGAGACCTTTTTTTACATAGATTGGCATTATAAGAATGCTATAACTAAAAAAAAGTTTGCATTTTGATGTATGAGAATTATAAGTGAAAGATCCAGTTGCAGTCCTCGATATTTTTGTAATGGGAGCTCCAGCAGCAGATGGTGATGGTAATGAAGCATATTGAATAAGGGAGCTGAGTAGGTGACCAGGCTTTCCACCAGCAGGTGCCAATGGTGAGGGAGGGTAGCTGAAGCATTCAAATGAATTTATTCTGTATAACATGGTGTCTTTGGTTAAAGGAGAATGAACAGGAAGAGGAACCATATAGTCAAGTGATTCCTCATGCTAATAAAACCCACAGACTTTGTTCCAAGCAAATATGATACTGAGTTCCTTATTCATCCTATATTTTGCTTTCTGTTTTGAATTATCTGATATTGGTGGAATAGAGAATCCTGCTTCATGGTCTTTGATTCTTCCATGTGATTAAATTTGATGTTATATTTCTGGTGTCGTCACCAGGGTTGCACAGCATTAGCATAATGTCATAATGGCCAGGTTGTTAATAATTTCACTATGAATGAACAGATAATGAAAAAGTTAGGACAGCCAATGTTCATAAGGGAGCTAAAGTTACTGCAGGATCACTGATGTCGCAGATACTGGTGTCACAAAACTGGTCCCTTTTTTTTTCTAAAAGATGTTCCTTGGCTCAAGGTGACTCTGTCCTTCATTTTTGCAGAGGCACAATAAACTGGGCTGGACTCCGATCAACCTGGTTTGGCACAGAGATGAAAAGGATTTTGAGAGGCCTTTGGTTTATATGTAAACAGATGAGAGTTCAGGCCAAAGTGGTCATGCTTTAGAAGTGACCTGTATAATGAAAGGGGAGTGACCAGCTCCTAAGCTTGCTGAGCAGAGCAATTTTAGTTTAGTTTTGAACTGGAAAGTTCAACAAGGAGCTATGTGGAAGCTCTCTTTCTTTTTTGCCCTTCAACATCAACCTGTAAGCATGTGTTCCATTTATTATGGTATTTAAAGGGAGTTTGCTTATTGGGTCTATTGTGTGTATTTGAAACAGCACAATTAAGTCTAGCTGGATAGGTTGAGTTCTGTTGGAGTTCTTTATTCTGTTCTGTGTATTTCATTGTGTAATTTTGTGAATACATTTTTTTATTTGTTTTAACATCGAGTAGTCAATGTAGCTATCTTACTCTGGGTAATTTTCACTGTACACTTACTGAAACAAATTGAAAAGTTAGGTCTGGGCTGCCTGCTTAAGAATGTTTTCAGTGGTCTGGCACAGTCCATAACACTGATGAAAGGAATTGGAGCTTCAGGCGAAATGGATACAGGTGCTCCCCATGTGTGTTCCCTTGGCATTATGGAAGAAGGATAGTCTAGTATGATATCTAGTACCTCTAGTCAAATACTTGACTGGCCAAAGAGTAGAAAGCTGATCAAATTCATGAGAAGGCCGGAAACAACTGAAAAAGACTTGATTGAGGACATATAGCTGGACTATTGCAGGAGGCTCAATTTGAATGAAAATGCATTCTTGACAGAAGATCTGTTGGACAATATTAGGATGATGTACAAAAAAATTCAAAGATAGACAGTTCAAGGCATGGGTAGCCAAATATCACACAAGAGTAAGCTAGGCATTCAAGATGGTGTCCATGAACTTGAAAACAAAGCCTTTGAACTATTGCAAGGCCAGCAGGACCGCCCTTCCAAGTGGTGCAGGCTATTTCTTCCAAGTCAAGAGTTGGAATAAGATACAGGATGTGTGGTACCCTGAAACTCAGAGACCGCAAGCAGCTGAACATAAGTTGCCACACCTCCATTATTGAACTCAGACATCTGGTCAATAATGTAGGGGCAATCAGGTTAGCCAATGCCATTAAAATGGACGAGATCATTCTAGCCATCATGGTACAACTGAACCTGTTAATTATGCAACTGTTTAGAACACAGTCACTATATTCTATATGTAACTGGCAAAGTGGCAAGTTTCAAACAGGGAATTATGTAATGGGATCTCCAGCAGCATGTGGTGATCATGATAGCGGGAGCTGATTAAGGGAGTTGAACAATTCACAGGTCCTCCTCCAAAGTATTGACAGCTGGAACAATCTATTGGTCTTCTGCTGGGAAAACTGTGTCATTGGTGGAAGGAGAATTGATGGAAAGATGGAGCACAGAGATAACAGATTCCTGAGCTGAATGTAACACATAAGCTTTGTTCCAAGTACATAGAGTAAAGGTCCCACGTTTATCTTTTATTTCCCATCCTCTTTTTAATGACATCTGATGGGCATATAAATAGGCAGGGTTTAGAAGGATATGGGCCAAATGCTGGCAAATGGAACTAGATTAATTTAGAATATCTGATTGGCATGGACGAGTTGGACCAAAGGGTCTGTTTCTGTGCTGTACAATTCTATGATTCTATGACTTGATGCCAGTGTAATGAATGAATCAACCCACTTATTGATATGTGGGCCATTGATGCAGTCAAAGTTTAATTGCCCCTCATATCCAGCCCAGTTTATGGTCTTATTGATAAAATTGGCTTCATTTAGATCAGTTCTCTGGACAGGTGGTTTGTGAAGTGCTGTGAAGCCAACACTGTGGGTTCAATTCCCATCTTGGCTGAGATTACCATGATGGACTCTTCTTCTCAACCCTCTCCTCTCCTGAGATACGGTGACCCTCAGGTTAAATGACCACATGTTCTCACTCTCGAATGAGCGAACACCCCAATGGACTGGTAAGATTATGGTGATGCAGTTGAAAATATGTGTCAAGTTGCTTATAGAATCCTCACATGTCATTCGGCCATTTGAGGCTACACCAACCCTCCAAAGAGCATCCCATCTCCTACCCTTTCCATATAATCTTGCATTTCTCCTGCCTAACATACCTCACCTGCATATCTCTGGATACCACAGGCAATTTAGCATGGCCAATCTAACCAAGCTATACATCTTTGGGCTATGGCTTGAAACCCATACTGACATGGGGAAAATGTGTAAACACCACGTCAACAATATCCTGATGGTTAAATCATGCCCAGTTCCCTGGCACTGTGAAGCAGCAATGTTAATCACTGAACCACTGTGGTACAGAAATTGTTGAAATGTTCCAGTTGTCCAGAGCTATACATTGCATTGTCCATTTTTATTTTCACTTTTCCCAATTTTCCTGCGGATCCACATTAATGTCTAACTATTGATGACATTCTACATTGTCTGTCCATTAATTATAAGTTTTTTAATCCCTCTTTGTCATTCCACATTAAACATAAAAAGATCATAATAATGATCAAATATTCTCTTTTTTCTTATATATTTCCTAATTGGGGTACAAGAATGAGAGAAGTAAACACTGAAAGGGACATAAGGTTATCAAAGAGGTGTAAGATGTGGAGCATGGGCTGCATTTCATTGATCAATGAGTAATGTCGTACTTTACCAAACAGTCCCACCTTTCCACAGACAGGCATTCTCAAAGTGTAATTTCAATTGCAAACAAATTCATGTCACTGTAATAAAGAAAGTTCATTTATGCACATGAAATATTTGCAAAATACCACCATCCAAATAATTTTCAAACTATAAGTTAGAATTTGATTTTTCACAAGTAGATTTTTTATAAATAGTAGTGTGTATAGGATCTGTAGCAGCAGGAAAGCAACATTAATGCAAAATTTAAACATTGTCCACATAATTCAAGTCAGGTAATAGATATTTACATATTTAGGTGACTCACAATGTGGGACATTTTGAATGTTTATTATTTAGATATTGTATTTGCATAATTTTCAAACAGAGCCAAAAAAAATTTGTATTTTGTGCTATTATTAGTTTAATGTTGAAAGAATTGACGGAAGATCACAGGAACAGGATAAAGTAATTCACCCCAATGGGATGGTCTCTCATTCAATTAGATTTTTGTTCATTTGCATCTTCAGTCAAGTTTTTACCTTGTTTTCACGACCTCACAAAATTGACAGATCACAGCTTTTACATTATCAGTTTCAATATATTTTGGATGAGAAATTTCTAAATTTCTCCCAATTCTTGTGTGGCCTCCAGCCTTGATACCTGAATAGATTTGTCCTAATGTTAAAGAAATGCCCAATCGTGGATGTTTCCACTGGAGGAAATTGTTTACCTCCATACATAAATTCACTTCCTTTTCATCGTTTTAAACACCTCCATTAGATCACTTTTTATGTGATGGATTATGAGAGGGCAGTGCATACTCATAAATAAGGTTACAACCAGAAGCAGGTTATCCATGATAGTATGGAATATTGGAGCATGACAGAAAGATCAAATGGTCTAACCCTGCTTCTAAATCCTGTGCTGCAATTCACTCTTTTGTAATAATTGAAGTACAAGCCAATAACATGAAACCAGATACTGCAATTTAATCATTTTAAGTCTGTCATTGCTATGATAAAATGGAGAAAGAGTTACAAAGGTGTAAAGTTAAGGAAAAATTAGAAGTGGCTTTTATTTCAAGTGATGTTGCACATTAAATGATTGTTTTTATTCTTCTCTGTTTTCAGTAGGATACTGTAATATTTAGGAACAAAAATATGGACAAGTAGACCAAAGCTGGATTCCAGAATGGCATATACTTCTACAGCCACCACGGCTAAACAGAAATTGAATTGAATTTAATTTATTGTCATGAGTACCAAGGCACAGTGAAAAGTTTTGTCTCACAAGCAATACAGGCAGATCACATAATTAAGTAGCATAGATAAGTAAATAATAGGTAAACAGCGGCAAAAACAAAAACACAGGTACAGGTGAATGGTAAGACTTTGTAAGTCCATTCAGTATTCTAACAATAGTAGTGTAGAAACTGTTATGAAACTAGCTGGTGCATGTGTTCAGACATAGATAAGTAAATAATAGGTAAACAGCGGCAAAAACAAAAAGACAGGTACAGGGAATGGTAAGACTTTGTAAGTCCATTCAGTATTCTAACAATAGTAGTGTAGAAACTGTTATGAAACTAGCTGGTGCATGTGTTCAGACTTCTGAATCTCCTCCCCGATGGTAGAGGTTGTAGAAAATCATTGCGAGGGTAGGATGAATCTTTGAGAATGCTGGCGGCCTTTCCTTGACAGCGGACCTAGTAGATGGTTTCTATAGATGGGAGGTTGGCCTTTGCAATTATCCAGCCAAGATCACCACTCTCTGTAACTGTGTCCAATCTTGAATGGTACAGTTGCCATACTAGGAATGAATATTATCCAAATTGCAGTGAATATAAGTATATAAAAATTAATACATTTACCTTCATTCAAATCATCTGGCAGTTCATCAGTCAAAAAGGCAACCACAAAGCCAAGACAAGACAAAAATCTAACACTTAGCCAAAATCCACAAACCTGACTCCCCTGCCGACTGATTGCCTCCATCTGCTCCTTCCCGACTGAACTTATTTTCTCATATCTCAGCTCTTTCCTGTCTCCCTTGGTCTGTGAATTCCCTGCATAAGTCCAGGACACCATCCATGCCCCCCACCTCCTTCATAACTTTCAATTCCCCGGCTCCCAACACTTCACCTTCACCATGAAAATCCAGATGATATACACTTCCATCCCGCACAACAAAGGCCTATAAGCCCTCCATTTCTTCCTTTCCCGCTGACCCAACCAGTCCCCTACCACCAACATGTTCATTTGATTGGTGGAACTAGTTTGCACCCTCAACAACTTCTCCTTTGAATTGTCCCACTCCCTACAGACAAGAAGGGTAGCCATGGGCACCTGCATTGGCCTGCTCCTTCATAGGATACGTGGAACAGTCCTTCTTCTATAGCTACGCTGGCACCATGCCCCACCTTCTCTTCTGCTACATTGATGATTATATTGGTGCCATCTCGTGCTCTCATGAGGAAGTTCAACAGTTTATCAACTACACCAACACCTTCCACACTGACCTCAAGTTCACAAGGACCATCTCCGACACATCCTTCCCCTTCCTGAACCTCTCTGGTGACCAACTCAACATGGACATCCATTTCAAACCCACTGAATTCCCACAGCTACACTGACTACACCTCCTCCCAACCCCCTCTGGTAAAAACATGACCCCCTACTTCCAATTCCTCCACCTCCACCAGATCTGCTCCCAGTAGGATTAATTCCATGCCAGGACATCCCAGATATCCTCCAAATTCAAGGACCACAATTTTCCCTCCCATGTGATCAATAATGCCCTCCATCACATCTCTTCCAGTGTCCTGGTCCTCACATTCCACCCCATTAATGTCCAGGTACAGTGCTTTATCCTTTGCCATTTCTGCTACCAACACTCAGATACCACTACCAAAAATATATTTCTCTCCCCATTCACAGATGCTTTTTCACAGAGAGCATTCCTTCAGTGACACCCTTGTCAGGTCCATGCTCCCCACCAACCTCACCCTCCACATCTCGCACCTTCCCCTGCCACCACACAAAGTGAGACACCTGCGCCCAAACCTCCCCCTCTCACATTCATCCAAAACCTTGGAGGATCATTTCAAATCCAGCAGAGATTTTGCTGCCCTTCTCACACCTCATTTGCTCTTGATGTGGTGTCCTCTACTTCAGGGACACCAAACACCAACTTACGGAACAGCTCAGGGAACATCTCTGGTCTGCATGCAACAACCAACCCTACCACCCTGTGGCAAACTATTTGAGCTCCCCCTGCCACTTCCCCAAGGATTCGTGAAACCTGGGCCACCCCCACACCAAATCAAAGCCACCCACCAACTGGAGGAAGAACATTTCATCTTCCGCCCTCGGACCCTACAACACACATAGCATCAACATTGACTTCACCAGTTTCCAAATCTCCCAAATCCCACTTTATCACAGATCCAACTCTCCAACTCCATTCTGCCCTCTTGAGCTGACCTTCTTGTCCATATTCCTTCCCATCTATACACTCCACCCTCCCTACCGACATATCACAGTCATCTGCTACCTGCATTCATCTGTCACTGTCCAACCTATCTTTCTCCCAGACCCACCATCACTCCACTATTTATCTTTCAGCCCCCTTTTCCCTCCACATTCCTGATGAAGGGCTTTTGCTTGAAGTATCGACTCTCCTGCTCCTCAGATGCTGCATGATTTACTGTGCTTTTTCCAGTGCCATGCTTTTCAACTTCTTCAGCATCTGCACTCAAATAAAAATCCAATATAACCAAGAACCAATTAAAAGGCTGGCACAGACTCAATATCACATTCGAACTTAATATTATCTTTTAAATAATTAATATGTTTTAATTGATAGTGTAAATACACATTTAGCCAGGCCATGCATAACAGACATTTTATAAACGTAAGGATGAAAATGGCCAAGCATTTATGTACTGGCCAAACTACTTCAATGTGCTATTATTAGGAAGGGTTGAACATATGAAGAATTGATAATAATGTGTGTGAGTGTGTGTGTATGTACTTACAAACCTGTAACATTACTGGTCACACCTTCAGCGCACTCTACACAATCAAAGTAGCAAATAGGTTGCCCTTTTCTGGGCACTTCTTCCAGCAAATTTCCTGCTGCCTAATGTAATTGAGATAATGTTTTTTATAGCTTTGCAAGATATAAAACTTAGTATGGAAATGGCAAGCATAGACTAATATCACAACAGCCTCAAAAGTCTTTGGCTCAAAGTTTTATTTAAATTTGTGGTGTATTAAACAAAAAGATGGTTGGAAGCATGCAGTTTAATGACATATCAATGGAGCTTCCAAGGAGATTATCAAGTGGCCTCAATTAGAAACAAACACAAAAACTGCTGGATAAACTCAACAGGTGTACAGGGAGAGAGAAACGAGAGTTAACGTTTCTTCTGAAGAAGATCATATCAACTCAGTTTCTTTCTCCAGGAGTGCTGCCAGACCTGTTGCTTTTCTCCAGCATTTTCTGGGATTATTTCAGATTTTCAACATTCGTGATATTTTGCTTTTATTTGATTGATACTGAGGAGATTCTTCAGTTAATTTAAACAAGTCTTCCGTATTTGTTTATTCACAGGGTGTAGGCATTGCTGGCAGATGTTGTACGTATCTTTAAGTAATTACTGCAGGTGTAATTACTGAAAGGGAACCTAGACCACTCTATAGAGTATTTGCGACTCATGCACGATGCTGTGGATCTGGGGTCAGGCCAGACAACATACTTTCTCGCCTACAGAACAGTATAAAACCAATTTGATATTTTTCAAAAAATATATGGTTTTTTCATTCGAGAGTTATTTAATGAACGGAATTGCAGTTTGCCAACAGCCATAGTGCTATTTAAACATATCACAAGGCTAGTAGTTTCGGGTTCCGCATTACTAGCATTACCATTTTAATCCTGTTCCTCAAGGTAATTTCTATTGCCTTCTTCAATTCTAGCCTTCAGACACAGGAAACCCATTGTAACCAATGTATTCTTGAGGATTAATTGGACCAGGAACTGCATTTGCGTAGGCTTGACTGTTTCGTCAATTTATTGAGAACTACTTTGACCCGCTTCTCGAGTTATGCCAATGCCGTTGCCTGTACGTAATCACAGTGAATTGTTCTGATGCTTTGTTTTTGCTCAAACAACTACTGTTTGAAAAATAACTTAGCTATGAGAGATCAGAAGTCATTCAATCATGTGGTCAATTTGTGCTATCTAGGGTATCGAATTTAGGGTTTAGCCTACAGCCAACTTAATCCTTTAACCATGTTTCCTTCATCGAGTTCAGCTGTTGTGACAGCCAGGACAAGGAATCTGGGCCAAAAATGTTACTGAGGAACCCTTGCTGGAAGGTGAGTGCATATGAACAGGATGAGAACAAGTTTCAACAAACCTGACATGCATTTACCGAAATAGACTGACATAAATTCAGAATCAAGGTACAAATGCTGAATATTGTCACTTCTGGGTGTCCACAAATACCCATGTTAGACCATCCTGCCCGGGCTAATCTTTCAATCTGATTTTAAAAGTCTGTCAAGAGTCGAAACATTTTTACATTTGAATATAACAGTCAACATTAAATTTAGAAATAAAAGAAATTAAGCGTAAAAGTACACCATTCGAGCCTGCTCCACCATTGAATACGATGACCTACTCTGTCTCAGACATGATTCTGCAATCCGGAAATTCTTCCGGAATTTCCCCTGTTAGAATTTTATAGGTTTCGATAAGATCCACCTTATTCACGGAAACTGCAATGAACATATTCCTAGCCTCTCCAATCTCCCTTCAAATGTTATTTCTGCTCTCTCAGAAATTAGTCCAGTCACAGCACAATTGATGGTCAGACAATGGGGTAGGTGACTTGTCATAACAGCAATCGGCTGGGTTGTACATTTGCTGAATACATTGACCTTCACAAAGTCAAAGATGTGAGTGTGATGCTGATCTAGCAACATGATCAACAATCATAAGAACCTATGGCACAACTGAGGCAATTCCACAGCATCTCTGACAAAACGTGTTAACCGTGAAGGTTTATGAGCAAGATGAACGGTAACCAAGCCATTAACAATCATTAATAAACGGCAAACATGCAACAAGACCCTTCAAAACATCAAAAGGACACGAGAACAAAATAGTACAAAGTTTTGAAGCAATTAACATTGAATATTTGATGACAAGAACAGCCGAGGCACCCTCTTTCAAAGTTTACAATATAATCTTAATGAGACATCTGAACAATAAAATATTTCGAGATTAGAAACATTTAATCCCTCTTGCGTATTCAAACAACAAATCAATGTCAATTAATATGACGAATGTCAATAGTTAATGATAATAAATAATGATTAAACTATATGTTCGTTTTATTTTCTCAACCAAAGCAATGGCAAATGAGTGAATGAAATCGTCATGTTAAACTCTCATTCTTTTCTGTGATCCAGTTAACATTCATTTCTGATTTTCATTGCTTTTTGAGTTAACTTCAGTGTGAAATTCGAATGAGATTAAAGTTACATCAATTTAATCAAACTCATTACAGTTCATTAGTCAAAGTATAGAAAACCAAAAAAGCAAGTTATGAGAGGGATGTAAATACTGCATATAGGGTTCCTTACCATAAGATAACAAGGATGCAATTGTGTTTTAAAAAGGGGCAGAAGTGATTACATTCCTATAGTTCTCTTCTGGAATAGATGGATGTTTGATAACGGGGGTGGTCACGGGAACCGAAAGATAGCTTTCTCTGCTGTAAAAACTCCAGGACCCCATGCTGCAAGAATCTCCAGATGTTGCATTGTCGTAATATTCGATGTAGTTCACTTACCATGCGAATTCTCAAAGGGCTTAGTACCTTAAAACTGCGGCGGACTGTGAGGATCCAGAATCAGCAACAATAGCATTTACGTTCCTATAATTATCCTCTGAAACAGCATCCCTTCGCCCAGAATCTTCAAGGCTGCCTTAATTGACAAGGACGGCATGACACACGAATTGTAGATCTGGTAACCTCATGTAAGGTTCGGGAGAAGTGTAGGGTTCCTATTTATTTCTTCAACTGTGGACATCATAGTCTGCACAAAAGCAAAATTCTCTGAAACCAAACCTGCAAAAAAAAAACAATGACAGCAGAACGGAATTTAATGCATTATATGATTTAAAGACATGCAGTTGTACGGTTAATTAAGTTCTACAGTAGTTCTTAATAAAATTGTCAATATGAAAGCGAGAAAAGCAACAGCAAAAGACATTCAGCCGGCGCAAAAAAAACCTTCTTTCAACTCATCGAATCCACACTTGGCTAACGGTCGTCACGGCTAAAGGGCTATTATTTTTTCTGCAATTTGAGATATAATTCCATATCCAAACTGGCTTAACGACGCAATGCAGAACATCACAGAAATAGTTAAGGAGATTCTGTACACTGCAACATCCAACTAGCGTTTTACGTTCTATTGCTTCGAGTTGGGTTGCAAATGATAGCTCCGGGTATTCTACGTTGGAATGCAAGATGAAAATTGCTCCCAAAACAATGTTTCCAGCTTTGAATGTAATGAGTAAGTCAAATTTCTCCCACTGTTGGTCCGTCCGTACATGGCCCGAGTATCGCTTATCAGCGAGTCGCTGCAAGTGGGAATTCTCAACAAATGTCTTTATGTATAGTTTCATCTCACCTTTTTCTGGTTTATTTAGGTTGGAATTGATTCCACGAATTGAAAGAATTTAATTGAAAGAAATGTTGAGCAACCGCCTTAAAACCCAAAATAAAAATCACACAGACTTGACATATCCTAAGTTCGAGAGAAACATAGAGATCTCTGGGACCTTATTCAGAGGGAATTCGTGATGTACTGAGTGGGGAAAAAAAACAGCATGGACGTGGGGTGTGGGCTGATGGTCGGCCAAGGAGCTACTTGAATAGAATTTTCAACTAGCCATCTCAGGTACCATAGACTAAATCCGCTCTCTTTCGACCATTCCGTGTTTAATGCACAAAACAACGAGGAGCCCCCTTACCTGTGATTTAACAGTTAAGGGATTAAATATTTTCATATATTCTAACAGTGAATGCATGCCAAAAAACACTTCATTGGCCGCGAAAACTACGGGATCTGCTAAGATCGTTAAAATCCTTATAAAATGAAATAACCTTTTTCCATTAAAAGTCGGCTAGAAGGATTGCTTTGAGGAATTCACGTACACGTTTTTCGAGTATAATTTCAATGTCTCTGCAGCAGAAATAGGAGCACAAGTTAAAACAGAAACTGCTGCAGAAACTCGATAGGTCTGGCAACCTCGCTGGAGAAAAGAGAATTAACGTTTCGACTCTAGTGACTTTTTCACATTTGAACTGAATGTTCTGAAGAAATCACTGGAATAGAAACCTTAGATGCTTGTCAGACATGCTAAGTCTCTCTAGCAATTTCTGCATCTGTTTGTATCAGATCTCCAGCATCGGCAGTTCGTTGCGTTGTTTTATGTCAGCTCAAATTGATGCAATCGTAACAATTGTTATGAAATTCAACGGCATGTCGGACCAATGGCTATTGTACTGAACTTCAAGCAACGGTGCAGCATCGGACAACACAATCATGAAATAAACAACTAAAACTCCGTGTGGTTTTCATCTTCACGCATTGCCATGAACACTACACTATCAGTTCAGAGTTTTGGTTAAAATAAACGAAGGTAATCTAGTAAGGAGCCTTTCCAAGCAGTTCAGTGCAATTCTGTTCCTAGATGAAAAGATCATTCAAAAACGAAATAGCTTATTATAGATGGTCAGTAAAAAATGTCAGCAGTTCTACATTGCGAAATAAAGGTGGTATAGCAAAGGCCCAATTCATACTCTTCCTACCCCGGTGATACAGGAGTGCCGGCAAGGAACTAGAAAGTTTCACATTTTATAACTGTTAAAAAGGATTGAGGGGATAAATCACATAATTTCAGGCTAGTCACCGGAAAATCGATGCTGAGCGAAATGTACAGACAATAATCCAAAATTAATTGCAATTTGGAACAGAGTGCGGTGCTGGAAAAGTACAGCCGGTCAAGCAGTATACCAGGAGCAGGAGAATCGACGTTTCGGGCATAAGCTCTGATCAGGAATTATGCTCGAAACGTCGATTCTCCTGCTCCTCGGTTGCTGCCTGACCGGCTGTGCATTTCCAGCATCACACTCTCGACTCTGATCTCCAGCATCAAAAGTCCTCACTTTCTCTTACCTGCAATTTAGAACAACTTGGGTTCATAAATGACAGCCAATATGGATTATTAAAAATAAGTTTTTTGACTGCTTCAAGTCAGTTATTTGATTGTGAGGTTATCATCAATATTTTTGTAAAACTCAATTGGTTCTAAGTTTTTTTAAGGTGAAACATTCAATGCAAGCTTAACAAATGCTTCCAAAAGAATAAAATTGCGTGGTGGAGGGCGTTAAAGTAAGCATTAGGCATGAGGTACTTCCTTTTTTCGATAAAATACTAAATTAAAAGAAAACTGGTTTACATTTGGTAAACCTGTGTGCATGCTATGATCAAAATGCTGGAATTCTCTATCTAAAGGCATTATGGCACCACATTAAGCACATGGTGTGCTGTGGTCAGGAAAGCAGTCAAACACCATCTTCCCCTTGACAACATGGACTTGTCAGTAACCATCCACATGCAGCAATCACACAGCAGTTAATAGATTCTAGCAAAGCTTCACAAGGGATTACAGTTCTTCATTTTTGGTGATGCACCTTCAAACTTACTATCATAACCTTCTGCAACATGGACTGCCTCAATAACTGCTCTTTCTGATAATGCATGCTGCTGCCCTGTATTCACGTTCCCCTGGATGCAGCCATTATATTCGAGTACTTATTCATTTGGATAATTCCAATTCATCAATAACAGCTAACTTCACTGAATGAGATCTGCTCCTGGGATTATTCCCGGATCTCATATCTTGCTCTGTTTCATCGAGGAAACACCGTTTTTGATAAACTTTCAACATCATTTTCGCAGCTGCACTGAAGTATCATTGCCCAGTCGAGTGACCCAACCTCCTAACATCACAGCGTCCTTCAGCAGACAGCCCATGACTATCCCAACTTTGGAACACCCCAGGATTTTTCCTGAGTTTTGACTTCAACACTTAGTTGACTACTAATTCACATAAGTTCTTCTTGAGTTTCTTGTGGAAGGTGGCACACTAGCTCAGTGGTTAGCATTGTTGCCTCACAGCACCAAAGACCCAGACTTGATTCAATCAAGAGTGACTGTCTATGTGGAGTTTCACATTCTCACCATGTCTGCATGGGTTTCCTCCAGGTGCTCCAGTATTCTTCCACAGTCAAAAGATATGCAGGATTAGTGGATTGTCCATGCTGTATTGCCAAGTAGTGGGCAGGGATGTGTAGGCTAGGTGGATTATTCATATGAAATGTTACAACGATAGGATAGTGTTATGCTCCAGGCCAGACCCTTCAAAACATTTTAAGAAGGTGGCCCTGACCCTAACTTGGCTGACTGTTTTAAGCATGTGTAAAGTAGGCATTCAAGTAGAGAATCAGCTGGTCAAAACACTTAGTTTGAAACAAAACAGAATTTATTTACAAGATTACTAAATGAATCTTGTAAAAACAGAAAACCAAATAACCTATCCTATCTAAAAACTCAACAAACTACCCCAACTTAATATGCTGTTCCAGATTCTTGCAACAATCCCCATCAACACCCCTTTGGTACAAAAGGTAAAATGAACAAGTTGTTACAGGATAGAAGTCAGGGAGAGCGTACTACCCTGGACCTGCTTCTGGGTCCAGTAGCTTTTCCACATACACTGCTAAAAAAAAGAGGAAAGCTAAGCTGGGAGAACTGGCCACTCCTCTTTCATTATCCAAGTGCTTTTTAAACTTGAAAGCATTTGGCCTGAGGCTGTGTCTGTTAGCTATTATCACATTGACCCTAAAACCCTTCAACCAACAGACTTAACGGAGTCTGTGTCATTCACAAACTCTCTGAAACAAAATAAAATTAAGGACTGCATAACTTTGTTAAAGGTGCAGCTTCATCACAACTCCCCCTTAAAAAAACATATCCATCAATATTCATTTTAAAACCCCTGAAAAACTATTAGTACTCTAAATCACACAGATACATTACATTGACTATAAATGTGCAAACATGCACAATTACATTCCGTTTCAGTCTGTGGTACTCCTGCCACCAAACGCCTTCATTTCTCATTTGTGTCTCGACAATGCGTCACCAATCACATTTTCTCATCCTGCCACATGCACAATTTTCAAATTGAATGGCTGTAACAGCAAGCTCCATCCAAGCATTCGGGTATTTTTGCCCTTAAATTTCTCCATAAACTTAAATGGGTTATGATCAGTGTACATGATTGTCTCAGATAGGTTACTGGTAACATAACACTGAAATGTTGTAATGCCAATACTACACTTAATGTCTCCTTCCCAATGTCAAATATTTATCTGATGAATGTTCAACTTCCTGGAGAAATGCTTAATAGGTCTTTGTATCTTCCCATCATCTATCTGCAAGAGCACAGCACCAAAACCCACATCACCTCCACTGATATCCACTTTGAATGGCTTTGCATAATTAGTTGTGGCTAATACTCGGGCAGTGGTTAACAACTTTCAGGCTGTCAAATGTCTTCTGGCAGTCCGCTATCCACTGAAACTTCTTGCCTTCCTTTTGCAATTTAGTGAGTGGAGCAGCCACACTACTAAAATTTGATACAAATTTTCAATAAAATCCATTCAATCCCAGGTACCTTAGTACTGTTCTTTTTGTCGATGGTATGGGAAACTGCCCAATTATGTTTGTTTTTGTATCTCATTGGGACGCTTGTCTGGGTGCAATAACAAGGCCCAGGAAGGTGATTTGGGCTTTGGCAAATTCACTTTTAGCTGGGTTGATCACCAAGTCTGCCTTCCAAAGTTGATCGAACAAGACTGATAAATGTTGTAAATGTTCCTTCCATATGTGACTAAAAATCACCAGGTCATCGATATAAATAACACAGTTGGGTAATCCAGCAACAACCTTATTGGTTAGTGTCTGAAATGTGGCTGGCACATTTTGATGCAAAATGACATTTATTTAAACTGATACAGTCCATTTGGCATTATGAATTATGAAATTGTCTTTGCTCTTTCGGACAAAGGTACCTGCCAGTATCCACTGAGCAAGTCTAACTTAGAAATATAAGTTGCTTGTCCCACTTTTTCAACATGGTCCTCCAACCCTGGAATTGGATATGCATTAGTCTTTGTAACGGCATTGACTTTGCAATAGTCCAGATGCAACCGTTGGGTATCATCTGGTTTTGGCACCATGTCTATGGATAAGCTCCAGTCACTGTTACTCACTTTGATTATGCCATCTTGGGGCATGCGCTCTATCTCTTTCTGAACCTGTGCCAACTTTCAAGGTTTATGCCTATAAGGATGTTGATTAATCAGAACAGCATCTCCTATATCTACATCATGCATAATTAGATTAGTGCTTCCCAGCTTATTTCCACTTAACTTCCCATGTGACAGTAATAACTCCTTCAGGGTATTTTGATTTTCCTCTGGAAGGTAACTCAATAATCTATTCCAATTTTTGACAACTTTCTCATTGTCCAGTATAACTTGAGGAGTGTCCAATTCTGAATCTTCTGAACTTGGTTCTTCATGCCATGTTGTAATCAATAACACATTCTCCTCTTGCTTTCCTTCCCTGTCAAAATAACTTTTGAGCTGGACCTACTCTTAGGAAATAAGGCAGGGCAGGTGACTTAGATGTCAGAGAGGGATCATTTTGGGGTCAACGACCACAATTCTATTAGTTTTAAAATAGTGATGGAAAAGGATAGACCAGATCTAAAAGTTGAAGTTCTAAATTGGAGGAAGGCCAATTTTGACGGTAATAGACAAAAACTTTCAAAAGCTATTTGTGCACAGATGTTATCAGGTAAAGGGATGTCTAGAAAATGGGAAGCCTTCAGAAATGAGATAACGAGAGTCCAGAGACTCCAGAGACTCCAGAGAAAGGCTGGTAGGTATAGGGAATGCTGGATGACTAAAAAAATTGAGGGTTTGGTTAAGAAAAAGAAGGAAGCATATGTCAGATATAGACAGGATAGATCGAGTGAATCCTGAGAAGAATATAAAGGCATGAGGAGTATACTTAAGAGAGACATCAGGAGGGCAAAAAGGGGACATGAGGAAGCTTTGAAAAATGTGTTGTTGGAAAAGAGCAGCAGGTCAGGCAGCATCCAAGGAGCAGGCGAATCGACGTTTCAGGCATAAGCCCTTCTTCAGGCTTAAGCCCGAAACGTCAATTCTCCTGCTCCTTGGATGCTGCCTGACCTGCTGCGCTTTTCCAGCAACACATTTTTCAGCGCTGATCTCCAGCATCTGCAGTCCTCACTTTCTCCATGAGAAAGCTTTGGCAAATAGAGTTAAGGATAATCCAAAGGGTTTTTACAAGTACATTAAGGACAAAAAGGTAACCAGAGAGAGAATAGGGCCCCTCAAAGATCAGCAAGGCAGCCTTTGTGTGGAGCTGCAAGAGATGGGGGAAATACTAAATGAGTATTTTGCATCAGTATTTACAATGGAAAAGGACATGGAATGTCTAGAATGTAGGGAGATAGATGGGGACATCTTGAAAAATGTCCATATTACAGAGGAGGAAGTGCCAGATGTCTTGAAATGCATAAAAGTGGATAAACCCCCAGGACCAGATCAGGTGTACCCTAGAGCTCTGTGGGAAGCTTGGTAAGTGATTGCTGGGTCTCTTACTGAGATATTTGTGTCATTGATAGTCACAGGTGAGGTGCCGGAAGACTGGAGGTTGACTAACATGATGCCACTGTTTAAGAAAGGTGGTAAGGACTAGCAAGGGAGCTATTAACCAGTGAACCTCTCGTCGGTGGTGAGCAGGTTGTTGGAGGGAATCCTGAGAGACAGGATGTACATGCATTTGGAAAGGCAAGGACTGATTAGAGATAGTCAACGTGGTTTACGCATGGGAAATCATGTCTCACAAACCTGATGGAGTTTTTTGAAAAAGTAACAAAGAGAATTCATGAGGGCAGAGCAGTAGATGTGATCTATATGGACTTCAGTAAGGTGTTCGACAAGGTTCCCCATGGGAGACTGGTTAGCAAGGATAGATCACATGGAATACAGGGAGAGCTCACCATTTGGAAGCAGAACTGGCTCAAAGGCAGAAGACAGAGAGTGGTGGTGGAGGGTTGTTTTTCAGACTGGAGGCCTGTGACCAGTGGAGTGCCACAAGGATCGGTGCTGGGTCCACTACTTTTCATCATTTATATAAATGATTTGCATGTGAGCATAAGAGGTATATTTAGTAAGTTTGCAGATGATACCAAAACTAGAGGTGTAGTGGACAGCAAAGAAGGTTATCTCAGATTACAATGGGATCTTGATCAGATGGGCCATTGGGCCAAGAAGTGACAGGTGGAGTTCAATTTAGATAAATGTGAGGTGCTGCTTTTTGGGAAAGCAAAACTTAGCAGGACTTTTCAATTAATGGTAAAGCAAAAGTGGGGACTGCAGATGCTGGAAATCAGAGTCAAGATCAGTGTGGTTTTGGAAAAGCACAGCAGGTCAGGCAGCATCTGAGGAGCAGGAAAATCGACATTTCGGGCAAAAGCCCTTCATCAGGACTACACTTAATGGTAAAGTCCTTGGGAGTGTTGCTGAACAAAGAGACATTGGAGTGCAGGTTCATAACTCCTTGAAAGTGGAGTCACAGGTAGATAGGATAGTGAAGAAGGCATTTGGTATGCTTTCTTTTATTGGTCAGAGTATTAAGTACAGGAGTTGGGAGGTCATGTTGTGGCTGCACAGGACATTGGTTAGGCCACTGTTGAAATATTGCGTGCAATTCTGGTCTCCTTCCTATCGGAAAGCTGTTGTGAAACTTGAAAGGATTCAGAAAAGATTTACAAGGATGTTGCCAGGGTTGGTGATTTGAGCTTTAGGGAGAGGTTGATTTGTCTAGGCCTGTTTTCCCTGGAGCATCGGAGGCTGAGGGGTGACCTCATAGAGGTTTGTAAAATCATGAGGGGCGTGGATAGGATAAATAGACAAAGTCTTTTCACTGGGTTGGGAGAGTCCAGAACTAGAGGGCATAGGTTTAGGGTGAGAGGGGAAAGACATAAAAGAGACCTAAGGGGCAACGTTTTCACTCAGCGGGGGATATGTGTATGGAATGCACTGCCAGACAAAGTGGTGGAGGCTGGTACATTTGCAACATTTAAAAGCATCTGGGTGGGTATATAAATAGGAAGGGTTTGGAGGGATATTGGCCAGGTGGAACTAGATTGGGTTGGGATATCTGGTCAGCATGGACGAGTTGGACCGAAGGGTCTGTTCCAGTGCTGTACATCTCTCTGACTCTATGACTCTATGACATAACATGCTCTGTGAGATTTATTTCTGTCTGGAGTCCCTATCAAGTAGTTCACCTCACTTAATTTCCTTTCAATTTGATAAGGTCCACTAACCCTTGCTTTTCAAGGTTCACCTTTAACTGGAAGTAACACTAATAACGTATCCCCAATAGCAAAATTGCGAATGATTGGTTTCTTGTCTGTTTCCTGTTTTATTGTATGCTGCGATACTTTTAAATGCTGTCTAGCAATGCCGCAGCTCTATTTAATCATTCCATTAAATTTGACACATAATCCAAATATGTAGTCTCGGAACTCTGACTTGCTAGTTTCTCCTTTTTCAATTTTAAATGGTCCTCTCACTTCATGCCCAAAACCTAATTCAAATGGAATGAATTTGGTGCATCTCTAATCACACAAAGCACAAAAACAATTCTCTTTTCCCCTTCATCTGGATAGTCTGGACCATCAGTCCTTAACATGGTCCTTACTGTCTGATTCCACTTTTCCAATGCTCCCTGCGATTCTGGATAGGAGGCAGCAGATTTGAATTGAATTGAATTTGAATTTAAGCTGTCCATCACTTCCTTGAATAATTTTGATGAAAAGCTTGACCCTTGATCTGATTGTATTTCTGTCAGTAATACATATCTAGAGAAAATTTGAGTAATTCCTCTGCAATCCCTTTAGCTATGATATTGCATAATGGAATGGCCTCTGGACATCTAGTCAATACATCCATTATTGTTCACAAATACTGATTCTCAAATTTTGTTTGAGTTAGGGGACTAAGCAATCAATGAAGGCTCTTGTAAAAGGTTTCTCAAATGCAGGAATAGGTATTAAAGGTGCAGGTTTTATTACTGCCTCTGGTATGACATGTCTGGCAAAATTCAACTACATCCTTGTGCAGTCCAGGCCAGTAAAAATGTTTTTGTACTTTAGCTTGTCTTTACCTCACTCCTACAGGACTTCTAGGCGGTAGCTCATGTGCCACTCACAACACCTCATTCCTATATTGCACTGGCAATACAATTTGATGAATGTCTGCCCATTTCCCATTTGCCTGAATATGTGATGGTCTCCATTTCCTCATTAAGACATCATTTTTAAGATAATAACATTCAGGGATGCAATTGGATTTCTTTTCTGTGTATGCCTTTTGATACAACTGCTTTAGATTTTCATCTTTCTGCTGTAACTCAGTTAATTTATCTAAGCTAAATGTGCATGCATTGTCATCTAGCTGTTCCTGTTTTGTCTCAACCATCTGACCAAACAGGTCAGTGCTAGTTCCACTTCAACTTTCTTATCTGCATTCTTTGATCTCTCATGTTTCAACTGGTGACTTTGTGACATTGTTATCACACAGTCAGGAAAAATTCCAGGATAAGTATCCTGCAACTGCCTGAGTTTCCACTGGCTTTTCAACCATAGTCGGCAGCACTCCTACTGATGAATCAGCTATACCATTATCAAGGACAAATTGTGTTCCTGGAGCTGAAGTTTGTCCAGTACTCCTACCACAAATTCTCCACTCTTCTCTGGACACTCTAACCTCACTTGACATAATTAAGCACTTTTTGTCTCACTGTGAATTCCCATTACTAGTATCTTTTCTGGCAATAGTCCTTCAGAAGTACAATCTCCTCCTCTTTCAGCATCACAGACTGAGAGGATTCTATGAATCTTAATATTGTAACTTATGTATCTGCTGCTCCTGGCCAATGCCAATAAACTTTACCTTTGCAAGTATATGATTTAAGAATATCTGGCACTTCCTTCTTAACCAACCTTTGACCAGTTTGTACATTCTAGTGTAGCTTTCTAGCTTCCACTATATTTCTGTTGACACTCCAACAAAATTCACTGGCTTATCCTGTTTTCCTACATCTGGCTTCCCAATGTTTCTCCTAACCTACCAACACTGATTTCATATGGCCAACTTTATTGCAGCGAAAACAACGGAGCTTTTTAACTTCTCTGTCCCCTTCCCTCAAACCCCACCCTTCTCTCATTTATCTCTCTGCCCCAGCCCACAAGCCTCATTCCTGATGAAGGGCTTATTCCCAAAACGTCGATTCTCCTGCTCCTCGGATGCTGCCTGACCTGCTGTGTTTTTCCAGCAGCACACTCTCGACTCGCTTTTCATCGTACAAGTGTTATTTTTAAACTTGAAAGACTTTTGACTGAGGCAGTATCTGGTAGCTATGATCAAATTGTCCCTAAAACCTTTCAACTAACAAAATCTTTGGAGTCTGTGTTGTTTATAGCCTGTCTGAAAAAAAACAAGGACTGCATAACCATGTTAAAGGAGCAGCTTCTTCACAATAAGGACTGTGGGCCTGGGTTGGATGCTGTATGGAGGGCCAGCATGGACTCAATGATCCAAAAGGTCTGCTTACACTCTCTAAGGATTCTATGAACAGCACGGTCTTCCAGCTGTTATTGACTTCTCACATTAGAAGCTCTTCCACCTTTATTGAGCAGGAATAAAGTTCTCCACAATGCAACTCGGGATCTGAGCATGCCATAAACATTATATTTCAAAAGGAATGTTGATTTGCACCATACAAAAATGGATATGACTAGAGAAATTCATCGCAAACTAGAGTGAATATTCAAGCCTTGATGTGGAGATGCCAGTATTGGACTGGGGTGGACAAATTCGACAGTCATCATAGGTTATAGTCCAAAAGGTTTACTTGGATTTCTTAAGGCTGGCCTCCATCAAATGCTGCTTCCTTCAAGGGCTGGCATTCTTAACTTATTTATAGAATTCAAATTATTGGTCACCTTTAGAAGGATGTAACAAAGAGGGCTGGTGTCAAGTCCAGACAAAATATTTTAAAATTTTCTGGATCCAAAAATGGCAAGAAGAGCTACGAAAATGTGAAGCCAACCATTATAATTCGCTAACTTATATCTTGTTGTCAAATTCCACATGAAACTCAATGTCATTGCTATGCATGGTCAATTTGAAAACAATTGCAGAGGAATAGTTTTCCTATGATCTGAAGCTAGGCACTGAAGCGGATGTGAAAGGTCCACTTTTCAGCATTGCTTCCATTTCAAGAAATTTCACACCACTCGTTGCTCACTATCTTCCCTTCAGCTCTAATGATAGCATTGTTGTCTTCCCTTCAACTCAGCCACCTTGATCCTACTCCAACACTTAGTATGATAATGGATGATTTGACAGTAGTGTCCACAGCACTTTGCTCCTTTCTCCTCAGTGGATTAAAAACCAATTTAACCTGCCCTAGAATATATTTGATGACTCAACTTCTACTGTTGTCTGGGAAAGAGAATTCCAAAGATAACAGTCCTCTCAGAGAAGAAATTCTTTCTCATATCTAAAGTGAAAATCATATTAGTTTTGAAAGGATGCTTTGTTTTTCTATCTATCCTACTAAAGGGATTGAGACTGTTCTACTCCACTACAGATACTGACATTTTGTCCATTCACTTAACCTAACTATATCCCTTTGTAGACATTTTATCGAAACATTTTGCACACCAAAAATGCTCTTCTCTTGCATAATCACTAATTTGTCTGCACCACACTCTATCCCTTCAAACAAGCTGTAAATATATGTTTATAAATAGAGGTAGGAGCATTACTGCTGCATCCTATTCGTTACCATTTTGGACCTACAGATGACCTATCTGACACCTGTAAATTAGCTAATCATATATTCATGTTAATATATTACACCAAACACAACGAACGCATATGTTGTGCAGTAACTTTTTATATGTCAACCTATTTAATGCATTTTGGAAATCCACATGCACTACATTAATTATTTTCCCATTTTATAGCCTGCTTGTTCCATTCTTAAAGACGTCTAATCAATTTATAAAACATAATTTGGTGTTGGAAACGTCGAATAACCAAATTGCCCTGGAGGTGGATTGAAATTGAAATATTATAATACGGTTCAGTCATGACAATTTACCTGTCTACCAACACCAGCCATGGCTGGCAGGCTTTGCTTTGCTGCCTTGAAAACTAACAGCTAAACAGAAGCAATGACTGCTACATGGAAGGAGCAAAATTTATTTCTAAGCTGATGGACCATAACACTCAGAAGCACCCCCGTTCACAAACTAACATCCCTCCATCTCAGGATTGGCAATCTTCCAAGGCTCGTTCAGTGCTCTTCCTGGACCACTCACGTCCCGCACGATCATGATTATAAAACACATCCACAGATGCCTCTTCATCTAGGATTGCTGACTTCTCTCACATTAAGAATCAAGCTTCAAAGGAACTGAGTAAATTAGATAAATACGACTTCCAAATTAAGCATTTCCATTCGTCGTTAAAAAACAAATCCGAATCAAATATGCAATCATGCTGCGTTGAGTAACGATTCCTTTAATTTTGCCTTCTATGAACAGCAACACTTCTGACATCTTCATTTCGAAAGAAAAGGATTCCTATCCATGGACTGTAGATAATGTGCATAAATAATGGCTATATGCGTTGAAAATTTGTGGTCTGTATTTGTTTCAATCAAGGTAGAAAATTTTGTTCAGGCCATAAGCGTATATTTCAAGAACAACCGTTTCAGGAATGACTTGGCAAATTAGGTGTTGAATATGCCGATCTTACAATACATCAGTAAATTACAGCATTTCAGTGAGAAAATGTGCAAATAGGTTTAAGTAAAACATGTGGTTCATATTAACTCAACAAGCATAAAAAGCCTACTGGTGAGTGAGTGCATATTACTGGTATGTAATCATTAAGAACGGGAAACGCAAATTATTCATGACCTCCTTTGGAATATGAATATAAAATTAACCCTGAAACAGGCTGAATATTCATTTTCCCACATTGCCGTCAAAATAGCGAACTCATGCCCAATGAAGAAATTCATGGCACGACAAAGAAACTAAAAGTGACTGATCAATATATAAATAAGTATTTTCAATTCTGATTAAATGAAACTCGGGGGAGATTTATCAAATAGTCAAAATTATCAGCATAACTTCAAAATTGCACTTCCTGCTGGTTATTGTGGCTTTGTTCGATTATGTAAAATGGGTGTTGGTAAAACATTCATGGGGCGGCACGGTGCCTCACAGCGCCAGGGACCCGAGTTCTGTGGGGAGTTTGCATATTCTCCCCGCGACTGCGTGGGTTTCCTCCGGGTGCTCTGGTTTCCTCCCACAGTAAAAAGATGTGCAGGTCAGGTGAACTGGCCATGTTAAATTGCCCAGAGTGTTAACTGCATTAGTCAGGGGTAAATGTAAGGTAGGGGAATGGGGCTGCATGGGTTAGGCTACTGTAGGTAACCTAATATTAAAAAAAAACAGCTTTATGACTTTCAAAATGGAATTTCCGTTCAATATATTTACGACGAAATAATTACCTATTAAAATATCCGCGCCTCATTAATGAACATTTTCAAAGCTTTTATTTGGAAGTCACTGGGCCCATCAGGTTCCTCTTTGAATTGTTTTCTTTCTTAAACAAAATAATGTAAAATTTTGGGGCGAAAATGCAAATTAGCAGACCAAAGCTGGAGGCCAAAATAGCAAATACTTCAACCGCCACAGCATATTTCCCTGGCGAACTTATGTAAGCTGGAATGAAAGTTATCCAAACTGCGCAAAAGATAAGCATGCTAAACGTTATGTGTTTCGCTTCATTGAAGTTATCTGGACGTTTTCGAGCGAGAAAAGCTACCACAAAACACACGCAGGACAGAAATCCAATATAAGCGAGTACACAACAAAAGGCTAATGAAGATCCTACATTGCATTCAAACACGATTATCTCATTAGAGTGACTAGTGTTTTTCAATGGATAAGGTGGAAATACAATTAACCAGGCAGTACATATTGCAATTTGTACCAGTGTGAGGATGTAAACCATCAGCTGTTGTTGTCTTGGTCCAAACCACTTCATCATATTATTGCTGGGAAATGTTGCTTTGAACGCCATCACCACAACAATTGTTTTACTCAATACACAAGAAATACAAAGAACAAAACTAATACCAAACGCTACGTGGCAGAGCATACAAGACCAAACTGAAGGTTCCCCAATGAATGTAATTGAAGACAGAAAACAGAGTGTCAGGGCAAAAAGAAGCAGGAAGCTTAACTCAGAATTATTAGCTTTCACAATTGGAGTGTGTCTATAGATGTAGAATATTGCGAACACACCAACAGTGGTGCAGGCTCCAAACAGCGCCAGTGTCACCAGAATGATTCCCGTTGTCTCAAAAAAGGAAAGGAACACAATTTCCTTTGGAATGCACTGATCCCGCCTTTCATTCGATTTGAATTCCAATGGACATTTTATACAATGAATGGAATCTAAAAAGTAACAAAAGACAAAGTCATTCTAAGAGGAGTCTTAACCTCCGTCAAGTGGAGGCAACCAGTTTAAGCAGCAATGGCCTTTGTAATGCTGTTTTCTTACCAGTGGTGTTACTAATTTCTCCTTGCCTACATTGTATACAATCAAAACAGCAAATGGGTTGTCCTTTTCTTCCGGCTTTCCTTGTTCCTTGATGGCAGCTTTCAGAACAAACAGCTTTCGGGACCTCATTTGGAGTACAAATGCAAAGGTGGAGAAATATTAGGTATTCCACGTGGTAAATGTACTACATTAAGTCTGACGTACAGCGCAAAAACTGTAAACTTATTACTGTTAGCTTTGTTACGACTGCTATAATTGAAATAACACTACGGTTTGTGACCTCATCATGTCCCAATTTAAAACCACTGTGAAGTGCTTGGAGTAATGTTGAAGGTGCAGAATCGGGACTTTTTTTGGCAAATTCAGATTCTTGCAATAGCATTCATGATGTGTCCTCAGAGTTTCTTCATTTATCATTGAAAAAGAGGGGAAACAAGCTAAATAAAGTCCTGATTGTGATTCTGTTTTGGAGCGTCCAGCGGTGAGTTACCTATTTCAGGTTTCCTAGCACCTGACTGTTCTTATTTCTGATTATTCCAGTTCAGTTTCTCGTAAATGGTATCCCCTCTGATGTTGATTGGGTATGATTCAGTGATGCTGATGCTATTGAATGTCAATGGGAAAAGATTAGATCCTCTCTTGGTGGAGATAGTCATTCTTTGCCGCTTGTGAAGCACAAATGTGCTTGTGACCAAGATGACTATGAACCACAATATCCCTTGACATCAAACTCATGGATCCACTGCTCCCTGAATTGTTATTGTCAAACCTATTCAACCACTACTCAGTATGTTTACGTATTTGTTCATGCATGCATTCATTCATTCATTGTGTTACTTAAGGTATAGTTAGACATACAACTTGTTCTTAAGCTGCAGTCTCTTACTTTTTTGCCAATTTTAATTACATCAGTTATGTTTAATTGCATTCTGCTGTTGAAATGGATGAAATAAAGTACATCTCTGGTCTGACATTCTTGATTGATCAAGCTGGCCGACTTTCGAATTGGTGAACAGGTAGGTACTATCGATTTATTCAAGATCAGGAAATGGACAGTTGCAGGTAGGGCGCCTATTTGAGAAAACAACTGCCAGTTTGTTTTTCCCATTTCAAAGAAATTGAAAAATAGACAGTGTTTTAAAAAAGGACGGTTTCCACAAATCTTACCGACTTCTGACCGCCACTCCAAACAATCGCCCCTTCTGTTATCGAAAGTTCTTCTCCAAATCGAGCTGATCCATCATACAGCCCAACATTTACAATGTCAATGCCACCGAGGGCATTTGGTTGCCAGTTTACAATGTCATATGATGGGACAGGGTCTCCATTTTCGTCAAAATAAACCTTTTCTCCGATCTTGGTTATAAAATTCACTGTTCTCATATAATATAGTAACTTTAAACAAAAACAAAATGGGAACTCGTTGACATGAATTGCAAATGTTCAACCGTGAATTCGAATACATTGGATAGCTTTGTAAATATGGTCATCAAACCACGATAAATGTTTCTCACCTGCCATGGTTGAAAATTTGAAATATTTGCACAACTTCCATTGGAGAAAGGTCCTTCCCCAGCTTTACACGAAACCATGTTGCGAAGTGCATGAGCTATCGCATAAGTTGCTTTATACACATTGTAACTGGCTCTGTATTGCAACACATCAGTAAATTCATTTTGGACATTCTGTAAATTTTCTCTTCCCGTGCATTCCTTAAGCTCCAATTCACTTTTTCCAGAATGTGTTTTGTTTCCACTACTTAGAATGCAGCTGAAACAACTTTCCCAAAACTTTTTCACCAAGAGGTTCCCTGGATACGATGATGGATGAACTTTCATTAGGAACTCCCTCAACCCTGGTATACCAACTTTGCGAATTGCAACCCCAATTGTACCAGAAGCAATCTTTTTACTTTCGTCTAGAGGAAGAAGCAATGCGGAAACCCATGATTCAGTTCCAATCCATTGTATGCCACTAACATTTTGTCTAATCATTTCTTTTAGCAGAGTACGCATGTTTGATTCTCCCACAAAAGCAACAACAACATTTGTAGAAGAGGTTTTTATGGTTTCAATTGTTTTCAATAACTTCTCTTGCGCGTATGTTATATGAAACGACTCAGAAAAGGCTATGCAAACACCAAACTGTTGGACTGCCTCTTCAAATGCTTGCATTCCGAAGTTTCCATAGTCATCGTCGCTCTTAACTGTCCCGATCCAGGTCCATCCAAAATGTTTCACCAGCTGGGCTAATGTTTTAGCCTGATAGTAATCACTCGGTATTGTTCGAAAAAATGATGGATATTCATTTCTGTTGCTCAGGCACGCACAGTTAGAAAAGTAGCTAACCTGTCAGAAATAAAGCAAAAAGATTTGCATTTCAATTATATTTTTTTGGTTGTTTACGATATCAAGGCAAAAGTGTGAATCGAGAAGAGCAAAGATTTGTGCTTACCAGCGTGGTCCCTCTTAAACGCAGAATAAACTACTTATTTGATCATTTCAAAATGTTCCATTGAAATATTGACTTCCAAGGTTCCTCTCAAGTATTGCTCATTATAGCTGCAATCACGCACAATGTCCAATCCTCACAATTTAGCATGAAGAACGTCATCAAAAATTCTCTCACTTTCTCTCTCTCTCTCTCTATTTTTATTATATATATAATATACACAGGTTATCTGGGGTGAATTCAAACTTTGTGTAATAATGGAGAGGACTCACCGTCGAGCTCGTCTTTTGTCCTTTCCCATTGAAGTCAATGGAGTGAAAAGAAAAACAAAGGGTAGCACGTGACTAATCCTACATGATCTGCTGTACGCTATTGCTCAAACTTTAAACTACTCTTCAACCAGCCTCTTCTATTTTTAGCAACATTTTCAACATTATTTGCTTTTTAATTAAGTTTGCGAGGTAAAACATTGGAGACCTTCATTCAGCTTCTGGCAGCAAAATTAACCTCACTGTATCTCAGGCATGAATTACACGTTCCAGTGAGCCGATACCAAAACATTTAGTTTAGAATTATTTAAACTGCTAACATAATATTCACAGTGTATCAAATAACATTCTATTTGCCATGTGGTTTGCTGCTGGGTAAGCTTTGTAGACATGACATTCATATGCACTGTTGATTCTCTTCCAATTTTAAAAATCGTTAATTTCAAGGAATAGCGTTCTGGGTTATCACCTGCTCCTTGACCTTTGCAATAGAGTTGATAGCACAACAGTATTTAATGAAATGTAAGTAGCTTTTGTTTTTCGATTTTTTGCCTCTTGGAGAATGTTTTCTGGACTTACTGGATGGAAAGGTGCCTTGTGCAGTCTAATATCACAGTGCTGAACTCAACATGACACTAGCTCGTTTTTGAAGCTACTGCTTCGCTCCTCACAGATGTGCTTGACGTGGCCAGCAGTTTCAAAGTTTTCTGTTTTGCTTTTAAATCGGCGTCTTCCCTGACCACAGGGTTCATAGTCACACGTTAACTAAGTCAATATGGTTCATGATAACAACACATCAAAATATTGACAAACAGGTGCAACGAATAAACCCGCTGGAGGGCTGTTGTGGCGCAGTGGTAGCGTCCTGACCTGTGGACCAACTGGCATCTCACCTTGCCCACAGGGTGCCATAGCATCACTGGACAGGTTGATTAAACATTAATTAAAACTCTGGTAAAGTAGTTAGTTTCATTATGTAGGATCTCTTCGTATGACCAAAGTGTGAATGTGCCGATGGCTGACATGTCACCATGGCAAGCAGTGGATATTAAATTCAAGGAATACATTTGGAATATAAAGACAGTACCAGTAACGGTGATCATCAAGGTATGATTCTAGTAAAATAAAACTTCTCATCTCGTTCACTGATATCTGCGCTACATGCGATTCCATGTAATGTTCTGAAGGTCACTGGACCCGAAATTTTAACTCTGATTTCTTTCCACAGAAGCTACCATACCTGCTGAGATCTTCCAGTAGTTTCTGTTTTTGCTCAATATAATGCGACTCAATTTATAACTGGCTTGCAGATGAACTGGAAGCCATTAAGTTCAAGGATAACTTGGGACCGGTAGCAAATATTGATTTTGCCAGTACAGCCGGCAAATCAGAAAATAATAAAAATCAACTAAATGTGTCAGCTTTTGCAACCACTTTCGAACTTTTACTTTCTCTTAGTTTATTTCTATTCATCTACAGATTACTGAAATGAGACTCCGAAGCAACGTTTTAAAGGAAGAGGCGTACAACATCATACTGCTGATGCAAAATGTATTCACACTGTATAACCGAATTTTAAACGCCAGATCTTACCATAGGGATTCTGAAGGTACCAATGGAAGGTGCAATTGCTAAAGACCTCGTGGATCCAGAATCAGCAACAATCGCAGAAACAGTGGAGGAGTTTTTACAATTAACAGAGGGCTCATTTGCCTCGGGTTTGTTCAGAAACGCCATTGCTGCTTTTAGTGATAACTGTGTCAACTTGCAAGAATCATATATGCGGTATCCCAGCGTGACACCAGGAAGTAGAGCCGTATCATTATTTATTTCCTCGATTGCAAAAATCATCGCCAGGGCCCAACGAAAAGATTTGAAACGAAATCTGCGGAGAAGGCAATTAAACAAGATTTTAAGAACACAGAAAACAACGATGACATTTAAATCCAAGGAGACCACTGCGTAGTTGCTTTTTAGTTATAATTCAGTGGTCACACCATTGTCTCTAAATTTGAAGTTGATGGATAACGTTTCAACGCAGACTTTAAGCCGAAAATGTTAACTGGCATTACTCAAAGAGCTGACAATGTGCCCAATTTGAAATGCAAGTGAAGGGGATCCCCGACCTTCCTTCTTAGATCCAACAGAAGTATTTCAAAGAAGAGCAGGAGAGCTCTCAAAATGCTGTAACCAAGAAGCATCCCACATTCCAAAATGCTAAAAGTTTCTGAGTTTTGATTACAAGACTGATTGTGGGAGCTTGCGGTGCATAAATTGATACGGAATTACCAATCTCACAGCATTGACTAAATTGCAATTGGTTATAAAGCTGGTTACAAAAATAAAGTTAACGATTTTTAAAAAGTCATAAATTTGCAGATTACTCCAGAAGGTGAGACAGCATGAGTTTAGATGTTTCCCATTTAACTAAGCAAAACGAAGTGTCTAATGGCACCCACTAACCTGAGGCATTTTGCTGGCTCCGGGTGATTGCTGAAGGAGAGTTGTCGCTGCTCGACCTGATAAGAACGCACGTCAAAAATTCCACCCAGTGTGATATCTCCATCCTTCGACAAGCCCAGTAAATCAAACCTACCCCAACGTTTACAAGACTGCTCATTACCGGACCATGCCAAAGCAACAGCAGAATTCACCACGAAAAGGAACCAATAATGCATCATTGTTAGGGCAAGAAATTTTCCTCGGTCTATAGTAGGATGATTTCTTTTATATGTAAGCACTCGGTATTTCCGTGGAAAACGCCTTAAAGTATGTGCAATCGCTTTCAATCTCGGTTGAACATCAACATATTATTAGCTAGTCCCTGAAGAAAACACATTACCACTTTCCTCAAAATGAGACTCATGAAGAAAATAATTAAAAACGTAGTCACCTGTGTACCTTCAATCAAACTGAGGCGGCATGATGGCACAGTGTTTAGCAATGCTCCCTCAAAAGGACAGGGGATTCGGGTTTGATTCCAGCATTGGACAACTATTTGCGTGCCGTTTGAACATTCACCTAAGACTGTCTGGGTTTTCTCCCACAGTCCAACGATGTGCAGGTCATATATCCTGACAACTCTGAAGTGGTCTTCCAGAATAAAATGTGAAGTGGATATTCTAGTGGGATTCAGGACTGCAAAACTAGAGATCGAGCATTCCCATACGTTAGCAAAGAGAATCATCTGCCTTCAGCTGCCTTCATATTCTGCAGGGCAATGTTAAATTCGGTCAAATTACTGATCGTTCATCATGCAAACTCACACATGTGCTAAAGGCCACCGCTTCTGGGTTTGAAAAAGGCCCGCCTTGTTTCATGTTATTTAGTAGGGCAAAAGATCTCAAACATCTGCTCGACAGGTTAAGCAAGGTTTTTAATGCTGCTACCATGCAGTGGCTTTGAGAGGGGTATGTCTCACTGACAGGATACAGCCTTTAGCCTTAACATGCCTCCTGGATGCAACACAGTATTATCTTTGAATGCCAGTGCCCAATGACCAATATAAACTGTGATTTGGCATTTGCTGTAGAATCATGACCAATTTAAGAGCATTGGTTCAGCTGATAAAGTGTTCACCTAGATATTTTCTCGTCCCCCTATGGGACTTGAAATCAAGTCTCCTCGTTCGGAGATAGGCCGGCTTCAATGCACAAAAACAATGAAAAGTGCTCATTTCTGCTTACTGAAGTCTTTACATCATGACATGTGAGGGGAGCGGGGCGGGGAGGGGGCTGCATGCAGAAGAAATATATTTAAGCATTTTCTCTTTTCCCAATTGTATATCAATACTTCCCATTATGGTAACAATGTATCAGTTAGTCAGAAATGACTGGCCAACCAAACAGCACCGGTGAAAAGAAACTTTTGGGTGTTGGTGTTTCCATGCATCTGATGTCTTTACCATTCTAGATTGGACAGAGTAGGAAATGTTATTGAAGGAGCAATGGTGTTACTGTGCATCTTGCAGAGAGTGTTGTGCGCCAGTGGTAAAGGAAGTGCATGCTGAATATGGTGGGTGGGGTGTCAATCAAGTTGGCTGCTGACTTATGGTCAGAACGAAGTAGTTAAGGTGTTGGATGAGAAATCATTTGGAATGTTCCTACATAGAGTTAGGTCTTTCTAGCTGCATCTCTCCTCCTTCCTGCCTTTACTCAGTCTCTTTAAAGGTGAACAATATTTAGCTGTTAACTGAAGTGTTAGTGCTTCAAAAACAAAGAGGGCTGAAGTGTGTACTGTTTCCCAACCTCCTAAAGCTCATTGCAACTCTGTTCCAGCTGGCAAATAAGGATTCTCCCAGCTCAGTTTTTTACTTTGGTTTGATTTGGTTTTGGCAGTCTGGCTATTCACTGAAAGCAGTCAGGATTAGAGTGGTGCTGGAAAAGGCAATTTTGAAGCTGCTGAATCCAGAGAAGCAGGTCTATGCTGATCCTCTCTCGCTCTCTGACATCTCTTCTCTAAGACCCAATGTTTGATGTTACCTTCTGTGCCAAGAAGTGTATATGGGGAACGTTGCAAGTATTTGGAACAGCTCATTATTAAGTTTGGATAATCCACTGGGTTTTTGGATAGGTTAAGTTATTCTGCATTCTGCTCTCTTTTGTTTGTATTTCATTCAGTAATCTTGTAAATAAATTCTGTTTTGTTTGAAACTAAGTGGTTTGATCAACTGCATCTCTCCAGGAATATCTACATTACGTCTGTTTAGAAAAACTAGCAAATTTAGGGTCCGGGCTACTTCCTTGAAATATTTTGAGGGACTCTGACTTGATCCACAACAAAGGGCTTATGTCCAAAATTTTGACTCTCCTGCTCCTCAGATACTGCCTGACCTGCTGTGCTACTCCAGTGCCAGCCTTTTCAACTCAGTTGTTTAATTGTCCACTGGTTATGTGGCAACACTAAATATCTTGTATATGATCCATTGAATGTAGCTGATGTAGGTTATTCAATTGTTTGCTGCATCTACTATTTGGTATAAAATTGGAGGCTTGTAGGCAAGCACTTTATTTTTAGATGTATCAGGTCACTGCTTCTGATATGACCTCTTACATTTGTCTTTGAAATGTGATTGATGCCTGGCTTGATAGCACAGATAAAATGGAAAAACTCTAGGCCATTCACAAACTTGAAGGTCTAAAATGAGTCATACTGCATTCAAAATATTAACTCAGTTGCCCTCACTGCAAATGCTGCCAGATATTGAGTTTCTCCAGCACATTGTGTTTTCATTTCAGAGGTCCACCATCTACAGTATTTTGCTTTTATTTGAATCTCCAACATAGTTATCACTTATGACACAGATTGTTGCACTTACAAAGAATTATGATATTAGTAATAAAAGAAACCTTGGGTAGTTAACCTCATTTATGCTAATTGAATTAAGAACAAACATTATCTGAACTAAATACAACATAGGCAAAACAAAATGGTACCCCCTTACATAAAAAAGTGAAAGTAGTTTTGTTATTTTTCTCAGATTTTTTTCCAAATTATTGCAATAATGTTGAATGTCATTGAAGATTTCAAAACCTTTAACCTTGGACAAGAGAGATACAGGGATGAACTATCAAAATCTTCTGAGCTGCCAAAAATCCCTGGAAAGCCCTTTAATGTACCATATAATGGAAATGTTTCTCCAACTCTGGGAACACAGTCTTAAGTTGAAATGAACACATAGTGCAATTGTACTCACATATTTCTCTTTTTCTGTAGCTTCAAATTCAGGTTAATGTTCTACGTTAATGAGTTCGAATTCCATCAGAACAGGTGGTGAAATTTGAGTTCAAGCAAAAAAAATCTGGAATTGAAGGCCAATCTAATGACTAGTGATTACTGCTGAACCAGTGCTGGTCATCATAAATACTGGTTCAGTAATGTCATTTAGGGAAGGACATCTACCATCTTTACCCTTTGTGGCCTACGTGCAACTCCAGGTCCACAGTAAAACAATACACACCTGCCCTTTGAGATGGTATAGTAAGTATATTGCACTCACAGGAAGTTACGGATTCACAACAAATGCTGTTTAGGAATGCTGACATGCCAAGAACAAATGAAATAAGACAAGGTCTCAATTTCAAGATTGGAAGCAAAACAGTTAAGAGTGTGATGAGGAGAAACTTCATTCCTCAGAGAGTTGTTAGGAACTGGAATTCATTGACTGGGAGAGTGGAGGAGTTGAATTGCTGAAAAACTGGACAAAACATTGTAATGAATTTAGAATGTTACCCAGAAAGGACTGGAGAGTAGGACGAGATAGCCAAATCTTCTAGCAGTCAGTACAAATGGGTGGAATGCCCTTCCTCTCTGCTGCAAAATTCTATGATTATATGATTCTGCGATTGTACCATTGCAACTCTGAGGAGCTGTGAATTCAAATTGCCAAATTTCATGTTATAATTTCCAAGATTTAGCTCAGTAATCACAATATCATGCTGTTTGTTCTCCTGCACACAGCAATGTAATAGCGTTATCTTTACAATGGACAAGAGCAACTGACCAGAAGGAAGGCTGGGATGGAGTTGATTGCAGAGGTCAGTAGCTATGGGATAGTCACCAAACCTGGATTGAATGTCACAAGCCAACTGTCACAATGGAAGTGAAGCAAGCTACCATCAACAGAGCAATCTAGCAGCACCTGCTCAGCAATAACCTGCTCAGTGATGCACAGTTTGCATTAATTCAAACATGGACAAAAGAGCTGAATTCCAGAGGTGAGAGTGACAGCCATTGACATCAAGTTTGCACTTGACCAAGTGTGGTGTTAACATCGCCCTAGCAAAACTAGAACCAATGGGCATCGGTTGCAACATCTCTGGTGGTTGGAGTCATACCTGGCACATAAGAGGATGGTTATGGTTGTTGCAGGTAAGTCAGCTCAGCTCCAGGACATTTCTGCAAGAGTGTCCCAGGCCCTCCATCTTCAGCTGCTTCATCAATGACCTTCCCTGCATCAAAAAGTCAGGAACTGGAATGTCCACCAAACATTGCACAATGTTCAGCACCATTCACAACTCCTCAGATACTGAAGCAGTCAATGTTTAATTGTGACATGTTCTGGGCAATATCCAGGCTTGGGCCCACAAGTGCCAAGTCACATTCGTGTCACACAAATGCCAGGCTATGATCATCACCAATATGAGATAGTCTAACCACTGTCCCTTAGCATTCAACGGTGTTATCATTACTGAATCCTTCACCATGAACATCCTGGGGATTATCATTGACCAGAAGCTCAACTAGATTCACCACATAGACACAGTAGTGACAAGAACACACCAAGGCTGGAATACTGTGATGAGTAACTCACCTCCTGACTCTTTAACATCTGTCCACCATCTACAAAGTACAAGTCAGGAGTCTGATTGAATACTCCCTACTTACTTGGATGAGTTCAGCCCCAATAACATTCAAGAAGGTTGACATTATCCAGGACAAAGCAGCCCACTTGATTGGCACTACATCCACAAGCATCCACTCCCTCCACCACTGAAACTCAGTAGCAGTAGAGTGTACTATCTGCAATTTGCACCGCAGAAATTCACCAAAGATTCTCAGAAAGCACCTTCCAAACCCATGACCGCTTTCATCTAGAAGGACAAGGGCAGAAAACATATGAGGACACAATGTTCATCTCCAAGTCACTCACCATCATGATGGGGGAAATATCATTGTTCTTTCATTGTCACTAGTCAAAATCCTGGAATTCCCTCCCTAATGGCACTGTGGGTCAACTCACAGCAGGTGGACTGCAGCGGTTCAAGAATGCAGGTCACCATGACCTTTTCAAGGGCAATTAGAAATGCACAATAAATGATGACCAAGACAGCAACAATGGACAAAAAAAAAGCAATTCAGTTATGTACTTTGATCTGTCCAGGTGACTATTATTCATTCTAACAAGTTCACATCCTTACAGTTTATAAATGGTAACTGTATCATAAATATCCATATGGGAAACTCAATGGATCAGACAAATTCAAATACAGATGAAAAACACCTGTAGCAGGAACCTAATTGTCAGTCGGAATTGAGCACTGCATTACCAGGGATGAATGGCTACTTGAATCAGGCATAGAAGTGAATTGTGTGTCATCCAAATCTCAACAATGCATCAGCAATCACGTTTTCTCTCTCGGCCACATGTACAATTTTCAAATTGAATATCTGCAATAATAAAGTCCATCTAAACATTCGGAATCTTTTATCCTTAAATATCTGTAAAAAGCTTTAATGGGTTATGATCAGTATATGTGATTGATTCAGACACATTACTAGCAACAAAAGGGTGTAATGCCAACAACAAACTCAAAGCCCTCTTCTCAATTGTCGAATATTTCTGTTGATGGATGCCCAATTTCCTGCAGAAATATTTGATGGTTTTTTCATCTTCTTCCCATCTTCTTATAAGTTTACAGAATTGATACCCACATTACTTGCATCAATAGCCATCCTTGAATGACTTGGCATAATTAGGTGTGGATAATACTGGGGCAGTGGTTAACAGCTTTCAGGCTATCAAATGGCTTTTAACATTCCTGATGAAGGGCTCCTGCCTGAAATGCCAATTTTCCTGCTGCTCGGATGCTGCATGACCTGATGTGCTTTTCCAGCACCACACAGTCTTGACTCTGATCTCCAGCATCTGCAGTCCTCACTTTCTCCAAGTGGCTTTTTAACAGTCTGCTGTTCACTAAGACTTCTTGGCTTTCTTGAGTAATTCAGTGAGTGGAGCAGTCACACTGCTCAAATTTCGTATAAATTTTGACAAAGCCCACTCAACACCAGGAAGCATAGTGCTGTTCTTTTTATCAATGGTCTGGGAAACTCCTGAATACTTTTTACATTCCATGTCCAATAACATGGCCCCTGGACAGTGACTTGGACTTTGGCAAATTCACTCTTAGCCAGGTTTTTCACCTATGCTGCCTCGAAGTTGTTCAAATAATTCTGATAAATGCTGCAAATGTTCCTTCCACGTGTGACTAAAAATGAGCAGGACATCAATATAAACCGCACAATTGGGTAATCCAGAAAAGATCTTATTGGTTAGTCTTTGAAATGTGGTGCATTTTTTTGGATCAAATGACATGACTTTAAATTGATGCTGGATTAGTGGTGCTGGAAGAGCACAGCAGTTCAGGCAGCATCCAAGGAGCTTCAAAATCGACGTTTCGGGCAAAAGCCAGAGGAAAATTGAAATGATCTGAAAGAGTTATTACAATCACATGGGGAGATATGTGGAAACAAACTAAGAAGTACTAACCTAATTATACATGATGTAGATATAGGAGATGCTATTCCAATTAAGCGACATTCTTATCGGCATAACTCTGTAAAGTTGGCACAGGTGCAAAAGAAGATTGAAACACATGCTCAAGGTGACAAAATTGAAGTGAGTTACAGTGACTGGAGCTCAACCATAGTAATATTGCCTAAACCAATTGGTACCCAATGGTTATGTGTGGAATATTGCAAAATCAATGCAGTTAGAAAGACGGATGCATATCTGATTCTGCATTTGGAAGACTGTGTTGAAAAGGTGGGACAAGCAACATATATTTCTAAGTTGGACTTGCACAGAGGATACTGGCAGGTAACTTTGTCAGAAAGATCAAAGGCAATTTCAGCTTTCATAGCACCGAATGGCCTGTATCAGTTTAAAGTCATGCAATTTGGTGTGAAAAATGCACCAGCTACATTGCAGAGACTATATAATAAGGTATTTTCTGGATCACCCAAGTATGTCATGTATATTGATGAACTGGTGGTTTCTAGTCACAAATGGAAGGAACATCTGCAATATTTATCAGACGTACTTGATTTGTGGGCGGCACGGTGGCACAGTGGTTAGCACTGCTGCCTCACAGCGCCGGAGACCCGGGTTCAATTCCCGCCTCAGGCGACTGACTGTGTGGAGTTTGCACATTCTCCCCGTGTCTGCGTGGGTTTCCTCCGGGTGCTCCGGTTTCCTCCCACAGTCCAAAGATGTG
>NC_057722.1:65603931-65607290 GCF_004010195.1 Chiloscyllium plagiosum | reverse complement strand
ACGCTCCAGGCTCACTGCCTTTATTCCTGATGAAGGGCTTTTGCCCGAAACGTTGATTTCGAAGCTCCTTGGATGCTGTCTGAACTGCTGTACTCTTCCACCACCACTGATCCAGAATCTGGTTTCCAGCATCTGCAGTCATTGTTTTTACCTCTTTAAATTGATGCGGTCCATTCAGTTTTACAAAGCCAAAATGTCTTTGCTCTTTCAGATAAAGGTACCTGCCAGTAAATTGGAGTTGAATATGAATCAGACTTGGTAATTGCAATACTCCAGATATAACTGTTGGGTAACATCTGGTTTTGGCACCATTTCTATGGGTGAACTCCGGTAAATGCAACTTACTTTGATTAAGTCATCTTGGAGCATGCATTCCATCTCTTTTCAACTGTACTAACTTTGGAGTGATAACTGTATAAAAATGTTGCTTAAGTGAAACAGCATTTCCTATATCCACATCATGTACAACTAGATTAGTACTTCCCAGCTTATTCTCACATATTTCCCCATGCAATAGCAATAATTTTTTTCAGGTCATTATAATTTACACTAGAAGGTAACTCAATAATTTATCACAATTTTTGACAACCTCATTGTACAACTTAATTTGAGGAATGTCCAATTCAGAATCCTCTGAACTTGATTCTTCAATCTGTGCTACAGCCAGTAATACATTCTCCTTTTGCTTTCCTTCACTATTAAAATATCTTCTGAGCATATTCACAAGAAACACTCTGTGAGATTTATTTCTGTCTGGAGTCCTTACCAAACAGTTTACCTCACTCAATTTCCTTTCGACTTGATAAGATCCGCTAAACCATGCTTTTAAAGGTTCACTATGATGATGATGCTCCTTTAACAAGTTTGTATTTCCTTGGCTTTGTTTTTTTTTACAGAGAGATCGTAAAAGAAACAGATTCCAAAAAGGCTAAGTTGGAAGAGTTTTAGGGCCAATTTAATTGTAGGTAGCATATACTGCCTCAGGTAAAAGGCTTTCAAGTTAAAAAAAAATACTTGCACAATGAAAATGAGAATGGCTAGTTGTCTCGGCTCAGCTTTTATTTGGTTTGATTTGGTTTTGGCAGTCTGGCTATTCACTGAAAGTAGTCAAGCAGTTTGAGGTTGCTGATCCAAGAAACAGCTACATAGAAGAGAGTGTTCCACGCTACAACCTGTGTCTCTGACATCTGCCCTGTAACAGCCCGTATTTTGTGCCAAGGGGTGATTATGGGGATTATTGCAAGGATTTGGACCAGCATCATTAAGTTGGTATAATCTGTTGAGTTTTCAGATAGGTTAAGTTATTCTGTATACTGTACTCTTTTGTTTGTGTTTTATTCAGTAACCTTGCAAATAAATTCTGTTTTGTTTCAAACTAAGTGATTTGACCAGCTGCATCTCCTTTAAAAAGCCAAAGTTACAACACAGAGTGAAGAACCAAGTTCAAAGCATTCTGAATTGGACATTCTTCAAATTAAATTGGACAATGAGGAAAGTTGTGATAAACTATTGTGTTACTTTCCAGAGGAAAATTGAAATGATCTGAAAGAGTTATTACAATCACATGGGGAGATATGTGGAAACAAACTAAGAAGTACTAACCTAATTATACATGATGTAGATATAGGAGATGCTATTCCAATTAAGCGACATTCTTATCGGCATAACTCTGTAAAGTTGGCACAGGTGCAAAAGAAGATTGAAACACATGCTCAAGGTGACAAAATTGAAGTGAGTTACAGTGACTGGAGCTCAACCATAGTAATATTGCCTAAACCAATTGGTACCCAATGGTTATGTGTGGAATATTGCAAAATCAATGCAGTTAGAAAGACGGATGCATATCTGATTCTGCATTTGGAAGACTGTGTTGAAAAGGTGGGACAAGCAACATATATTTCTAAGTTGGACTTGCACAGAGGATACTGGCAGGTAACTTTGTCAGAAAGATCAAAGGCAATTTCAGCTTTCATAGCACCGAATGGCCTGTATCAGTTTAAAGTCATGCAATTTGGTGTGAAAAATGCACCAGCTACATTGCAGAGACTATATAATAAGGTATTTTCTGGATCACCCAAGTATGTCATGTATATTGATGAACTGGTGGTTTCTAGTCACAAATGGAAGGAACATCTGCAATATTTATCAGACGTACTTGATTTGTGGGCGGCACGGTGGCACAGTGGTTAGCACTGCTGCCTCACAGCGCCGGAGACCCGGGTTCAATTCCCGCCTCAGGCGACTGACTGTGTGGAGTTTGCACATTCTCCCCGTGTCTGCGTGGGTTTCCTCCGGGTGCTCCGGTTTCCTCCCACCATCCAAAGATGTGCAGGTCAGGTGAATTGGCCATGCTAAATTGCCCGTAGTGTTAGGTAAGGGTTAAATGTAGGGGTATGGGTGGGTTGCGCTTCGGCGGGTCGGTGTGGACTTGTTGGGCTGAAGGGCCTGTTTCCACACTGTAATGTAATCTAATGTAATCTAATCTAATTTACTTTGGAAGACAGGCTTGATGATAAGCCTGAAGCTAAGAGTGAATTTGTCAAAGTCCAAGTTGTTGAACATGGACAAATGGCTGCATGGAATGCAAAAACAAAGCTAATTGGGGAGTTTACCACACCATCAACAAGAAGAGCACTACTATGGTTCTTGGGACTGAGTGGATTTTATCAAACGTTTGTACCCAATTTTGACAGTGTGGCTGCTCCCCTCACTAAATTGCTGAAGAAAGGCAAGCAATTTCAGTGGACTGTGGGTTGTCAGAAGGTATTTGACAGTCTTAAATCTGTGTTAACCACTGCCCCAGTATTAGCCACACCAAATTACGCAAAGCCATTCAAGTTGGCTACCAATGCAATTGATGTAGGTGTCAGTGCTGTGCTCTTGCATGAAGAGGAAGAAAAGATAGAAAGGTCTATTGGGTATTTCTCCAGAAAATTGAACTTTCATTAGCAGAAATATTCAACTGTTTAGAAGGAGACTTGAGCTTGGTGTTGGCATTACCATATTTCAATGTTTATGTTACCCGTAATATATTTGAGACAATCATATACACTGATCATAACCCATGGAATACTGTGGAGAAATCTAATGACAAAAATGCCGGACAGTTTAGGTGGAGCTTGTTGTTACAGCAATTTGATTTTTAAAATTGTGCAAAGGTGGTATGGTGGCACAGCAGTTAGCACTGGTGCCTCACAGGGACTCGGGTTCATCCCCAGCCTCAGGCAACTGTCTGTGTGGAGTTTGCACATTCTCTCTGTGTCGATGTAGGTTTCATCAGAGTGCTCCAGTTTCCTCCTACAATTCAAAATTTGCAGGTTAGGTGAATTGGCCATGCAAAATTGTCCATAGTGTTCAGG
>NC_057722.1:65597573-65602621 GCF_004010195.1 Chiloscyllium plagiosum | reverse complement strand
ACAAATTGTATTACTGGAGCTGAGAGTTTGTTCAGTTTTTCTACCACAAATTCTCCACTCTTCTCTAGACTCTCTTGCCTCACTTTACATAATTGAGCACATTTTGTGTCACCATGAATTCCTGTTACCAGTACCTTTTCTGACAATAGTCCCTCAGGAGTACATATCTCCTCACCCTTTAGCGTTGCAGACAGAAAGGATCCTGTGTCCCTTACTATTGTAACCTCCTTACCTATTACTCCTGGTCTATGTGAATAAACTTTACTCTTGTTTTTTAAGCAGATCTGGCACTTCCTCCTTAATCAACCTCTGATCATCTTGTACACTCTAAGGCAGTTGTCTAACTTGTCTTGTGCTTTTTGTTACCAGTCTAACAAAACTTCTAGGCTTGTCTGGTTTTCCTTCATCTGGTTTTCTCCTAGCCCAACAACACTGTAATTTTGTGTGGCCCACTTTATTACAATGAAAACACCGGAGCTTTTTAACCACTTCGTCCCCCTCATGGGTTTCCTTTTTACCATGTGGTAAATTATCCATATGATCATCGCTGAGATCTACCATTCCCTTTCCATTTGAGGATTTCTCTTTGCCCCAATGTCTATCCCTCATGGACTGAAATTGATTCTGGAAGCCAAACTGAGTTTTATGGACCAGCTCATAATCATCAGCCACTTCAGCTGCTAACCTTGCTGTTTTAATTCTTTGCTCTTCCACATGAGTTCGCACTACTTCGACACTGAGCCTACCCTCAGCCTTTATCTCTAGCATTTTAAGCTGATTTTCCTTTCAAAGTGTCAATTTTTGAAGTTCAAACGCACTCTGTTTTTCTCTCTGTTCTGCTGCTCTCCTTTATTCCCTTTCTTCTGCTTTTAATCATAATTCAAACTGTTTCATTTCTTTTTCTTTTTCTCTTCCTTTTTCTTATGCCTCTAACTCAAGCTGTTTCATGTTCATTTCACTATTAACCATTTCCAAAGATTCTCATGGCATTTCCAGCAACTTTAAAGGCCGAGCTATTGCTGTGCTTATGTCTGATTTTCTCGCAGATGATGGCAACTCCAACTCCAGCTTATCTGACAATTCCAGCAACTTTACCTTGTTCATATTTTGTAAAGCTCCCAAAGTGACTTCTTCCACCCCCAGAAAACTCTTAGCGACTCAAAGAGCCACTACAGTACCAAACACTGCTTAAACACTCAGAACAAACGTTACTAACACCTACCACTTGCCACCTTTGCGTCCAACAACGCTAATTCCAAATTGGAAATTTAGAATATATCCTAGATGACTCCTAAACTGTTATGGACAAGACCGGACCCCCTGAAAATACTTTAAGAAGGAATCCCAGACCCCACCTTTTTCTTATTTTAAAGGCAGATGTAGAGCTGATAATCCATGAGTGATTCAGCTGGTCAAACTAGTAGGCTTCAAGCAAAACAAAATTTATTTACACACTATAGTTGAAACACAAACAAAATAAAACAGAATTTTGAATAGCTTAACTATTTGGAAAGTCAACTGATTCGAAATTACAACTTAACAAAGAAACTGTTCCAAAACTGTTCCAAAGGGCGGCATGGTGGCACAGTGGTTAGCACTGCTGCCTCACAGCGCCAGAGACCCGGGTTCAATTCCCACCTCAGGCAACTGTCTGTGTGGAGTTTGTACATTTCCCCGTGTCTGCATGGGTTTCCTCCGGGTGCTCCGGTTTCCTCCCACAGTCCAAAAATGTGCAGGTTAGGTGAATTGGACATGGTAAATTGCCCGTAGTGTTAAGTGAAGGGGTGAATGGATCTGGGTGGGTTGCTCTTTGGAGGGTCGATGTGGACTTGATGGGCCGAAGGGCCTGGTTCCACACTGTAAGTCATCATCATCATCTAAAACTCACAACATCCCAAAAACATATCCCTTAGTAAATGGTAAATTCAAACTCAAGTTCTTACAGGCAGGAGAGATTGTAGAGAGAAGAATAAAGCATGAAACACCTTCCTCAGGAAGTTCATTCCACACGTGGACCACCCACTGCAGAAAGAAAATGCCCCTTATGTCTTTTTAAATCTGACTCCTTTCATTTGAAAAATGTGCCCCCTTGCCACAATTTAGGGAAAATACCTACCTACCATTAGGACTGCCTATATCCCTGATAGTTTTACAAACATCTATAAGGTCACCTTTCAACTCCCAGACTCCAGTGAAAAAAGTCCCAGCCTTTCTTATTACTGAAAATTTCCATATCTGATAACATCCTGGTTAATCTCTTTTGAACCCTCTGCAGCTTAATCATCAGGTTCCTATAACTTGGTGACCACAACTGGATGCAGTACTCCAGGAGAGGGCTCACTAATGTTCTGTACAACCTCAATATGACTGCCTAACTCATGTACTCAGCTCCACAACACTGAATTCAAGATGACATTAGCCTGTTTTTGATGTTACTGAGTGAATTCTTACTGAAGCCACCAGAAGGTTGAATGTGATTGTTCCCAGAACCAGTTAGCAAGTTTAAGGATTAGCTCAAGTATTATCCATTCCTTTTTCGAAGAATGGCATGAAATTTAAAGACGTAAGGCTGTTTTTTCTTTCCACAGATGTGTTTCTTATCCCCATTATTTTCAAAATTACCTGTTTTCATTTTAAAACACAATTCAATGTCAAGAGCACGTGAGTTGATTAAAAAAAGTACACGGAGTTCATTTCACCGATGAGCTGTTTCTAATAAATGGGTTAAGGTCTCATTTAAAACGTGAGACAAACAAATGTAGTAACTACAAACTTTTGAAAAGTGATTGATTTTATACTTAAGGGAGGTTCATAATGGCTGGATTGATTACGTATAAATCAAGCGTAGTTAGGTAAGGGGTAAATGTAGGGGCATGGGTGGGTTGCGCTTCGGTGGGGCGGTGTGGACTTGTTGGGCTGAAGGGCCTGTTTCCACACTGTAAGTAATCTAATCTAATCTAGTCACCTCTCAACTCCCATACTCCAGTGACTGCCTAACTCATGTACTCAGCTCCACAACACTGAATTCAAGATGACATTAGCCTATTTGTGATGTTACTGAGTGAAGTCTTACTGAAGCCACCAGAAGGTTGAATGTGATTGTTCCCAGAACCAATTAGCAAGTTTAAGGATTAGCTCAAGTATTATCCATTCCTTTTTCGAAGAATGACATGAAATTTAAAAGACGTAAGGCTGTTTTTTCTTTCCACGGATGTGTTTCTCATCCCCATTATTTTCAAAATAACCTGTTTTCATTTTAAAACACAGTTCAATGTCAAGAGCACGTGAGTTGATTAAAAAAAGTACACGGAGTTCATTTCACCGATGAGCTGTTTCTAATAAATGGGTTAAGGTCTCATTTAAAACGTGAGACAAACAAATGTAGTAACTACAAACTTTTGAAAAGTGATTGATTTTATACTTAAGGGAGGTTCATAATGGCTGGATTGATTACGTATAAATCAAGTTAACATGGTTCATGATAAGAACACATCAAAACAATGATAAACAGTTGCACTAAAGAAAGATCTTGTAAGGCTACTTTAGCGCAGCGGTAACGTTGTGATCTGTGGATAAAATGTCATCTCATCTTCCCTAGACATTGTGATAGCATTAATGCATTAATTGATTAAAATTAAGTAAAGCTCTGATAAAGTAGTTAATTTAATTATTTAGGATATTTAACACATGTGGAATATCTTAGTATGAGAAAAAGGCAAAGGTGCACCTGTACAGATATCATCGACATTTGAGCAGTGCAGATTAACTTCAAGGATTACGTCTGGAATATAAAGAAACACCAGTAATGGTGACCATATAGTAAACAAAAGTTTCCATCTGATTCACTAATGTCTAAACTTCATGTGATTCACTGTAATGTTCTGAAGGGGGTGGTCACTTGACCTGAAACCTTAGCTCTGATTTCTCCCTACAAATGCTGCCTGATCTACTGAGACTATCCAGCAATTTCTGTTTTTGTACCATGTATTGTGATTCACTCTTAATGTTGCTTACATATGATCTAGGAAGCCATTCAGCTCAAGGGTAACTGGGGACTGGAAACAAATGTTGATTTTGCCAGCAATGCCCACATCTCGGGAAAGAGTAAAGATGAACTAAAACTAACAATTTTTGTAATCTATTTTGAATGCTTTCTAGTTATCACTGTGTTTCTGAACAATATCTTCAAAGAAGATGAATAATAGCCTTGTTATAAAGCTCTGGCTAGACCAAGTCAAAGAGCAATCAACAGTAATTGTTTTGGAATGTCTCGCTTTGTCTGTTTTGGATCACCCATAAACGCTCCAAATTTTGCATAGACGATGGCTTAAATGATGCATATAATATCATATCTGTTCATACCCATTTATTCACACTGCACAACTGAGTTATTAAATGTCATTTGTTACGACAAGATGGTGAACCCTCTGTTAATTCCAGCAAACACCCAAAAAAGCTCACCTCATTTTATAATCTGTTAAAATATGAGTGATAAAGAACTCCGAAATTCCACTTTTAAAGAAAATAGCATCAATTTATTCTTTAACTATAAAAGTGAACATTAAAAAACAACTATTCACAACTCAAAGCCCCTCTTTCTCTTAACTGCTTATTATTTGCCTCCAACTGAATACCAATATACTGTTCCAATAAAACACTTATTAAAATTACATCAATTTAATTTCAAAACCATACAACAGCTGCCATCATCGGTGTCTTTCATCTTCTGGCTGAAGATCACGCAGCTCATCTTCTTTCTTTTTACAGAGAAGATGTTTCATGTGAAAAGGTACCTTTGTGCTTCAAATGGCAGTTGCTCTGTCTAACTTTCAAGCTGCCTGCCTTTTTTATACGGCCAACATTGATCATTTCATTAGTTTGATGCTGGCAAAACAATAAATTAAAACTCAATTGGGTTTTAGGTCCTCGGGCATAATTTAAACTGATTGGTTAAATTTGAATTGTTGTCAAAACAGCAACCAACTCAGGTATCTATTTTACAGCCAAATGTTGCATATTTACAATTTTCCAGTATACTCTGAGACTGT
>NC_057722.1:65590271-65597140 GCF_004010195.1 Chiloscyllium plagiosum | reverse complement strand
CAATGACTGCAGTTGCTGGAAACCAGATTCTGGATCAGTGGTGCTGGAATAGCACAGCAATTCAGGCAGCATCCGGGGACAGGCAAAATCGACGTTTCGGGCAAAAGCCCTTCATCAGGAATAAAGGCAGAGAGCCTGAAGCGTGGAGAGATAAGCTAGAGGAGGGTGGGGGTGGGGAGAGAGTGGCATAGAGTACAATAGGTCAGTGGGGAAGGAGATGAAGGTGATAGGTCAGGGAGGAGAGGGTGGAGTGGATAGGTGGAAAAGGAGCTGGGCAGGTCAGATTTTGCCTGTCCTCGGATGCTGCCTGAATTGCTGTGCTCTTCCAGCACCACTGATCCAGGTATTCATGTGAAGCAGCCAACATTGTCTATCTCATACGCTGCAAGTAAGGATGCCCTGAGGCATGGTACATTTCCCAAGCAGACGCTATATCAATGGATGAATGGACACTGAACAACAATCACCAGTCAGGAGTGTTCCTCCAGTCATGAAACACTTCAGCAGTCCGAGACATTCAGCCTCGGACCTGCAGGTGACCATCCTGCAAAGCAGATTTTGGGACAAACAACAACGTAAAGTGGCCAAGTAGAGGCTGATAGCTAAGTTCAATACCCATGGGGATGACCTTAACCAGGACCTTGGATTCATGCCACACTACAGGTCACCCCACTGCACAATACACTCTCTCTCAAACGCACACATGCATACAGTCCTACATACTCACATACTCACACAGACCCTCTCTCATACACAAGCTCTCTCTCATACGCATACACATGCACCCCCATACTCACACCCACACATGCACTCTCTCACAGGCTTATACCCATCACACTTACACACATACTTGACCAAACTTACACACACTCTTTCACATGCACTCACACCCATACACACACACACTCACATGCACTGTGACTCACTCTGTCTCTTTTGCATGCGCACACATATAAGTTTATGGATGAATTTGTATTTACAGAATTACATTTTATTTTGCTCAAAAACTGCGTAAATCCATGTAAGATTCTGTAAGTCCCACTTTAGACATAGAACCAGTCTGACTCAATATTGGGACACAGACAAACTTTAATGCATTGTCTGAGCTGAGATGGCACTTACTGTTAGAAAAGCTAAAGCTATCTTGAGAATGTAACTTAAAAGCATTTCTGGGATTCACATATTAAAGAACCAAAATTAGCCAATCCCATTCTGAAAGATGAAAGACTTAATCCAAAATTGTTTAATATATCATTCCAGCTCCATGACACTCTAACCCTTTTGCTATAAATTCTGCGTCTTATGATCTTGTACTTCCAACCACTAGCTCCAAAAGCTAGTGTTTCCAAATAAACCTGTTGGTCTATAACCTGATGTTGTGTGATTTTCAATTTTGTCCACCTCAGTCTAACATCGGCACCTCCAAATCATTTCCTCCTTTAGGCAGAGAAAGTTAAGTAAGACTTATGAAAAGAGACCAAAGTCATAAAGTGAAGAAAATAAATTGGAGAAACTGTTTCCAGTGACAGAAGTGTCACGAGTCAAAGGGCATAAATTAAAAAAAAAACATTAAATCAGTCAGAAGTGTTTAGTTTGAAGGAAGAGTTTATATGATCTGGAATGCACTGCCTGAAGTGGTAGTGGAAGTAGTTTCACCAGTAAAGTTCACAATAGAATTTGCTAAGTACTTAAAGTAAATAACATTTCATGGCTATCAGAAACAAATGTGGAAATGGGTTTAAAAATTCTTGAAGTGTTCGTTCATCCAAACAGCATTTTTCTGCAATAATCACTCTATGATTAATTGGAGATACAATATTATAATTGGCACAGTGTTTGGACATAGCTTTTTATGAATTTCTGGCATATGGGCATCACTGGCAAGGTCATCATTGCATCACCATCCGAAATTATCCTGACAAGTTGGTGGTGAATCACTCTTAAAGCACTGTCCTCCTTATGGTGAAGACACAGATAGCCTGCACTGAGAGACAAAGTTTGTGAACTATCAACAGTAAAGAAACAACAATATATTTCCAAAATAGTGAAAGGTTCATCAGGAAATTAGATGTCTTGTGCAGTTAATGGTTAGAATGTGGAATGCAATTATTAATATGGTCATGATGGGAAATGCATTTGCGGCTTCCAAAGGAAATTAGACAAGCACCTCGAGATTAATGTATGAATTTTTAGGGAGAAAGGATGAAGAAGTAACAAAGTTGATTTGCCAGTCAAATGGACTGGTGCAGTTTCAGAAGGCTGAATGAGGTCCTTCTTTGTGATAACCATTCTCATTAAGATGGTTTTAAGCTCACGCTGTAGCATTCATAGAACTTCGAACAGTACAGCATAGCACAAGCACATCTGCCCCACAATATTTTACTGAGCACTTACTTTAATCTAAGATCAAAATAACCTACACATCCCTCAATTTACTGCTATCCATGTGCTTGTCCAGCAGCCGCTTAAATGTCCTTAATGTCTCTGACTCTACTGCCACCACTGGCAGTGCATTCCAAGCACCCATCACTCTCTGTGAAAAGAACCTACCTTTGACATCTCCCCAATGCCTTCTTCCAATCACCTTAAAATATGGCCTCTCATGACAGCCATGTCTACCCTTGGGAAAAGTCCCTGGCTATCTACTCTATCTATGCCTCTCGTTACCTTGTACACCTCTATCAAGTCACCTCTATTCCTTCTTCTCTCCAGTGTATTATGCTCTAGCTCACTCAATCTCCATAAGACAAGCCCTGCAAACCAGGCAGCATCTGGTAAATCTCATTCCACTCTCTTTGATGCATTGACATACTTCCCATAATGAGGCGACCAGAACTGGACACAATATTCCAAGTGTGGTCGAACCAGGGTTTTATGGAGCTGCAGCAAAGCCTCATAGCTCTGAAACTCAATCCCATGTTAATGAACGTGGACACACCATACCCCTTCTTAAAAACTCTATCAACTTGTGTGGCAACTTTGAGGGACCTATGTATGTAGACCCAAGATCCCACTGTTCCTCCACACCGCCAAGAATCTGGTCTTTAACCCAATATTCAGTATTCAAATTTCATCCTCCAAAATGAATCACTTTGCATTTATCAAGGTTGAACTCCATCTGCCGCTACTCAGCCCAGCTCTACATCCTGTCAATGTCTTGTTATAGCCTGTAACAGACCTCAACACTGTTTACAACACGACTGCCCTTTGTGTCATTGGCAAACTTACTAACCCACCCTTCCACTTCTTCATCCAAGTTATTCATAAAAATGACAAAGAGCAGAGACTGAAGAACAGATCCCTGCGGGGCACCACTTTTTATGGAATACTTTCCATCCACTACCACTCTTTCAGTCAGCTAATTCTGACACCAAAATTTCCCTGTAACTCATACCTCCTTACTTTCTGAATGAGACTACCTTGGGGAACCTTATCAAATGCCTTACTGAAATTCTTATATGCCACATCCACTGCTCAACCTTCATCAACTTGTCTCATCATATCCTCAAATAATTCAATAAGGCTTGTGAGGCATGCCTGCCCCTCACAAACCCATGCTGACTATCTTTGATCAAACTATGTTTTTCCAAATAATCCTAAATCCTATCTCTCTGAATTCTTTCCTGTTACTTGCTGAGCACAGATGTAAGACTGATTGGTCTGTAATTCCCATGTATTACTCTATTCCTTTACTTGAACAGAGGAGCAACATTCCCCTCCCTCCAACCATCTGGTACTACTCCCATGGAGTGTGAGGATGCAAAGATCATTGCTGGAGATGCAGCAATCTCATTCCTTGCTTCCTGTAGTAACTTTGGGTATATCTGGGGAGAAAGTGAGGTCTGCAGATGCTGGAGATCAGAGCTGAAAATGTGTTGCTGGAAAAGCGCAGCAGGTCAAGCAGCATCCAGGGAACAGGAGAATCGACGTTTCGGGCATAAACCCTTCTTCAGGAATGAGGAAAGTTTGTCCAGCAGGCTAAGATAAAAGGTAGGGAGGAGGGACTTGGGGGAGAGGCGTCGGAAATGCGATAGGTGGAAAGAGGTCAAGGTGAGAGTATCTGGTCCAGTCCTGGGGACTTATCTATTTTGATGCTTCCCAGAATTTTCAGCACATCCACTTTCTTAATATCAATCTCTTCAAGCCTATTAACCTGGTCCACTGTGTTCTCACTATCAACAAGGTCCCTCTCTCTAGTGAATACTGAAGCAAAAAACTCATTTAGGGCCTCACCTACCTCTTCAGACTCCCAGTACAAATTCCCTTCACTTTCCCAGATTGCCCCTACCTTCCGTCTGATCACTCTCTTAATCTTCATGTAAGTGTAGAATGCCTTTGGGCTTCCTGAAAAGGCTTTTCCATGCCCTCTCCTAACTCTCATGTTTCCGCTGATGGGTGAGTGCCGAACCAGAAGACACAGCTTAAAAATACGGGGTAGACCATTTAGGACAGAGATGAGGAGAAACTTCTTCACCCAGACTGGATTCATTTAAGGAAGAGTTGGATCGAGCTCTCAAGGATAGTGGAATCAAGGGTTATGGAGATAAGGCAGGAACAGGATACTGATTAAGGATGATCAGCCATGATCATATTGAATGGTGTTGCAGGCTCGATGGGCAGAATGGCCTACTCCTGCACCTATTGTTTATTGTCTATTGTCTCCCCAGTCCATTTTTGAGTTCTTTCCTAGATACCCTGTGATCCTCTAAAGTTGAGTTCTTTCCTAGATACCCTGTGATCCTCTAAAGCTGTGCCATATCCTTGCTCCCCGGAACATAAGTAAGATTCCTTTGTCCTCTTGATGAGAAGCTCCTCTTCTCTTGTCGTCCAAGACTCCTTCACCTTACCATTCTGCTCCTGTCTCAGTGGGACAAAGTTATCCAACACTCGCAACCAGTGCTCCTTAAACAGTGGCCACATTTCTGTTGTACATTTCCCATAGAACAATTGTTCCCAATTTATACTCCACAGCTCCTTTCTAATAGCAGTATAATTTATCATCCCCCAATTAAACACCTTCCCATACTGTCTGTTCCTATCTCTCTCTGTGGCTATGGTAAAAGTGAGGCAGTTGTAGTCACTGTCACCAAAATGCTCTCCCACTGAGAGTTCTGACACCTGGCCTAGCTTGTTTCCTAACATCAAATCCAAAATGGCTTCCCCCCTAGGTTTGTCTATCTACATATTGAGTCAGGAATCCTTCCTGGACACACCTGACAAAATTGGCTCCATCCAGACCATCTGCACTAAGGAGGTTCTAATTAATATTGGGGAAGTTGAAGATAAGCATAACAACAGCTCTGTTACATCTGCACCTTTCCAAGATTTGCTTTCCAATCCGTTCTTCTATCTCTCTGCTGCTGTTGAGGCGGTCTGTAGAAAACAGTGACTGCTCCTTTCCTGTTACTGACTTCCACCCATACTAACTCAGTCCCCAAACCCTCCTCAATAACCTCCATTTCTGCAGCTGTGAAGCACACTCTAATTAACAATGCAACGCCCCCTCCTCTTTTTCCCCCTTCCCTTTTTTTTTAACATCTAAACCCTGGAACCTTCAACAATGATCCCTGCCCCTGTGAAATCTATGTCTCCATTTTGGCCACTTTCACGCACTGGGTATTCACAAGGACCTGCTGTCATTGCTTTTCTAAATGGTAAAGGTCCTGGGTTTCAAAGAAGGTACATTTGCAAAATTACTTCAGAGCATCTTCTAGACAGTACATCAGTGCCACTGAGCAACACTGATATTGAAGTTCATGTTTAATGTGATTCATGTTGAGTCAAATTAACTGGTTTAGTCATAGTCATAGAGTCCTACAACACAGAGCCAAGCCCTTCGGCCCAACAAGTCCACACTGACCCTTGGCAAGTGACCCACCCAGACCCATTCCCCCTAACTTATATTTGCCCCTGACTAATGTACCCTACCTGCACATCCCTGAACACTATGGACAGTTTAGCATAGCCAGTTCAGCTAACCTGCACATCTTTGGACTGTGGGAGGAAACTCACGCAGACACCAGGAGAATGTGCAAACAGCACACAGACTTTGGTCCGCGGCAGAGATCAAACCCGGGTCCCTGGCACTGTGAGGTAGCAGTGCTAACCACTGAGCTACTGTGCCACCCCAACAGGACCTTGATCAAATGGACAAATTGGCCGAGGAGTGGCAGATGGAGTTTAATTTAGATATATGTGATATGCTGTATTTTGGTAAGGCAAATTAGGGGAGGACTTAAATACTTATTGGTAAGGTCCTGGAATGTGTTACTGAACAGAGACCTTGGAGTGCAAGTTCATAGTTCATTGAAAATGGAGTTGCAGGTAGAAAAGGTTGTGAAGAAGGCATTTGGTATGCTTGCCTTTCTTGGTCAGTGCATTGAGTGTAGGAGTTGGGAGATCATGCTGTATCTGTACAGGACATTGGTTAGGCCACTTTTGGAAGACTGTATTCGGTTCCGATCTCCTTGCATAGGAAAGATGTTGTGAAACTTGAAAGGGTGCAGCAAAGATTTAAAGGATGTTGCCAGGGTTGGTGGGTTTGAGCTTTAGGAAGAGGCTGAATAGGCTGGGGGTATTTTCCCTGGAGCATCAGAGGCTGAGGGGTGACCATATAGAGCTTTATAAAATCATGAGGGACACAAGTAGGGTAAATAAATGAGGTATTTTCCCAAGAGTAGGGGAGTCCAAGAGGCCATAGTTTTAGGGTGAGAGAGGAAAGATTTAAGAGTGATCTAGAGGGCAACTTTTTCACGCAGAGGGTGGTGTGTGTATGGAATGAGCTGCCAGAGGAGAGAGTGGAGGCTGGTAGAATTATAACTTTTAAAAGGCATCTGGATGGATACATGAATAGGAAGGGTTTAAAGGGA
>NC_057722.1:65578171-65590182 GCF_004010195.1 Chiloscyllium plagiosum | reverse complement strand
TGGAATGCTCTGTCCCAGAGGGCAGTGGAGGCCCAGTCTCTGGGTTCATTTAAGAAAGAGTTGGGTAGAGCTCTCAAGGATAGTGGAATCAAGGGTTATGGAGATAAGGCAGGAACAGGATACTGATTAAGGATGATCAGCCATGATCATATTGAATGGTGGTGCAGGCTCGAAGGGCGGAATGGCCTACTCCTGCACCTATTGTTTATTGTCTATTGTCTCCCCAGTCCATTTTTGAGTTCTTTCCTAGATACCCTGTGATCCTCTAAAGCTGTGCCATATCCTTGCTCCCCGAAACATAAGTAAGATTCCTTTGTCCTCTTGATGAGAAGCTCCTCTTCTCTTGTCGTCCAAGACTCCTTCACCTTACCATTCTGCTCCTGTCTCAGTGGGACAAAGTTATCCAACACTCGCAACCAGTGCTCCTTAAACAGTGGCCACATTTCTGTTGTACATTTCCCATAGAACAATTGTTCCCAATTTATACTCCACAGCTCCTTTCTAATAGCAGTATAATTTATCATCCCCCAATTAAACACCTTCCCATACTGTCTGTTCCTATCTCTCTCTGTGGCTATGGTAAAAGTGAGGCAGTTGTAGTCACTGTCACCAAAATGCTCTCCCACTGAGAGTTCTGACACCTGGCCTAGCTTGTTTCCTAACATCAAATCCAAAATGGCTTCCCCCCTAGGTTTGTCTATCTACATATTGAGTCAGGAATCCTTCCTGGACACACCTGACAAAATTGGCTCCATCCAGACCATCTGCACTAAGGAGGTTCTAATTAATATTGGGGAAGTTGAAGATACGCATAACAACAGCTCTGTTACATCTGCACCTTTCCAAGATTTGCTTTCCAATCCATTCTTATAAACCTCAATAAGGTTCCCCCAAAGACTCTTATGCTCTAAAGAAAAAAGTCCTAGTTTGTCCAACGCCTCCCTATATCTCAGACCATTGAGTCCAAACAACATCCTGCTAAATTTCTTCTGCACTCTTTCCAGTTTAATAGCGTCCTTCTTCCAACAAGGTGACCCAAACTGAACACAATAGTCCAACTGCAACATAACGTCCCAACTTCTGTACTCAATGCCTTGACTGATGAAGCCCAGTGTGCCAAAAGATTTCTTCACTGCCCTGTCTACCTGTGACTCCACTTTCAGAGAACTGTGAACCTGAACTTCAAGATCCCTCTGTTCAACTATAGCTCCCAGGCTTTTCTTTGTAGCCCTTCTTGAATAAGGGCAAAACATTCACTACCCTCCAGTCTTTTGGGATCCCACCCATAGAGAACTGTGAACCTGAACTTCAAGATCCCTCTGTTCAACTACACTCCTTAAGGGCCTAATATTCACCATGAAACTCCTACCTTGATTTGACTTTCCAAATCGCAAGACCTCACACTTTTCTATATTAAACTCCATTAGCCATTTCTCGCCTCACTACGCCAGCTGATCAAGGTCCTGCTGATAACCTTCCTCACTGTCTACCGTGCCACCTATTTTAGTGTCATCAGCAAACTTTCAACTAAATCATTGATATAGATAACAAACAGCAATGGGCCCAGCACCAACCCGTAAGGCACTCCACTAGTCACAGGCCTCCAGTCCGAAAAGCATCATTCCACTATTAACCTCTGCTTCCTACCATCAAGCTAATTTTGTATCCTATTTACTAGCTAGCTCTGGATTCTATGCAACCTTACCTTCCAGAGCAGGCTACCATGTGAAAATTTATCAAAGGCCTATTTGAAATCCATGTAGACTACTAAGTCTACCGTCCTAATCTTATCAACCTTCCTGGTCACTTCATCAAAAAGCTCCAACAAATTTGTGAGGCATAATCTCCTACTCACAAAGCCATGCTGATTTCTTTTAATCAAACCCTATGTTTTTAAATACACGTGCATCTTATCTCTCAGAATCTTCTCAGGTAACTGACCCACAACAGACATTATGCTTATTGGACTATAGCTCCCAGGCTTTTCTTTGTAGCCCTTCTTGAATAAGGGCAAAACATTCACTACCCTCCAGTCTTTTGGGATCCCACCCATGGCTAATGATAATGCAAAAATATCAGCCAGGTTCCCTGCAGTTTCTTTTCTAGTCTCTTGCAATGTTCTTGTCTTTATCTGGTCAGCACCAGGAGATTCATCCACCTTCAAATTCATTTAAAGCCTTCTCTACAGTGTTATGGACTGTCCCAAAGATATGCCACTAACTTCCCCAAGTTCCCAAGTCTTCATGTCTTTCTCCATGGTAAACACAGAGGAGAAATAATCATTGAGAACCTGACCCGTCTCCTGCAGTTCTACATATGCATGCCAACTTTGGTCCTTGAGGGGCCTTATTCTCTCTCTCGAATTATTCTTTTCCCTTTAATATACTTAAACTACCTCTTTGGATTCACTCTAATTTTCTCAGCCAAGGCTACTTGGTGGCCTCTTTTGCCCTCTTGATTTCCTTCTTCAGGGAACTTCTATATTCCCTGTATATCTCCAGGGATTTTCTTGATCCCAGCTGCCTGCACCTGAGTCACGCCTCCTTCTATTTTCTGGTCAAAACCTCAATATCTCTTGTTAGCCATGGTTTGCTATTCCTGCCAATCTTGCCCTTCACCCACACAAGAACATATAGACCTTGAAGTCTAACCATTTCATTTTTAAAGGCCTCCCACTTGCTAGAGATCCCTTAGCCTGCAAACAAACTACTTCGGTCAAGCCCTGCAAGCTTCTGTCTAATTTCATCAAAATTCACTTTGCCCATGTTTAGAACTTGAACCTATGGATCGGTTCTGTCCCTCTCCATAACTGTTTTAAGATTCGAACTATGGTCACTGGTCCCAAAGTGCTCCCCCATTGTCACCTTCATCACCTGTCCTATCCTATTTTCTAAGAGTAGGTTGAGTTTTCCCCTTCCTGAGTTGGACCCTCTATATACTGCTTGAGGAGACTTTCCTAAATGCATTTAACAAATTCCAACCCATCTAAGCCCTTTACACGCTGGCAGTCCCAGTCTATGTTAGGAAAATTAAAATCCCCTACTATGACAACCCTATTGCTCCTATAAGTCTTGTTAATCTCTCTGCAGGTTTGTTCCTCTAAATCCCATTGACTATTTGGGGCCGATAGAAAACATTAAAAATTTCACCATCCCCTGCCTATTTCTGAGTTCTAATCATAAAGCCAGACTGGTTGATCCTTCAATTATTTCATCTCTGATTATACTGCGATATATGCCTTCATCAAAAATGCAACTCACTCTTCCCTCCTTCCACCATTTTTGTCTCGCCTAAAGCACCTGTACCCTAGCATATTAAGCTACCAGTTCTGTCCCTCCCTTAGCCATGTTTCCGTAATAGTTATAATTTCCTAGCCCCATGTATCTATCCACCAAAGAAGCATTCCTTGCTCCCTGTTGTGTTCCAGTGTAACCTGTCTCTTCAAAATACTATTTCTGATTACTGCACCTCTTTCAAGTATTGTAATTGCCTCCCTGATGTTGAGGTTGTCACCCCCTGCCAATTTTGTTTAACCCCTCCCCTGCAGCACCAGCAAACCTGGGCACCAAGATTTTGGCCCCCTCCAGATCAGGTAGAACTTGTTCCTTTTGAACAGGTCACCTCTACCCCTAAAAAGATCCCAATGGTCTAAAAATCTGAATCCCAACCCCCGCATCAATATTTGAGCCACACATTCATCTACATATCTTCCTGTTCTCACCCTCACGAGCACATGGCACTGGAAGTAATCTAGAGTTTATCACCAACAAGGTCCTCATTTTTAACTTTTTCCTAGCTCTCTATAATCACTGTGCAGGACCTCATTCCTTTTTCTACCTATGCCATTTGTGCCAATGTGTACAATGACTTCTTGCTGCTCACACTCACCCTTGAGAATGTTCAGCAGCTGCTCTGAGACCTCCTGGACCCTGGCACCTGGGAGACAACACACCATCCTGGATTTTTGCCTGTGACCACAGAATCTTCTATCTGTCCCCTAACTGTCAAGTTTCCTATCACTAAGGTTCTGTCTACCTTTCCCCTTTCCCACTGTACCCCAGAGCCAGTTGTAGTGCCACCAACCTGTCAACTGCTACCTTCCCCTACATGGTGATTATCCTGAACAGTATCCAAAACGGTATACTTGTTTTTGAGGGGAATGGCTAGAGGGGATTCCTGCACTTGCTACCTACTCCCTTTGCCTGATAGTCAATAAGCAACTCTCTGCCTGCACCTCACATGTGACCATCTCACTAAAACTCTTATCAATGAAGTGCTCAGCATCTTGAATAATCCGGAGTGCATCCAGCTGCAGCTCCTTAACACGGTCTCCCAAGATCTGCTGCTGGGTGCACCTCCCACAGGTGTACTCATCATGGACAGTAGAAATCTTTCTGATCTCCTACATCCCGCAGGAGGAAAAAGCTACTACCCTAACTGCCATCTTAACGGCTGTAAAACTAAAAAGGAAAGCTAACCTGAGTTTACCTGTGCTTTGTGCTGTGCCACTGCTCTCCTAAATATCTCAAGGGGAACAGAGTAAGTTAGATAAGTCGGATTTCCAAATTAAGCACACCTTTTCACCATTAAAGATTTAATTTCAAATTAAATATTTAATCATCATGTGTTGCAATAACTCTTTTCTGTAATTTTGCTCATGATGAACACCAACACTTCAGACATATTCATTTGGAAAGAAAATGGTTCATACTCATAGACATGTTGATGTGCATGAGTAATGGATAAATGTGTTGAAAACAACAATTTCCTATTTCTTTTGGTTTCAATTAGGTTAAAAAAATGTGCAGCATATGACAGCCTAAATTTTAAAAATCAACCATTTCAGGAATGAATTAAGCATTGAATATGTTTAATTTAAAATCAGTAATGAATTAACACCATCTCAGTGAAAAAATATACTAACAGGCCAAGTATGAGAACTTTTTTTATTATTTGATAGATAATACAAATTTCAAATCAAAACTCTTTGCAATGAAGAAATTCAAGGCATGAAGAGGAAACTAAAATTGACTTTGATCCAAATTTAAATAAATATAGGTCACACATGATTTTCCGTTCTGGCTAAATGAAAATCAGAGAAATGTATATAAATGGTCTCAGTTTTCAGCGCAACTTTAAAATTACAGTTCCTACTGGTGGTTGTGGCTTTGTTTCATTTTGAAAAATAGGTGTTGGTAACACATTCAACTTTACCGTTTCCATACGGAATTGCCATTCACTATCTTTATGACAAAATAATTGCCTAAGGAACAGAGTGCTTCACGTATAAACGTTTTCGAAGGTTTTTTTGGAAGCCACTAAGCCCATCATGTTCCTCTTTGTATTGTCTTCTTTCTTCAGAAGAATAATATAACATTTTGGAGCAAAAATGAAAATAAGAAGACCAAAGCTGGAAGCCAAAATAGCAAATACTTCAACCACCACAGCATATTTCCCTGGCGAACTTACGTACGCTGGAATGAAAGTTATCCAAACTGCGCAAAAGATAAGCATGCTAAACGTTATGTGTTTCGCTTCATTGAAGTTATCTGGAAGTTGTCGAGCGATAAAAGCTACCACAAAACACACGCAGGACAGAAATCCAATATAACCCAGTACACAATAGAAGGCTGATGAAGATCCTACATTGCACTCCAACACGATTATCTCATTCGAGTGACTCGTGTTTTTCATTGGATAAGGTGGAAATACAATTAGCCAGGTAGTACATATTACACATTGTACCAGTGTGAGGATGTAAACCATCAGCCGTTGTTGTCTTGGTCCAAACCACTTCATAATAGTATTGCCGGGAAGCGTTGATTTGAACGCCATCACCACGACAATTGTTTTACTCAATACACAAGATATGCAAAGAACAAAACTAATACCAAATACTACATGGCAGAGCATGCAAGTCCAAACTAAAGGTTCACCGATGAATGTAATTGAAGACAGAAAACAAAGTGTCAGGGCAAAAAGAAGAAGGAAGCTTAACTCAGAGTTATTAGCTTTAACAATCGCAGTGTGTCGGTAGATGTAGAATATTGCAAATGTGCCAATGGTGGTGCAGGCTCCCAACAATGCCAGTGTCACCAGAATGATTCCCAACGTCTCGTAAAAGGAAAGAAACTCGATTTCCTTGGGAACACACTGATCCTGTCTTTCATTAGATTTGAATTCCAGTGGACATTTTATGCAATGAACGGAATCTAAAAAGCAATACACATCTTGATCATTATATGAAGAAACTTGAAGCCTGTGCAATGTAGACATCAATTTTAAGCAGCAATGCCTTTGGCTATGGCGTTTGCTTACCAGTCATGTTACTTATTTCACCTTGTGCACATTGTATGCAATCAAAACAACAAATGGGTTGCCCTTTTCTTCCTGCTTTCCTTGTTCCTTGATGACAGCTTTCAGAACAAACAGCTTTAGGAACCTGATTATGAATATGAATACAATGGTGGAATAATACTAGCAATTCCATGTGGAAAATGTACAACATTCAGTCTGATATACAGTTCAAAAGCCACTTTTTTACATTTGTTGGAACCATCTTTTTTTAAAGAAATGGTATGGTTTGTGACCTCATAATATTCCAGTTTAAAGCCACAGTAAGGAACAGGTTTGCAGCTGCAGAACCAGGAAATGTTTAGTGAAATAGAAGAAAGCGAGAACTGCAGGAACTGCAGTGTCAAAACTGAAAAGCGCGGTGCTGGAAAAAGCACAGCATGCAAGGAGCAAGAAACTTGACATGTCAGGGGTTAATCGTTTATTGTGAATGGGAGAGTTAAGGGGGCTAAGCGATAAATAAGGTATGGGAGTTGGGTTGGATGAAGGCAGGTGGAATGGCAATTGGAAAATGCAAGCAGGAGGTGATGGTGATAGGTCGGTGGGGAGCATGGAGTGGATAGGTGATAAGGAAGATTGACCGGTAGGTCAGGTCAAGAGGGCAGTGCTGAGTTGGAGGGTTGGATCTAGGCTGAGGTGGGAGATGGGGAAACTTGGAAACTGGTGAAGTCAATGTTGATTGAGTGTAGTTGTAGGGTCCAAAAGCCAAAGATGAGGCTTTCTTCATCCAATCAGTGGGTAGTTTTGAGTTGGTGCTGGATGAGGCCCAGGATTTGGATGTTCTTGGGGGAATAGGAATGGGAGTTGAAGCATTTGGCCACAGGGTGTTGGGCATGAATGATGTGTGAGAACAAGAGATGTTCCCTGAAAAGCTCACCAATTTGGTGCTCAGTCTCCCTGACGTGAAGGAGACCACATAGAGTGCAATGGATGCAGTAAATGATGTGGGTGGATTTGCAGGAAAATCTCTGCAGGATTTGAAATTATCCTTTAGGGCTTTGGACGGAGGTGGGTTTGGTTGTGGGGTGGGGGGGGGGGGGGGGGGGGGAGTAGGTTTGTGCATATGCTTTGCACCTCATCCAGCCATCAGGGAAAGATGCCAGGTGGAGGGTGGCTTGGTGGAGAACATGGACCCAAGGAGGGAGTCACGGAGAGAATGATCTCTGTGGAACACAGTTAGGGGTGAGAAGGGAAATATCATTTTGGTGGTGGAGTCTGACAATAGGTGGCAAAAATGGTGGAGCTTAATATGCTGTATTTGGAGATTCATGGGCTGGAATGTGAGGAATTACAATTCTTGTTACTGCATTCATGATTTGTCTTTGGAGTTGCTTCATTTATTACTGAATAAGCAAACTGGGAATGAACTAAATAAAATCAAACATATTTTGCAGTAATGTTGTTTAATTGCTGGAAAGAAGACCAGATTCAGAAAAAAAAATCATGTAATATGCACCTTTCTGATGAGGCCAGCATTTATTGACCATCCCTAGTTGCCTCTGAGCTTCCTTCTGGAACTGTTGCAAGACTTTTCCTGTAGGTAGACCTACAATATCATAGAGAGGAACTGAGAGCTATGCCCAAGTCAAGATGGTGAGTGGCTGTGAAGGGAACTTGCAGTTGGTGGCGTTCCTAAGGAGTTGTTGCAAATATAATTATGGATTGAAATGGGTATGGGTTTGAATGGTGCTGCCTAAAGAGCATTGTTGAATTTTTGTTGTATATCTAGTAGATGCTGCGACTGAGCATATGTGGTGGAGGAAGTGGATGTGTGTGGGTTTGGTGCTGACTTAGTGGGCTGATTTTCCGACATGGTGTCAAGCTTCTTCAGAGTTATTGAAATTGTGCCCATCGAGGCAAGTGAGGGGATTCTATCACAGCCCTGACCAGTTCCTTGGTCACGATGTGTTGGAGAGTGCAGTGGTAAGTTACCTTTTGCAGGTTTCCTAACACTTAATGGTCACAAAACTTATTTGATTAGTCCAGTTCAGTTTCTCATAGGAGAAATCACCTGAGATACTGATAGCATGGGATTCTGTGATGCTGATGCTGTTGAATATTAAAAGGAGGTAATTAGACCTCCCTTGTTGGTGATGGCAATTATTTATCAATTGTATGTCAAAAGTGTATTTGTGAACAAAATGAACATAAACCATAATGTCCATTGACATCAAACTAATGGATCCATTGCTTTCTGAATGTTGTTTTCAAACCTACTCAACATCTTTTCACTGTGTTCAGACTTTTACGTCTTTGTTCAAACATTCATTCATTCATTTAGTGTCATTTAAGACATTTGTGCATTTATAATTCTTGTTAAGTTTCACTGTCTTAGTTTTTTGTCATTTCTCACTAGATCAGTTATGAGCAAACACATTCTGCTATTGAAATGGGTAAAAATGAAATACTTCTCTGGTCTTACATTATGCATTGATTCAGAGAAGTGATTTTCGAATTAGTGAGCAGATCTTTTCCATTTAAAAATGCTTCCTAAATCGCAATTTTACTCAACATCAAGCAATGGCCATATCGCGTAGGGCGCCTATTTGATACAACAACCACCAGTTCGCTTTTCAATTTCAGGCAAAGGAAATTGAAAATAAAATTAACCTGTTTTTGAAAAGTGATGGTTCTGTACAAAGCTTACCGACTTCTGATTGCCACTCCAAACAATTGCCTCGCCTGTTATCGAAAATTCCTCTCCAGCACGAGCTGACCCATCATAGTGCCCAACATTTACAATATCAAGAGCACCGAGGCCATTCGGTTGCCAGTTTACAATGTCATATGACGGGACAGGGTCTCCGTTTTCATCAAAATCAACCTTTTCGCCGATCTTGGTTATGAAATTCACTGTTCTCATATAATATAGTAACTTAAAAAACAAAATCGGAGTACATTTCCATCAGTTGTAATAAATCAAACGTGAATTCGACTACATTGGATTTTTATGTAAATACGGTCATCATACTTTGTTAAACGTTCCTTACCTGCCATGCTTGAAAATGTGAAACATTTGCACAGCTCCCATTGGAGAAAGGTCCTTCCCCAGTTTTACACGATGCCATATTGTGAAGTGCATGAACTATAGCATAAGTTGCTTTGTACACGTTGTAAGTGACTCTGTACTCCAACACTTCAGTAAATTCGTTTCGTACATTCTGTAGATTTTCTCTCCCTGTGCATTTCTTAAGACCGGATTCGTTTTTTCGAGAATCTGTTTTGTTCCCATCACCTAGAGTGCAGCCGAAACAACTTTCTCAAAACTTTTTCACCAAGGGGTTCCCTGGATACAAAGATGGATGAACTTTCATCAAGAACTCCCTCAACCCCGGTATACCGACTTTGCGAATTGCAATTCCAATTGCGCCAGAAGCAATCTTTTTACTTTCCTCCGCAGGAAGAAGCAATGTGGAAACCCATGATTCGCTTCCGATCCACTGTATGCCGCTGACATTTTGTCTAATCATTTCTTTTAGCAGAGTATGCATGTTTGTGTCACCGACAAACGCAACGACAACTTTTGTAGAAGAGGTTTTGATGGTGTCAATTGTTTTCAGTAACTTCTCTCGAGCGTCTGCTATATGAAACGACTCGGAAAATGCTATACAAACACCTAATTGTTGGACTGCCTCTTCAAAGGCTTGCATTCCGTAGTTTCCGTAGTCATTGTCGCTCTTAACTGTCCCGATCCAGGTCCATCCAAAATGTTTCACCAGCTGGGCTAAGGCTCTGGCTTGATAGTAATCACTCGGTATTGTTCGAAAAAATGACGGATATTCCTTTCTATTGCTCAAGCATGCGCACGTAGAAAAATAACTAACCTGTCACAAAGAAAGGAAAAGCATTTGCGTTTCCGTTATAATTTGTAATTCATCATGATATGATTTCTGGTTGTTCAAGGAATAGACATTGCTGGAGAAGAACAAAGATTTCACTTCACACCGTGTTTACAGGATTGGCCCTCTTAAATGCATAATAAAATAAAACATTTATTTGCTCATTTCAAAACGTCTCATTCAAATATTCACACCCAAGATTCATTTCAAGTATTTCTCTTTCTTGATTTGCATTGTCCTAGCTGCAACCATGCACAATGTTCAATCCTCAGTTTAACATGAATAAAGTCGTTGAATATTCTCTCTCTCTCTCCCCCTCTCTGCTCTGTCTCCAGGTATCTTAAGGATAATTCTAACTTTGTTTATTCTCGTCTTGTGTGTCCATTGTCGATCTCGCCTTTTGTTCCTTCCCATTGAAGTCAATGGAGGAAAAAGAAACGCACAGTGTAGGATACGTGACTAATTCTATGTGAGCTACTTTGCGCCATTTGCCCAAACATGAAATTACTCTTCATTGAACCCTTTATTTCTTTAATACTATGTTCATTTTTTTTTTTAAATTCAATGTACCAAAGTGCAACTTTGAAGAGTTTCATCTGGCTTCTGGCACCGAAATTAAGCTCACTGTCTCTCAGGCATGAATTATATATGCCCCAGTGAGCCGAAACCGATACACTGTGTCGTTTAAATTAAATGTACTTCAACTGAAAACATAACGTCTCTGTTGAATTCTTTAGCATTCTATTTATCGCATTGTTCGCTACTGAGCAGGCTTTCTTCATATTTCATTCACGTGCAATGTTGCTTATATTTTCATTTCACACTTCCTTAGTTTCAAATGTTCAGGGAATAGTTATCTGATTATCCATCTTTTGAATTTTGCATTGGATTTGATAGCACAAGAGTGATTAATGAAATGTAAGTTATTTTTCTCAGTCTTTGCCTCCTGATTTGTTTTTATCCCTACTAAAACAAAACGTTATCTCAGGCGCCGTCATAAAGTCATAGACATAGAGTCATACTCGTACAGTCAACAGAATGGAAACAGTCCCTTTGTTACAACTAAACCCAAACTAAACTAGTCGAGAGTGTGGTGCTGGAAAAGTGCAGCAGGTCAGGCATCATCCAAAGAGAAGGAGAATTGACGTTTCAGGCATAAGCCCTTCATCAGGATTCATTCCTCAGATGCTGCCTGACCTGCTATGCTTTTCCACCATCACACTCTTGACTCTGATCTCCAGCATCTGCAGTAAAGTAAACTAATCCCACCTGCCTGCTCCTGAACCAGATCCCTCAAAACATTTCATTTTTGTGGTCTTATCCAAATGCCTTTAAACAGTGTAATTGTGCCCACGTTCACCACTTCCTCAGGAAACTCATTCCACACGCAAACCATCCTCTGTAGAATAAAAAACTTGCCCCTCATGACTTTTTTAAAATTCTCTGCTGTCACGTTAAAAATGTGCCCTCTTGGAATCCCCTCTCATGTGAAAAAAAAAACCTCCCACATACAATTAACCCTATCTATAGCCCTCATAACTATATAAAAATTTGTAAGGTCACCTCTCAACTACTGGGCGCCTCCTAGCAGAGCGTTTTACGGAACATCTCCGAGACACCCGCACCAATCAACCACACCGCCCTGTGGCCCAACATTTCAACTCCCCCTCCCACTCTGCCGAGGACATGGAGATCCTGGGCCTCCTTCACCGCCGCTCCCTCAACACCAGACGCCTGGAGGAAGAACGCCTCATCTTCCGCCTCGGAACACTTCAACCTCAGGGCATCAATGTGGACTTCAACAGCTTCCTCATTTCC
>NC_057722.1:65562060-65578149 GCF_004010195.1 Chiloscyllium plagiosum | reverse complement strand
CATTATTCCTGATGAAGGGCTTTTGCCCGAAACGTCGATTTCGAAACTCCTTGAATGCTGCCTGAACTGCTGTGCTCTTCCAGCACCACTAACCCAGAATCTGGTTTCCAGCATCTGCAGTCATTGTTTTTACCTCCAATAAGAAAAGTCCCAGCCTTTTTTTTATAACTAACAGCTAGCAACATTCTGGGTTAATCCACTGCACCTTTTGAACCCACTGCAACTTAATCTTCACCTTCCTCTAACCCGGCGACCAGAACTGGACACCGTACTCCAGGAGAGGGCTCATTAATGTCCAGCAAACCTTCAACATGATTTCCCAACTCCTATACTCAGCTCCACAGTGCTGAATTCAAGATGACATTAGTTCACTTTTGAAGGTGCTGAGCGAATCCTTGCTGAAACCACTGCCCGGCTGAATGTGACTGTTCCCAGAATCAGTTATCAACTTTTAAATTTTGGCTCAAGTGCTCTTCATTTCTTTTGCCAAGACTGACATTGAATTTACTGATGGAACGCTGTCATGATCAACCTTTTAAATGGTTTCTCTCTCCACAGATGTGCTTGGCACGTCCAATGTTTTTGACATTATTTGTTTTTATTTTAAACCGCGGTTCAATGCCGAGCGCACGCAATTAAGTAAAACAAACTAACCACAGGTTTCATTTCTCCGATCAACTATTTCTAATAAACGTGTTAAGGTCTCAGTTAGAACCTGCAACGGACAACTGTGGTAGCATGCAAAGTTATTTTACACTTAAGGTTCGTACTGGCTGGACTGATCACTCGTAATTTACGTTAAGATGGCTCCTATTAAGAACACATCGAAGTATTAACAAACAGATGTACTAAATAAAAATGTTGCAACGCTCTTGTGGCACAGTGATAGTGTCCCGATCTGTGGATAGAATGCCAGCTTATTTTGCCTAGAGATTGCGATAGCATCAATGGACTGGATGATTAAAATTAAGTAAAGCTTCTGTAAAATAGTTAGTTTAATTATCTGGGATATTTTAATTCTGCACCTGTGAAATCTCTTAGTATGGGCAAAGGGTGAAGGTGCAGATGTCATCGGCATGTGAACAGTGCAGATTAACTTCAAGGAGTACATTTCGAATACAGGGGTGTATAAGACAGCCCCAGCAATGGTGACCACAAATTGTAGTAAAACAAAACTTCCCATAGTTCACTAATATCCACACTTCATGTGTTTTCCTGTAACGTTCTGATGAAGGATAACTGGACCCGAAACGTTAATTGTGATTTCTCTCCACAAATGCTGCCCGGCCTGCTGAGATTTTCCTGCAATTTCCGTTTTTGCTCCATGCAATGTAATCCACTCTTAATCTCATTGGCAGGTGATCCAGGAAGTCAGCTCAAGTGGAACTGGGGACTGGAAACAAATATTGATTTTCCCCGCACTGTCCGCATCTCAGAAAGGGTAAAAATGAACCAATATGACCGATTTTCGTAATCATTTTTAAATATTCTCTTGCCATAGTTTCTTCCTATTCATCGCTAAGATTCTGAAATGAGACTTTCAAAGTAGTATCTTTGAAGAAGAGGAATAATAGTCCTGTTATAAACCTCTGGTTAGACCGACCCCAACAACAATCAATATTAGCTGTATTGGCAGGTCTCGCCATCCCGAATGAACATACTAATAGGGATGTAACTGAAAATTTCGTGCGTTTGGATCACCCATAAACATTGCAAAGTTTGGATAGATGATGGATTCAATGGTGAACTTAACATCAAATCGTATACTGTTTTCACATATTTGTTCACATTGTACAAATGCCATCTCTTACCATAGGGATTCTGAAGGTACCGATGGAAGGTGCTATTGCTAAAGACTGCGTGGATCCAGCATCAGCAACAATCGCAGAAACAGTGGAGGAGCTTTTACAGTTAGCAGAGGGCACAGTTGCCTCAAGTTTGTTCAGAAACGCCATAGCTGCTTTTACCGAAAACGGGGTCAACGTACAAGAATCGTATATGCGGTATCCCAGTGTGACACCCGGAAGTAGAGCTGTACTGTTATTTATTTCCTCGATTGCAAAAATCATCGCCAGCGCAAAACGGAAAGGTCTGAACTGAAAGCTGCAGAGAAAGTGAAGAAACTTTAAAGAAAAAACACAGGAAAAAAGAACGAGGGACCACCACATAGCTATTATTAGCTAAATAAATAATAAACCACACCGCTGTCTCTAAATTGGAAGTTAGTGGATATATGTTCTCATGCAGACCTTGAGCACAAAATCTTAACAGACATTAATCAAAGACATTAGATCAGTGGTGCTGGAAAAGCACAGCAGGTCATGCAGCATCCGAGGAGCAGGAAAATCGACGTTTCCGGCAAAAGCCCTTCATCAGGAATCAGACATGGCAATTTGCCCAGTTTCAAACACGACTTTCAGGGAACCCTCGACCTTTTTTTCCTTAGATACAATCGAAGTATTTCGTTGAAAATTAAGAGTGTTTTCACATTTTCTCTCCGTTAATTATCCCTCATTTTAAAATGTTAAAAGACGTTTCTGAGTTTTGATTACTAGACTGAATGTGGGAACTTGCGTTGCATACACTGACCGAGGTTTTACCAATCTTACAACATTGACTAGATTGCAAAAGTACCTGATTGGTTCTAAAGCACATTGGAACGGATCGCAAAAATAAAGTTAATGATGTTTTTTTTAATCTTAAATTCACGAATTAATTTAGAATGTGACGCAGCATGAGGGCAGATGATTTCCATTTTACGAAACAAATTAGAGTATCTGATGGCACCAACTAACCTGAAACATTTTGCCGGCTCCGGGTGATGGCCGAATGAGAGACGCTGATGCTCAACGTGATAAGAATGCACGTCAAAAATTCCACCCAGAGTGATATCTCCATCCTTCGACAAGCCCAGTAAATCAAACCTACCCCAACGTTTGCAAGCCTGCTCATTACTAGACCATGCCAGGGCAACAACAGAAATTATCGTGAAAAGAAACCAACAATGCATATTTGACAGGGCAAGTAATTGTCCTCGCCTGAATAGTAGGATGGCTGATTTTATATATATATATATATATATATAGACTCCAGCTATTCCCATGAAAATCGCCTTCATGTGTGTCGAATCGTTTTCAAACTCCGTTGAACATCAACAAATTACTTGGCTAGTCCCTGAAGAAAACACATCACCACTTTCTTCAGTATGAGAATCTGGAAGGAAACAATGGCACCTGGGTACTTCCAATCGAATTGAGGCGGTATGGTCGCACAATGGGTCCACTGCTACCTGACAGGACTAAAGATCTCGGGTTCGATTCTAGCCTCGGTCGGCTGTTTGTGTGGAGGTTGCACATCCTCCCCTGTTGTTGTTAGCGTTTCGCCATGGCGTCCTCGGAATTCTGAAGTGATCGTCCAATAGAAGAGTTGTGGGATTTAGCGGCTGCGTAGTATTGTCATCTCCACACAGTGATCCCCATATTCTTTCCGCCAATGTGAATTTGGGTCAAATTATTGTTTGTTCATTTTGCAAATATACCAAAGGCTACCACTTTTGGGTTTGTAAACTTCCTGCCTTATCAAATTATTTGGAAGGGAAAATGGTCTCATTCACCTGCACATCAAGTTTAGATTAGATTAGATTACATTAGATTAGATTACAGTGTGGAAACAGGCCCTTCGGCCCAACAAGTCCACACCGACCTGCCGAAGCGAATTGGAAGGGAAAATGGTCTCATTCACCTGCACATCAAGTTACCAAAACTGTTTAATGCAAGGACATCCCAAATGATTTCTCATCCATCAACTTAAGCTCTTGGCCTTGGCCAGAGATAAGTAGCCCACTTGATGTAGTGGCTTTGTGAATGGTGAAGGTCACTGACCTTCGGGCCTGACCTGCCTCCTGGATGCAGCACAATATCATCTTTGAGTGTCAGAGCCCAATGACGACCACAAGTTGTGATTTGGTTATTAAGCAGGAATTGATCTATTTAAGATCATTAGTTGAGCTGCTAAGGTACTCACTTAAATATTTTCTGGTCACCCTGTCCAGAAATGTTATTGCAGAGTAGATGGGACTTGAATCAGACCTCCTAGTTCAGAGATACGTTTATTTCAATGTACCACAGGAGGCAATGAAAAGTGCTTGTTTGTGCTTGCTGAAGGCTTTACCTCAAGATATGCAGGGTATGCATGCAAAAGAAATATATTCAAGAATTTCTCCCTTCTAAAATTCCTATCCATAATTGCCATGATGTTAACAATGCATCAATCAATCGGAACTGATTGGCCTACCAATCAGCACTGGTAAAAGGAAAATTGTGGGTGCTAGTATTTCCATGTGATCTGCTGTTTATAATCTTCTAGATTGGAGAGAGTAGGAGATGTCATCAAAAGAACAATGGCACTACAGTGAATCTTGTATAGGATGTTCTTGGATGCTCTTGGGCACCAGCAGTTAAGGGAGTACATGCTGAATGTGATGGATAGTGTGTCAAGTGGGCTACTTATCCACAGTCAGGGTCAAGAGCTTACGTTGATGGATGAGAAATCATTTGGAATGTCCCTGCATTGAATAAAATTATGCTAACTGCTTTTCTTATCCTTCCTGCTTTTACCCAGTCTCCCTAATAATTAGCAATGTTTAGTTGTTCACCAAAGTATTGTTGCTTCAAAAAAAAAGAGGGCTGAAGTCTTTCACAGTTCCCAACCCACCTTAAATGCATTGCAGCTCTGTTCCAGCTTGCAAGTAAGGACATCAGCTGCCAGAAAATATCCCCAAATGGTTCCGGCTCTATACTTACCAACTCTGTTAAGCAGGCTGCTTTGGACTGGATAGTGATAAAACTTTCAAATGTTCCCAGAGTAACAATCATCTAGCCAAGTGAAGAATATGAATAAGACTCCCGATTTATGACTTCTAAAAAGTGGACAGCTGCTGTGCAGAGAAGATGAGTTACTTAGTACAGAATTATAAGCCAATGACCTGCTCATGTGGCTAATATACTGACATGTTTTGCTCATTTTGGATTCTGGTCAATTGTAGGCCTCAGGCTATTAATTGTAGAGCATAGATTTAGCAATGTTAAAGCCATTGACCTACAATGAGAACTGATTGGTTAATTTCTTGATGGAAATGGGCAGTTTTCAAGGATTTATGTGTCATCAGTGTTGCTTGTCACTTCTCAGCCCAAGTCTCTGTGTTATCTAGGTCTTGCTGCATTACAACTTCAGGTGTTTCAGATTCTCATGAGTTGGGGATGGTCTATACATTGTGCAATCATCAGAGAACACTCCCACTTCTGGACTTCTGAGGCATGGTCAATGATAAATTAGGTAAAGATGACTGGGCCTAGGACACTGTGTGATTTCTGCACTGATCTCCTGGCTTTGAGATGATTGACATCCAGTAGAGCCATGAACTTCATTTGTGCAACATGAGCCTTCAACCAAGGAGTATTTGTCTAACAATTCACATTAATTGGACTTTTGCTATGGCTCCTAGATGTCACACGTAAACATTCTTGGAGTCATAGAGTCCTATAGCACAGAGACAAGCCCTTTGGCCCAAACTGGTCCATGCCAACCAAAATGCCCATCCACATTAACCACATTTCCCTGCACTTGGCCCATATCCTTCTAATTCTTTCCTATCCATGTATTTGTCCAAATGCCTTTTAAGTGTTGTTAATGTACTCACCTGAACCACTTCTGCTGGCAGCTCATTCTATGTGTGTACCAACTTCTGAGTAAAAAAGTTGCCCATTGGGTTCCCTTTTATTCTTTCCCCTCTAACCTTAAACTGATGCTCTCTAGTCCTCAATTCCCTAACCCTGGGAAACAGACTGAATACATTCAACCTATGCATGCCTCTCATGATCTTAATCACCTCTATTAGGATTCCAACAACCTAATTAATGAAGTCAGGATCTGAGTAGCTGTGGTGAAAGCCAAGCTTAGCAACCCATGAGATTATTGCTGAATAAATGTCAGTTTATCACACCTTTGACAACATTTTTGGTTAAGGACTACACTGATGGAGTGACAGTTGTACTTTGAGGAATCTTGCAAATTAATTGTCTTCCACACTGTTGTCCTGATTATTTCCATTATTATGAATGGGAATGTGAACCCCTCCATTGGGTATAGCTCACTTAGGTTTTTTCAATTGCATGCTACATCGACTGTTTGATATGGAGGTGGAAACTTGCAGGTTGGTACCTCATTTTTAGACTTAACTGCTTACTGCTTCTGACATGATTTCTTACATTCTTCTTTGAATTGTGGTTGATGTGTGATTTGATTACAGTTGTAAAATGGAGAGTTGAGAGTGTGGTCCTGGAAAAGCACAACCATCAGGCAGTATCCGATGAGCAGGTGATTTGACGTTTTGGGCATAAGCCCTTCATCAGGAATGAGGCTTGTGGGCCAATGGAAGGGGATGGGGCTGGTGGGGAAGGTAGCTGAGAGTATGATAGGTAGATGAAGGTGGGGGTGAAGTTCTCAGAAAGGGGCCTACACAACCAATTATAACATGCATGAAAGGTTCTTCAAGTGTGGGAATTGGCAACAAAGGCGCTGGTTTTATTATTACCTGTGTCTTACCCACCATTTGGTATGAATGACCCATATGGCAAAAGGTAACCATATCCTTGTGCATTCCAGGCCAATAAAAATGTTTTCCAACCTTAGCCTGAGTCTTTCGCACCCCTAGGTGACCTCCTACAGATAGTTCATGTGCTACCCGTAATACTTCATCTCTGTATGCTACCGGCAACACAATCTGGTGCACTTCAGCCCATTTCTCCTCTGCACTAATCTGGAAGGGTCTCCACTTCCGTCTGAGGATTCTATCTTTCAGATGATAATCCTCAGGAATAATCTCTGCCTCCTTTTTATAATATGCACCCACATATATATCTTCTTTTGTGTTGTCTTGCTGTTGCAAGTCTCTTAGTCTTTCAGGCTAAACACTTCTGTCTGACCCTCTGCCTGTTCAGGTTTTTCCTGCATCTTTACGTCATACAGTCTGTCCACTAACTGAACCTCAACTCCTTCATCTTTTTCCATAATTTTTGCTTCATACTGTGACTTATAATAGTGGGTTCTGGTTATTACACAGTATGGGAAAGTACCAGGGTATTTCTGTTTTAACTCCTCAGTTCCTTGGTCTTCCTTGGGCTTCTACACAACAAGGGGTGTCACTCCCACCTTGGATTTTGCCAAGTCATTCTCAAGAACAAACCAAATTCCTGGAATTGACACTCTCTCAATCACACCCACTGTAACTTCCCCAGTCTTGAGTTGGCACTCCAACCTGATCTTACAAAGGGTAACACTAAATTTCTGTCCATCTAGCCCACAAGTTACCACACTGTCAGGTAAAAGATCAGAAATAATGCAAATTTGCTCATTTTACTATCAGCAACTGGTTAGATCTTGTATCTCTCAAAATTATAACTTCTTGTTCTTTCTGAGTAAACTTTACCCACAGAGGCAAAATCTTTGTAGAGATCAGGTACTAACTCAATACCCAGCCCCTGCCTAGGCTGTGCACAGTCCTGCAGCTCCTCGGCTCTTTTTCCAGTCTCCTTTACTACCTTCACTAATGCCACTGGCTTAGATTCTTTTATCACATCTTTTCCCACGATGCCTTTCTTTAACAACCAGCACTGTGACTTTACATGTCCCACTTTACTACAGTGGAAACGCCTGAGGCATTTCACCTTCTTTCCACCCTCTTGGGCTTCTTTTTTATCCTGTGGTGAACTCTTACCGGTGTTCTCTACTCTTTGTTTTGTCGTATAGGATCTCCCTTTCTCTCAACTTCTATCCCTCACAGGACAAACTTCTGGCTGGAAACTTGCCTTATGCATCAATAAACATTCATCTGCTAATTGTGCTGCCCTTCTCACTTCCTGAACTTTCTGTTCCTCCACGTGAATTCTTACCATCTCTGAAAGTGAGTTTTTAAATCTTCCAGCAAAATAATCTCTTTGAGAGCCTCAAAGGTTCTATCTATCTTTAAAGCACACACCCATCTATCAAATGACTATGTTTAATTCTTTCGAACTCAAAATAATTCTGACCTAGTTCCTTCTTTGTGTTTCTGAACCGCTGTCTATATGCTTCTGGTACCAATTCATAAGCACATAAAATAGCCTGTTTAACCTCTTCATAACCCCTTGACCCCTCATCTGACAGCACGGCAAATATCTGACTAGCTCTGCCTACCAGTTTAGTCTGAACTAGCATTACCCATAAATCCTTGCACCACTCCATTTGCCCAGCCAATTTTTCAAATGAAATACAGAAGGTTTTAACATCTTTTTCATCAAACTGTGTCAGAGTTTTGCCGTATTTACCTTCTCTTTTAATCTCCATCCTGTTAACTTGATTTTTTGACTAAGTCACAGCTTCTCAAGTTCAAATTCTGTCTCTTTTTGCTCAGCTAAGAACCTTTTCTTTCTTTCTTTTCCTCTCTCTCTTTCTCTCTCCCTTTCTTCTCCCTCTCTCTCTCTTTCTCTCTTCCTTTCTTCTCTCTCTGTTTGCTCAGCTAATTACGATCTCTCTCTGTCTTTTTAGAGTCATAGAGATGTACAGCATGGAAACAGACCCTTCGGTCCAACCCATCCATGTCGACCAGATATCCCAACCTAATCTAGGCCCACCTGCCAGCACCCGGCCCATACCCCTCCAAACCCTTCCTACTCGTATACCCATCCAAATGCCTCTTAAATGTTGCAATTGTACCAGCCTCCACCACATCCTCTGGCAGCTCATTCCATACACGTACCACCCTCTGCGTAAAAAAAGTTGCCCCTTAGGTCTCTTTTATATCTTTCTCCTCTCACCCTAAACCTATGCCCTCTAGTTTTGGACTCCCAAACCTCAGGGAAAAGACTTTGTCTATTTAACCTATCCATGCCCCTCATAATTTTGGAAACCTCTATAAGGTCACCCCTCAGCCTCTGACGCTCCAGGGAAAACAGCCCCAGCCTGTTCAGCCTCTCCCTGTAGCTCAGATCCTCCAACCCTGGCAAAATTCTTGTCAATCTTTTCTGAACTCTTTCAAATTTCACAACATCTTTCCGATAGGAAGGAGACCAGAATTGCACGCAATATTCTAACAGTAGCCTAACCAATGTCCTGTACAGCCGCAACAAGACCTTCCAACTCCTGTAGGAGAAAGTGAGGACTGCAGATGCTGGAGATCAGAGCTGAAAATGTGTTGCTGGAAAAGCGCAGCAGGTCAGGCAGCATCCAAGGAACAGGAGAATCGACGTTTTGGGCATTCCTGAAGAAGGGCTTATGCCCGAAACCTCGATTCTCCTGTTCCTTGGATGATGCCTGACCTGCTGCGTTTTCCAGCAACACAGTTTCAGCTTCCAACTCCTGTACTCAATACTCTGACCAATAAAGGAAAGCATACCAAACGCCTTCTGCGACTCCACTTTCAAGGAGCTATGAACCTGCACTCCAAGGTCTCTTTGCTCAGCAACACTACCTTACCATTAAGTGTATAAGTCCTGCTAAGATTTGCTTTGGGAAAATGCAGCGCCTCGCATTTATCTGAATTAAACTCCATCAACCACTTCTCCGCCCCACTTTCTCTTCTCTTTCTCTATCCCTTTGTTTATCTTCTACCTCTATTTTCATCAATTGTAATGTAAGTTTTTCTACCTCTACTGCACTTGTCAGTTTCTTTGACACATTTAAGTGTTTGAGCAATTCCCTTACAATTTCAGCTTTACTTTTGTCCTTGGTTAAACCTAATTCTAACTTCTTTGCTAACTCTAAAATTATTGCCTTTTTCTTTCTTTCTAAACTTGCTTGGGCAAATTTGAAAATCATCTTCAAATCCCAGACCTCTTTAGCAATTTTAAGAGTCATTTCTCTCATTGTTAATTTAACCAGCCACAAGTCACTAAAATTAAACAAACTGTCTCACACCTATGTTTTATCTAACATAGATAACTAACCTGTAAGTGTTTAAATCTACTGGGCTTTCTTGTACCCCAACTCTATTCAAATCTGTCTAAACCTGTTCAAATCACAAATCAGAGACCAAAACTGTTCAAATCCTGGTGACAAGCCCCCAAACTGTTACAACATGGGTTAAACCTCTCTGCTAATTAAACCAGCAACACAGAAATGATTCACCACATGCTGTAATCTATTAAAATTGGAGAGGCAAAGAACTATCCCAAAAGTCACCATTTAAAGTAAAAAATAATAATTTTATTCTTTAAGTCAAACAGAGAATATTAACTAACAATGATTTACAATGATTTTTTACCTCCCCCTGCACAATACTAGTCCAATAAAAATCCCAATTAAGATTTCCAAAATAAAACATTTACATTTCAAAACCAGGCAGCTTTCAGTTCTTCTCTGTATTCCTATGTTCTTTTCTTCTTCTTAGGGATTCTGTTTCACAGGTCATTGATAGATAAAGGTACCTTTCAGAGAACCGATCTTTCTGCAAGCAGCCTTGTTGATTATGACTACTCTTTGCCGTTCTGGCTAACTGTTCAAAATGTTTGATATCTATATATCCTAAAACATTGGATCATTTCATGCTTTGATGGCATCCAAAATAGTAAGATTCAAATTTGATTGGACTTTTGTATCTGGGGCATCACTTAAACTGATTGGCTGAATTTTGAATTTGTTTTTGTGTCCTGGCAACACAGAATCAGGTATGGGTTTCAAACCAAATGTTACAATTTTAAATGTTCAGCACACGTTGTGCTCACCAGAAACTTCAGCTCCCTTAAAGGTACAGTACACCCACAACTTCATAAGACACGGAAGACTGGCGATGAGGAGAAACCTCTTTCCTCAGACATTTTCTGGATTTGGAATTCACTGCCTGTGAGAATAGAGAAGGGGGATTTCTCAAAAAACGGTACAATATATTTGAAAGTAATAAATTTAGGGCATTACAGAGATAGAACTGGAAAAGGCAACTAGCTGTCCAGATCTTCTGGAAGTAATTAAAAGCATGATGGGCAGAATGGCATCCCTTTCTACTGTAAAAGTCTATGATTCTGTCATTGTACCATCGTAACTCTGAGCAACTGTGAACTCAAATTGTGAAAATGCATACTGTATTTTCTGATACCAAGCCTCGTAATCACAATATCATTCTGGAGGGTGTCCTTCAAAGAGAATTGCAATACTGTGGTTGGAATTATCTTTATAATGGAAAAGATGAGCCAGCCAGAAAGAAGGCTTGGATGGAGTTGATGCGAAGTTCAGTTGACGTAGGATAGTCACCAAACCTTGATTGAATATCACCTGCTTTGTTTTACCAAGATGGCTAGTATTAACTTTACAGGGTTCACATCCTTGCAGTTCTTAAATAGCAAACATATCATGGATATCCTTATTGTAAACTCATAAAGGAGACAGATTCATATACAGATGCAAAGCATCTGCAGCAGGAGCCCACATTCAGTCAGAATTGAACACTGTATTACCAAGGGTGAATGACCGCTTGAATCAGGCATGAAAGTGTTTTGCTTGTAATGGAAACTGACACAGGTGATCATTCTGTTGACATTATCTGAGGAATGTGTGACATTGTGTTTGTCTCTAGTTCCTGGGAACTGGATAGGACATAATGCTGGTGAGTAACCCATGGATGTAATGACCCCAAATGAAGGGGAGGCAACGGAAACTGAATGAGAGGCAGCAGGGTGAAGGTGAACTGTATAATGACATCATAGCGAGTAAGTAAAACAATGAGTGGAAAAACCAATCTTTCTGTTAAGTGATAAATGTCACACTCCTGTGGGCACAGAAACATTCAAATCAATGACAGGCTGTTTTAATTCAGGACTGCATAATGCATTAGTACCATTCTTATCTATCACACAAGTTGAGCAGTCAGTGAAGAATCAAGAAAGAATCTATGAAGAAAACACTCCACAAAAGGATGGCCATCTTAGGAAGTAACAAGACACCAGTCGAATGCATGCTTCAGCAGTGCAGCTACTCTTGTATCTGTGGGATTTTAAGTTTTTTTTTCAATTAAATCATGGGACACAGGCTTCATTGGAGGAGCCACTATTTATTGCTAATGTCCAGCTGTCCATCAGAAGATGATGTCTTAAACCACCATCATCCATTTAGATTGGATACCTCCTACAATGCTTTTAAGGAGAATTTTTTAAATGATCTTGAATCAGCAACGGAATGAATGCCATTAAATTTCCTAGTCTGAATGCTGAGTGGCTTCAAGAGGAACTTGAAGGAGTAATATTTCTATATATCTGCGGCCCTTGTCCTTCCAGATAACACCTGTCCTGGGTTTGGAAGTTGCTTTCGAAGCAGCTTTGGTGAATATCTGCGTTACATCTTGTAGAAGGCACATACTTATGCTTCTGCGTATTCATGCAGGAGGGAATGAATGTTTGTGAATGTGGTGCAAACCAAGCTGTCTGCTTTGTTCTGGATGGTGTCACACTTCTACAGAATCTATGGGAGAAATGGTGAGATTTCCATCACATTCCTGACCTTTGCCTTGGTGATAATGGAAAGGCTTTGGGGAATCAGGAGGTGAATTACACCATGCCGTATTCTGTGCTTTTGACATGCTCTTACACTGAAGTACTTGTATCGTGTTCCAGTCATAGATATCAGCAATACAGGAAAAGGTCATTCATGATATCAGGGTCACATCAGTCAAACATCAGCACAAGATATTTTAATCTTTTTTTTCTAGCATTTTGCTCATAGGCTTGTATGCCTTGGCTTCGTAACTGCACATCGAGATATGTCTTAAATACTAGGACTGTTTCTGCCTCTACCAACCATAAAAAAGGCAATGAATTCCACACTCTCACCACGCTCAGGATGAAAAGGCTTTTGTTTCACATCTCATCTAAACCTTCTAACCCTTAACTTTAATTTATGCCCCTGGGCATCTCAAGACTGAAACCTATCCAAGGTCGATCTGCACACAAGTTTAAAATGCTCCCTTTTCTGTGTTGCAAATGGGACTGAACTATGTGTGATCATTACATGTCTCATCTTCTGATTGAGAAATTTCATTGGTAAAGTGGCTGGACATTGCTGTCTCCAACAACTTAGTGCTAATTATAGCTCTATCCAACAGATAGTTTACCATTGGTTTCCATTATATTTCAGATTCATAAGGCTGCCCACTATCAAATACTGCCTCACACAAGGGATAGTACTCTGAACTCATTTTGAGTTTTTTGGCCATCATTGGACTACAGTAGCAAAGAGGGCTGGTGCCAAGTCCAGACAGAACACAATGACTGTCAGTACTTGAGACACTCGTTTACTGATGTGCTGTATAGATGTAATAAAACTCCTATACATTTTCATATTCCAGTCCATTCACAATATGGACCAGCATTTTATTTGGATTTATGTGAATACCAAGCACAGCTGTGGGTTTCAGAAATTCCTATGTTGCCTGGAAACCTTACAGCTAAAGGGAGGTGATGATTGCAACATGGAAGAGATAAAATTATTTCTATGCTGATGGATCATAGGAAACAGGAGGACTATCTTCCACCAACACCACTGTTCCATATCTCAGTCCCTGAGGTAACATGTCTCCATCACAGGATTGGCAATCCTCCATGTGCAACTGCATTCACCTCCTGAAACACTTCCCCAAGGTCTTGTCTTGAGAAAGATCTACAGTCATGCTCTCATCCAGGATTGCTAACTTCTCCCACACTCTGAACTCATTTCCAATTAACTGAGTCAGAGAGACGAGTAAGACTTCAAAATAAAATACTTCCAATCACTCCATGTAAGTTCCTATGGCTTATCAGATAATTAAGAAGTTTCTGTAATTTTGCCCAAAATGAACACCAACACTTGTTTCACCTTTACTTAGAAAAGAAATGATTCATATTCAGGCACATTTTGTAGCTAATGCACACAAATAATGTATAAATGTGTGGAAACACAAATTTGAAATCTCTATTGGTTTCAATCAAAATAGAAAACTGCTAGTACGATATGAGAGTCCGCATGAAGAATGGCCATTTCAGAATTGACTTGGTAAGTTATGTGTTTGAAATGAGAGTCTAGAATAGAGTGGTGCTGGAAAAACACAGCAGTTCAGGCAGCATCCGAGGAATAAAAAAATCGACATTTTGGGCAAAAGCCCTTCATCAGGAATACAGGCAGAGAGCCTGAAGGATGGCGAGATAAGTGAGAGGATGGTGGGGTGGGGAGAAAGTAGCATTGAGTACAATAGGTGAGTGGGGGAGGGGATGAAGGTGATAGGTTAGGGGGCAAGGTGGACTGGACAGGTGGAAAAGAAGATAGGCAGGTAGGACAAGGCATGGGGACAGTGCTGAGCTGGAAGTTTGGAACTGGGATGAGGTGGGGGAAGGGAAAATGAGGAAACTGTTGAAGACCACATTGATGCCCTGGGGTTGAAGTGTTCTGAGGCGGAAGATTAGGCATTCTTCCTCCAGGTGTCTGGTGGTGAGGGAGCGGCAGTGAAGGACGCCCAGGACCTCCATGTCCTCGGCAGAGTGGGAGGGCGAGTTGAAATGTTAGGCCACAGGGCGGTGTGGTTGATTGGTGCAGGTGTCCCAGAGATGTTCCCTAAAGCGCTCTGCTAGGAGGCGTCCAGTCTCCTCAATGTAGAGGCGACCGCATCGGGAGCAGCGGATACAATAAATGATATTGGTGGATGTGTAGGTAAAACTTTGATGGATGTGGAAGGCTCCTTTACGGTCTTGGATGGAGGTGAGGGAGGAGGTGTGGGTGCAGATTTTGCAATTCCTGCGGTGGCAGGGGAAGGTGCCAGGATGAGAGGGTGGGTTGTAGGGGAGCGTGGACCTGACCAGGTAGTCACAGAGGGAACGGTCTTTGCGGAAGGCAGAAAGGGGTGGGGAGGGAAATATATCCCTGGATATGGGATGGCATTTTTGCAGGAGGTAGGGTGGGAAGAGACATAATCCAGGTAGCTGTGGGAGTCGGTGGATTTGTAAAAAAATGTCGGTGTCAAGTCAGTCATCATTAATGGAGATGGAGAGGTCCAGGAAGGGGAGGGAGGTGTCAGAGATGGTCCAGGTAAATTTAAGGTCAGGGTAGAATGTGTTGGTGAAGTTGATGAATTGCTCAACCTCCTCGCGGGAGCACAAGGTGGCGCCAATGCAGTCATCTATGTAACGGATGAAGAGGTGAGGAGTGTTGCTGGTGTAATTGCGGAAGATGGACTGTTCTACATAACCAACAAAGAGGTAGGCATAGCTGAGGCACATACAGGTGCCCATGGCTACCCCTTTGGTCTGGAGGAAGTGGGAGGATTCAAAGGCGAAATTGTTAAGGGTGAGGACCAGTTCGGCCAAACGAATGAGAGTGTCGGTGGAAGGGTACTGTTGGGGACGTCGGGAGAGGAAGAAACGGAGGGCTTGGAGGCCCTGGTCATGGTGGATGGAGGTGTAGAGGGATTGGATATCCATGGTGAAGATGAGACGTTGGGGGCCGGGGAACGGAAGTCTTGGAGGAGATGGAAGGCATGGGTGGTGTCTCGAACATATGTGGGGAGTTCCTGGACTAGGGGGCATAGGACAGTGTTGAGATAGGTAGAAATGAGTTCAGTGGGGCAGGAGAATGCTGAGACAATGGATCGGTCAAGGTGGTCAGGCTTGTGGATCTTGGGAAGGAGATAGAACCGGGCAGTGCGGGGATCCCGGACTATGAGGTTGGAAGCTGAGGGTGGGAGATCTCCTGAGGTGATGAGGTTCTGTATGGTCTGGGAGATGATGGTTTGGTGATGGGGGTGGGGTCATGGTCGAGAGGGCGGTAGGAAGAGGTGCCCTCAAGTTGGCATTTGGCTTCAGCGGTGTAGAGGTCAGTGCGCCAGACTACCACTGCGCCCCCTTTATCTGCTGGTTTGATGGTGAGGTCGGGATTGGAGCAGAGGGATTGGAGGGCTGCACGTTGTGATGGTAAGAGGTTGGAGTGGGGGAGGGGGTAGACAGGTTGAGGCGGTTAACGCCCCGGTGGCAGTTGGAAATGAAGAGGTCGAAGGTGGGTAATAGGCCAGCGCGGGGTGTCCAGGTGGATGCAGTGTGTTGGAGG
>NC_057722.1:65552214-65559164 GCF_004010195.1 Chiloscyllium plagiosum | reverse complement strand
GTTGTAATCTGAGTTAACCCTCTTTGCTGTCCACTACACCTCCAATTTTGGTGTCATCTGCAAACTTACTAACTGTACCTCTTACGCTAGCATCCAAATCATTTATGTAAATGACAAAAAGGAGAGGGCTCAGCACCAATCCTTGTGGCACTCCACTGGTCACAGGCCTCCAGTCTGAAAAACAACCCTCCTCCACCACTCTCTTTCTTCTATCTTTGTGCCAGTTCTGTATCCAAATGGCTAGTTCTTCCTGTATTCCATGAGATCTAACCTTGCTAATCAGTCTCCCATGGGGAACCTTGTCGAACGCCTTACTGAAGTCCATATAGATCACATCTACTGCTTTGCCCTCATCAATCTTCTTTGTTACTTCTTCAAAAACCTCAATCAAATTTGTCAGACATGATTTCCCACGCACAAAGCCATGTTGACTATCCCTAATCAGTCCTTTCCTTTCCAAATACATGTACATTGTTTCCCTCACGATTCCCTCCAACGATTTGCCCACCACTGAGGTCAGGCTCACCAGTCTATGGTTCCCTGGCTTATCTTTACCACCCTTCTGAAACAGTGGCACCATGTTTGCCAACCTCCAGTTTTCCGGCACCTCACATGTGACTATCGATGATACAAATATCTCAGCAAGAGGCCCAACAATCACTTCTCTCGCTTCCCACAGAGTTCTCAGGGGATTTATCACCGTTATCCATTTCAAGATATCCAGCACTTCCTCCAATGTAATCTGGACATTTTGCAAGATGTCACCATCTATTTCCCTACAGTCTATATCTTCCATATCCTTTTCCACAGTAAATACTGATGCAAAATACTCATTTAGTGTGGCTTCACACAAAGGCCACCTTGCTGATCTTTGAGGGACCCTATTCTCTCCCTAGTTACCCTTTTGTCCTTAATACATTTGTAAAAACCCTTTGGATTCTCCTTAATCCAATTTGCTAAAGCTATCTCATGTCCCCTTTTTGTCTTCCTGATTTCCCTCTTAAGTATACTCCTACTTCCTTTATTCTCTTCTAAGGATTCACTCGATCTATCCTGCCTATACCTGGCAAATGCTTCCTTCTTTTTCTTAACCAAACCCTCAATTTCTTTAGTCATCCAGCATTTCCTATTCCTACCAGCTTTCCCTTTCACCCTGACAGGAATATACCTTCTCTGGATTCTTGTTATCTCATTTCTGAAGGCTTCCCATTTTCCAGCCACCCCTTTACTTGCGAACATCTGCCTCCAATCAGCTTTCGAAATTTCTTGCCTAATACCGTCAAAATTGGCCTTTCTCCAACTTAGAACTTTAACTTTTAGATCTGGTCTATCCTTTCCTATCACTATTTTAAAATGAATAGATTTATGGTCGCTGGCCCCAAAGCTCTCCCCCACTGACACCTCAGTCACCTGCCCTGCCTTATTTCCCAAGAGTAGGTCAGGTTTTGCACCTTCTCTAGTAGGTCCATCCACATACTGAATCAGAAAATTGTCTTGTACGCACTTAAGAAATTCCTCTTCAACTAAACCTTTAACACTATGGCAGTCCCAGTCGATGTTTGGAAAGTTATGATTCCCTACCACAACTACCCTATTATTCTTACAAATAGCTGAGATCTCCTTACAAGTTTGTTTCTCAATTTCCCAGTGACTATTAGGGAGTCTATAATCCAATCCCAATAAGGTGATCATCCCTAAGTTTCAGAACTTTTTTTAGAGATAAAGCATGTTCCAAATCCAAACTCCATGTAATGAAGAAATTCAAAGAATGGGGAGGGAATTTAAAGTGACTTTTATCAATATTTTAATGGTTATAGGTCATACAGGAGTTTTAATTCTGATTAAATGAAAATCTGGAGAGAACTATAAAATGGTCCAAATTGTCAGGCCAATTTCAAAATTCAATGTCCTGCCGCATATTGTGACTTCATTCAGTTGTGCAAAATGAGTGCTGGCAAAGTATTCAAGCTTTACGGCTTTGCACATGGAATAGCCATTACCTCTCTTCAGCCAGGATAATTGTGATAAAGATCTGCACCTCATTGACAAACGTTTTGAAAGCACTTTTTGGAAGCCACTGAATCCATCATGTTCCTATTTGTATTGTTTTCTTCTTTCAGAAGAATAATATAACATTTTGGAGCAAAAATGCAAAAAAGAAGACCAAAACATGAAGCCAAAATAGAAAATATTTCAACAGCAACAGCATATTTCCCTGGTGAACTTATGTACGCTGGAATGAAAGTTATTCAAACTGCGCAAAAGATAAGCATGCTAAACGTTATATGTTTTGTTTCATTGAAGTTAACTGGGAGATGTCGAGCAAGAAGTGCTACCATAAAGCACACACAGGATAGAAATCCAATATAACCAAGTACACAATAGAAGGCTAACGAAGATCCTACATTGCATTCAAACACGATTATCTCATTAGAGAGACTAGTGTTTTTCAAAGGATGAGGTGGTAATATAATTAACCAGGCAGTACATATTGCACATTGTACCAGTGTGAGGATGTAAACCATCATCCGTTGTTGTCTTGGTCCAAACCACTTCATCATGTTATTGCTGGGAAATGTTGCTTTGAATGCCATCACCACAACAATTGTTTTACTCAATATACAAGAAATGCAAAGAACAAAACTAACACCAAATGCTACATGGCAGAGCATGCAAGACCAAACTGAAGGTTCACCGATGAATGTAATTGAAGACAGAAAACAAAGTGCCAAGGCAAAAAGAAGAAGGAGGCTTAACTCAGCATTATTAGCTTTAACAATTGGAGTGTGTCTATAGATGTAGAATATTTCGAATACAGCAATAGTGATGCAGGCTCCCAACAACGCCAATGTCACCAGGCTGATTCCAATTGTTTCGAAGAAGGAAAGATACACAATTTACTTAGGGATGCACTGGTCCCATTTTTCATTAGATTTAAATTCCAATGGACATTTTATGCAATAAACAGAATTTAAAAAGCAATGAAAGATTCATCATTACATGAGGAATCTGAATACCACTGCAATGCAGACTTCACGTTTGAGCAACAATGCCTGTGGCAATAGTGTTTTCTTACCAGTTGTGTTACTAAATTCTCCTTGTGCACATTGTATGCAATCAAAACAGCAAATAGGTTGTCCTTTTCTTCCTGATTTCCTTGTTCCTTGATGGCAGCTTTCAGAACAAATAGTTTTAGGAACCTGATTATGATAATGAATACAAAGATGGAGAAATATGAGGAATTCCATTTGGCAAACGTACAACATCTAGTCTGGCTAACAGAGCAATAGCTATTTCTCTTACATTTGGCATGACTGTCCTTCTTCAAATAACATTCTGGTTTGTGACCTCATCATATCCCATTTTAAACCAATTGACAATTGTTTGGAACGGGCTTGCAGATACAGAACCAGAACATTTTTATGGAATTCAAATTCTCATTATAGTATTCATGTTGTGTCCTTGGAGCAGATTCATTTATTATTGAAAAATGAAATAGAAAATGAACCAAATAAAATTGCATGCATTTTGTAGTAATACAATTTAATAGCTGATATTGAAATCAGATTCAATCTAAAAAAACCTGTGATGTGGACATTTCTCATGCATTCCAAGTTGCATTTATTATGCATTCCAAGTTGCATTTGAGCTGCCTTTCTGAACTGTCGCAATCCACTTTCTGGAGGTAGACCTATAATGTCGTAAGAGAGGAACTCAGACATATTTCCGAGTAAAAGGGTGAGTGGCTGTTAGGGAGGTTGAAGGTGGTGGCGTTCCAATGGATGTGTTGCCAATATTTTTCTAGATGTAAGTGGACATGAATTTGGAAGGTGCTGTCTAAAGAGCATTGTTGAACTTCTGCAGTGTATCTTGTAAAGCATCTGTTGTAGAGGAATGAATGTATGTAGTGCCAATCAAGTGGGCTGCTTTTTCTTGGATGGTGTCTAGAGTTATTGGAACTGCACCCATCCAGGCAAGTGGGAGAATTCTATCACAATCTAACCTGTGCCCTATAGGTGGTGGCTATGTTTTGGAGAGTACAAATGTGAGTTACCTTTTGTAGGTTTCTTAGTAACTGGTCTGGTTTTGTAGCTACTGTACTGGTATGAGTAGTCCAGTTCAGTTTCTTATAAATGATATCCCATGGGATGTTGATAGTGTGGGATTCAATGATGTGTTCCCTATTGAATATCAAAATCAGACAATGAGATACTCTCTTGTTGGAAGCTGTCATTGTTTGACACTTGTGTGGCATGAATGTGTTTGTGACCAAGATGAATACGAATGAAAATGCCCTATGACATCAAAGTCATTGCTCTCTGAACTTTGTTTTTCAAACCTATTCAACACTTTGCAACATGTTTAGATATTTACACTGTTGTTCATGCATTCATTTGTTCATTTAGTGTCAGTTAAGATACAGTTATTTACAGTATAACTTTTCTTAAATTGCACTGTCTTACAGTTTTGCCTTTTCTAACAACAACAGTCACATGCAAAGACATTTTGCAGTTGAAATGGGTGAAAATAAACAATCTCCTTGGTCTTACATTTTGGATTGATTAAGCTAAGTGATTTTTGTATGCATGAGCAACTTTTCCATTTAAAAATGCTTGATAAGTTGCAATGTTACTCAACATCAGGAAATAGGTAGTAGGGCGTATGGAGCCGATATGATATAGCAACCACCAACTTGCTTTTCCATTTCAGAGAAAGGAAATTGAAATTAAAAGTCCAGCAGTTTTTGTTTTAAAACAGACAGTTCTGCACAAATCTTACCAAATTCCGGCCACCAGTCCAAACAATTGCCTCTTCTGTTATCGAAAATTCCTCTCCAGAACGAGCTGACCCATCATAGTGCCCAACATTTACAATATAAATGTCACCAAAGGTATTTGGTTGCCAGTTTACAATGTCATATGATGGGACAGGGTCTCTGTTATCATCAAAATAAACCTTTTCACCGATCTTGGTTTGGAAACTCACTGTTCTCATGTAGTACAGTAACTTCAAAAAAAAATTTGAAACACATTTACATTAGCTGCAAATATTCAACCATGAATTCACCACCTTCGATATATAAGTAAATGCAGTCATGAAACTGCATTAAATGTTTCTCACCTGCCATGCATGAAAGTTTGACAGATTTGCACAACTCCCATTGGAGAAAGGTCCTTCGCCAGTTTTATATGTCGCCATATTGTGAAGTGCATGAGCTATTGCATAAGTTGCTTTGTATACGTTGTAACTGACTCTGTATTGCAACACATCAGTAAATTCATTTTGAACATTCTGTAAATTTTCTCTCCCTGTACATTCCTTAAACTCCGATTCAGTCTTTGGAGAATCTGTTTTGTTTCCACCACTTAGAGTGCAGCCAAAACAAGTTTCCCAAAACTTTTTCACCAAGGGGTTCCCTGGACACAAGGATGGATGAACTTTCATTAGGAACTTCCTCAATTCTGGTATACCGACTTTGCGAATTGCAATTCCAATTGCACCGGAAGTAATCTTTTTACTTTCCTCTGAAGGAAGAAGAAATGTGGAAACCCATGATTTGCTTCCAATCCACTGTATGCCACTAACATTTTGTCTAATCATTTCTTTTAGCAGAGTATGCACGTTTGGTTCACCAACAAATGCAATGACAACTTTTGTAGTGGAGGTTTTTATGGTTTCAATTGTTTTCAGTAACTTCTCTCGAGCGTGAGTTACATGGAACGACATAGAAAAGGCTATGCAAACACCAAACTGTTGAACTGCCTCTTCAAATGCTTGCATTCCAAAGTTTCCATAGTCATCATCACTCTTAACCGTCCCAATCCAGGTCCATCCGAAATGTTTCACCAGCTGGGCTAATGCTCTAGCTTGATGGTAATCACTTGGTATTGTTTAAAAAAAAGATGGATAATCCTTTCTATTGCTCAGGCATGCACAGGTAGAAAAGTAGCTAACCTGTCAGAAATAAAGCAAAAACATTTGCGCTTTGATTTTCATTCATGGTTTTCATGATATCACAGCACAGATATTGGTGGAGAAGAGCAAAAATTCCAACTTGCACTGTGCTTACATTAGTGGCACATTTAAACACACAACAGAGTGCTTACTTAATAATTTGAAAACGTTTGAGTAAAACATTATCTCCAAACATTAATTCCAAGCTTTGCTCTTTCTTGATTCACCTTGTCCTAAATGTAAGTATGCACAATGTCCAATCCTCACAATTTAACATGAAGAACATCGTCAAACATTCTTACACTCTCCCACTCCCCCCACCCCCCCAACCCCACCTACAGACTACTTGGGATCAATTGGAATTTTGCATAATATCATATTGAGAGTCTACTGTCAATTTCACCTTTTTCCCTTCCCATTGAAGTCAAAGGAGGAAATTTAAAAGCAAGGTTTGGATATGTCACTAATTTTACTTGAGCTACTTTACACCATTGCCCAAAGATACAATAATTCTTCATCAAACCCCTTGTCTCTTTATCAGCATTTTCAACACTTTTTAATTCAAGCTTCCAAAGTGCAATTTTGAAAAACTTCATCTGGCTTTGAGTACCAAAATTAAGCTCACTTCTGTCAGGCATAAATATCTATGCCCCAGTAGGCCGAAACTGAGATCATAGCAACCACGATGTATAGTTTAGCATTCCATTTATCGCATTGCTTGCTGCTGAACAGGCTTTGCACATATTTCACTCATGAACTAGAATGTTTCAATTTTACAACTCCTTAATTTGAAATGTTCAGGGAATAGCTATCTGTTTATCTCTTTGCTCTTTGAATTTTGCAGTAGAGTTGAGAACACAAGAGTAGTTATTTTTCTCACTTTTTTGCCTCTTTTTTTTTGTGGCCTTCTACAGAGGAAAAAGTTGTTTTGTGGAGTCCAGCTTCATGGTGTTGAAATCAAAATGTCATTCACTCACATTTGAAACTGCTGAGCG